>NW_024412401.1:6467762-6541053 GCF_014898765.1 Herpailurus yagouaroundi
AAAAAAAGTAAAGAAGTAGGCTCCTACTCTACATTTGAGAGAGAGAGAGAGAGAGAGAGAATGGGAGAAGGGCAGAGAGAGGGAGACACAGAATCCGAAACAGGCTCCAGGCTCTGAGCTGTCAGCACAGAGCCTGACACAGGGTTTGAACTCACAAACCATGGAGCCGTGACCTGAGCCAAAGCTGGTCACTTAACTGACTGAGCCACCCGGCTGCCCTGATGGTCCCATATTTTTAAATACTCTTCAGTTCATCTGTTATTTCTTTTTCTCCAAAACAGTGAAATGTTGATGTCACCAATATTTCTTTATTCCTAAAATATCTTAAACTTTCTAATTACATAGGCTTTTTTTTTTTTTTTTTTTTTTTAGAATTAACTTTTAGGTCAGCATTTATTCAAAAAAACTTCTGATCATGACCACCCACATGGTGAAAAACACATTGTTCCCTCTGCCCTCCATATGCAACAACTAAAATAGTTATTTCACAAAGTAACACCCTTAATACCAGGGATATTCTCAGATATTTTCTATTTTGTTTTTCTTTCCTGTTTTATTTCATTCTGAAGATGCCAGTCTCATGACCCACTAAATTGATTTCATAAGCCAAAAGGGCAGCCATTTAAAATTTGAAAAGAACTGTTCTAAAACAGAAGTTTTATTTATTTAGCTTCAGGATCTCTGTCATAAAATGTCTTATTAAAAGACAGCAAATGAAATAAAAACCCCTTTAGAATCCTATTCTGAACTTTGTCTTATGGTTCAAGGATTGAGAATCTTTTGATCCTTTTTCGGTGAAGGTGCAGTCTGGATTTCAAAACCAAACATTCAAGTCCACATCACAATTCTATACCCTGAGACCAAATATCTAAACTTGATGTTAAAAAGACTCCTGCTCCCTTTTAAGTTAGCTTAGTTTCCAAGTATTCTGTGTTTATTCAAATGCTTGTGCATTTGGACGTGCCCTTCTGGTCTCCGGTACCCTCTCTACCTGTCATTTCTCTGGATGGCTCCTACTCAATCCTTCACGTTCCAGCCAAGAAGACTTTCCCCACAAGACTTGTGGTTCCCTTTCTGATGCTTGTTCTGCCCTATGATAATAGCTGTGGCCCTCAGGATCACCTTAATCTTGTATCCGAAATCTCAGTGGGCAAGTTGTCTTCCTGCTAAGAATCAAGTTACCTGAAGGTGAGAATCAAATCTGTCTTCTACTATCATGGGAGAGAAGGGTGGGATGAAGGCCTTTTGATCCATCCCTCACATGATTGAAGGGCTTTGAATGGTACCATCCTCAACGAGGAAGACACACTAGAAGAACTGAAAGATGCTCATGTGTATCTGTAGATCTTTGTGTTTTTGCTGGGTCATATGGCCTATAGGGTGCTATACAATAATGTTTCATGTCTTCTGTAAATTCCTACAAATAGCACACTTGTATTGTGTCTTCACATTTTTAATATGAAATGTGAAGACTTAAAATGTACCACAGTTTTGGCATTATTCTTTTCTCATTTCTTCATTTTTGAAAATAGATGTGGGAGCTTAAAAAAAAAAGTGGGCTGTACCACTGTTCACCTCTCAATGGGGTAACTGTAGATATTATTGAGTAAATGAATGGATGATACACAGATCACGTAAGTCTGATGTTGGGAAGGAAGTAAGGATTGGGGCAATAATTAAAAAATTGTTAATTTCACCCTTTTATGACTATATTTCTGTGAGCTGAGAGCATGATTTGACCTCCTGGACCAAGGTTTCTTGTGTGACGTGACTAAATTCCAATTGTGCCTAAGATTTTAAAATTAGTATAGATCATTTTTGGCAAATATATTTATGACTAGCTCATGTTGACAAAGAATCTTCATAGAAGTAGTATTTTACCTATCAGTTTTATCAAATAGCAGATTCATTCTGCTGGTCTTGGCAAAGAGTAGCTTGAAGTGTAATTTAGAAAGTTGTTACCATAATTACTTAGTATAATCTTGTCTTTGTAATTTTATATGGAATAGAAAATACATATGCAAAGTGATTTTAGTCTTTTCAAATATGTGTATAGATCAAAAGTACAGAAGTACACATTTTGGGGGGTGCCTGGGCAGCTCGGTCAGTTAAGTGTCCGACTTCAGTTCGGGTCATGATCTCGCAGTTTGTGAGTTCGAGCCCCTCATCAGGCTCTGTACTGACAGCTCAGAGCCTGGAGCCTGCTTCGGATTCTATGTCTCCCTTTCTCTCTGCCCCTCCCCTGCTCATGCTCTCTCTCTCTCTCTCTCTCTGTATCTCAAAAATAAATAAAAACATTAAAAAAATTTTTAATAAAAAAATTAAAAATTTTTAATTTTCTATAATATGTAGTTGGAGTTTGAGTTGTCTTCCATCCAAAGGCAAGACAACTGAAATTAAATTTTAATTTTGCCTTTTTAATAAAATTTGCAGCTGATGGTCCTAAATGCATGTTCCTTGCCCTTAGAGATGTTGTTATAATGGAATCTCCTATATTTATGCTAACAGGAGTTTAAAACATCAACTAAGCCTGACTTTAAATACTGCAGTATGTGACCATTTGCAAATGTTTTCAAAGGTAAGTGAGTGTTTGATATTTTGGCAGAAATTCTTATACACACATTCACCACACCAGAAATTCATTAATCTGTGTGACTTAAACAAAATAAACAGTAAGCTTGGTTCTTGCCCCGTTGCTCTCCTTGGAATCTATTTAATATCTTTTCCACCTAATTAGATGATCGACTGTTAGACTCCCTGAGCCAGTGACGTTCTTGTTCTCACTCCTTCGAACTTCAGGAAAAAACACATTTACAGTTTCATGATCTTGTTTTGTTGGCGCCCTCATGGTAAGGGACATTTTCAGGGACTGAATTCAAGTTGACATCTGTCAGACACAGGTGTTGCTGGCTGAGCAGTCTTTAAGTCGTAAACTGCCAGCGCCCTCTAGTGTTACTTTCCCCCAGCACTTGACCGCGCTGATGTTTCTGCTCTGAAGAGAAGACGCTTGCGGGAAAGGAGACAGGATAGAACTCTTGGGTCCAGTGCAAAGCATATGAGTGTCTTTTTATTTTCTGCTGCTCCATATCTATAACTAGAAAGCGAGAATATTCTGTGTCTTCTTTTTTTTGAATTCTGATAAGCAAAACAGTCCTCACTATGTCTCTGAAGGAACTTAGGGATTTGTAAGATAGCACACCATGGTTGGAGGAAGTTGTACCTGAAACAGGTGAAAGACTCTGGGCCTAAAGAAATTTAATTGTAATTTTAAAAATTTACTTAATACATTAGGTAATGTTTTAAGATACACAGTTAGCTCTTAGTGATTTATAGGCTAATTTTTCATGGTCAGATTACTGTCCCCTATTTCCTTCTTCTCTAACAACCATATTTCTCTACTGTATTCATCAATCAGCCCAGAATCATATTTATGAAGTAGATTTAAACTTTTCCTTTTTTAAAGAGTTGTTTTTTTTTTTTTGAGAGAGAGAGAGAGAGAGAGACAGAGACAGAGACAGAGACAGAGACAGAGACACCAGGGAAGAGGGGAAGACTGAGAAAGAGAGAAACTTTTTTTTTTTTTAAGTTTATTCTGAGAGAGAGGAAGCATGTGTGAGCAAGAGAGGGGCAGAGAGACAGGGAGAGAGAGAGAATCCCACAGAGGTCCCATGGAGTCAGCACAGAGCCTGATGCAAGGCTTGAACTCAGGAACTGTGAGACCATGACCTGAACCCACATCAGGAGTCCAACACATAACTGTGGAGGCACCCAGGTGTTCCAAAAGAGACAAAATCTTAAGCGGGCTCCATGCTCAGCGCAGCAGGGCTCGATCCCACAACCCTGGGATCATGACCTGAGCCGAAATCAAGAGGCGAATGTTCAACCAACTGAACCACCCAGGTACCACCCCCTTTTTAAAAAATTTTTATTTATGTGTTTTGACAGAAAGCATGCGAGCATGGGGGAGGGGCAGCAAGAGAGGGGGAGAAAATCCCATGCAGGCTCTGCACTGTCAGCATGGGGTCTGAATGTCCCATGACATTCCCATGAACCTTGAGATCATGACCTGAGCTGAAATCAAGAGTCGGACGCTTCACCAACTGAGTCACCCAGGCACTCCCCAAGTTTCCTTTTTTAAATGAAAAATCATGCTAAGTGTAGTTATACTACATATTCTCATAAAAGATATTCCAAAATCAAATATGATTTATTTTCAAATATCTTATTTGAAATTACTTCGGGTGTGTGTTATTAGGATGTGTAGCTTCTAATGTGCTCATAGCAATGACATCCTTTTGAACAATTCAGAGATTATGTTTTTTGGATCTGTTCAAATATGGAACATCTTGATGGAACAAAATTTTGGTGGTACCAAAATACACCTCATAGTCACTTTTGGACACCTGATGGCTGGTAACGCCAACTTTTAATATTATATACTTAATACATAATATTAAAATATTTATATATTTATATATATAAATATTTCTTAAATTATTTATATAAATATAAATATTATTTAAAGTACTTAATATTAAAATAAAAAATACACTAGAGCAGTTATGTGACATGACAATAGGTCCAACCAAAATACACCTCATAGTCACTTTTGGACACCTGATGGCAATTTGTGCTATCCATGGCCATTTGGTTTGAAATCTTGCTTGCTATTAATAGTGGTTTGTGAAAGTTTTATTCCATAAAACCTCAGAAATATCAGTTTGTTTACTTTATTTGGTAAAGGACTTAAAAATATTTTTAAATATTTTAGAGAAAATGGTTTTACTCAATCAAAAGAAACTAAAAAGCAATACAACAAAAGTGGCATTCCATGAAATGTCATGAACCCTATAAAGGGGAAGATTTATGTATATGTAACCCTAAAACTAATTTTTAGAGACATTATTTTCTGACTATCATGGGTCAAGGGATAGTCTTGACTGAAAGATTTTAACAAACTAAGCAACATACTGCTGTTTTTGGTTTTCTTTATAATAACTCTGCATTGAAAAATTTGAAAGAAGAAAACTTAAATGCTTTTTGGGTATAAATATTGCTTCAAGAAATAGTGGAAGTTAAATATGAGATGGTGGCTTGCATGATGAGATTAAAATATTGTTCTGTTTTCTACAAAAATAAAAAAAAATTGTGACTCCATTAAGTAATTAAACATTAAATTTGAACATTAAAGTAATACTAAGGGGCCATTTTAATTGGTTTTTCTTTAAGAATTTTGTTGACAATTCTAGTAGTTATTGCCTCAAAAAACTTATCTGATTAAAATTAATGAAAAAATATAAGAACTATGAGAGATCATCTAATTTAGCATTGTTGTCAATGTAAGAAAATCTATGTGAAAATCTTAACAATTATAACCATTATTTTACAAAATGAAAGCAAGGAAAATTAAATGTTATGGGCTAGACATACTGTCCATGAATTATGTATGTGTTTATTTTATGATTTATCTAAGTATTGCTGGTCTACCAATCGAGCCCTGAGACATACACGGTGGTAACAAACATTAGCCATCTTTGATGGTCACTGGTTATCCTTCATGAAAAACCCATAGCTCTACCCTCTTTCAATGTTATTGTCTTGGGGGTTTATTCATCAAGGTGGGAAGGTATAGTATTTTATTTAATGGTTTATTAGCTTGATTTATAACCTGTAACTATTGGGATTTGTAGTGTGAGAAGCCCCCATGTATTCCCTTGTTCCTGCTCTTGCAGATGCTAGGGTTGACCTGCAGAGGGAGCTTCTGGGCACCACCCCAAGGCAAGGGCACCAGCAGCAGCTGTCCCCACTGAGAGCTCTCATTTGTTCACATCAGTCAGGTCAGCTGCCTCAAGAGTGAGACACCGAAGGTCAGTTTTGTCAATTCGCTGTTATGTTCAGGGTTGTGAATCCTCTCCTTCCTGACTGAGTCATTCCTGGGAACAGAGTTAGGATCTCAAACTTTCATATATACTGGGAAAGACTCTGTGATAAAATCTGTGATAGCTCCTTTTATAACACCACTACTTCTGCTAAGGCATCTTAGTTTATGTTTAAATAATTTTTTCCACACATTTCATTGGTAACTTGAACCAAGATATTTCTCTTTTTAATAAAACGATCCTCAATACAACTGCATTAAGAAAAATACTTGGCTTATGCTAAGTGAAAAAATGAGATCCAACATTTGTTGTTCCTTTTCAGGACTCTTACACACCCTCAGGTGTGTCCTGTTTTGGAGAACAAGGTTGACTTTAAGGTTGAAGCAATAGCATGAGGCGTAGTTATACAGTGTTTCATTTTAAGCAACTTGCAGGTATGGCTGGAAGTAGAAATTCTGCCAGCTTATAGCTGTTAACTGGACAGCTTTCATCAAGACTAATTTTTTTACACTCGCATTGTACGCCTCCAAAAGAAACACATGTAAGAGTATTAACAAGAGAAAAATTTAGGCATGAGATACAAGGGGAGCCAACACCACCCCATTTAGAAGGTTGGCGGCAACATCAAGCTCACTGACAGTTAAGCCCCTGAAGCAAAGACAGTGAAGGCAGGACGAGCCAGCACTTTCCCAGACCGATTTGAGCATGCAGCAGGAACAAGTTACTTATGGCCTCAGGTAGTAATCTTTCCTGACTTCCTTTTTTGTTTTTCTTTCAAGAAGACTAGCGTTTCATAATTCTCTTGCTTTTCCCTTTAGTCTTTTATCACTCTCTTCTACCCTACCCTCTTGATGAATAATGAATCCAGATATTAATATTTTTGTTAATTTCAATTTTTTATTCAAATTTTAGATTATGTAGTAGAGCATGGGAGTTCAGAGCAAAAATGCTGGAATCACACTGGTTTTGTTCACACTTGGCTTTATCCTCTATTAGCTGGGTGGCCAGATTTGGTCTCCACTTTCTCCAGTTTAAAAAAAAAATTTTTTTTTTAATGTTTATTTATTTTTGAGACAGAGCATGAACAGGGGAGTGGCAGAGAGAGAGGGAGACACAGAATCTGAAACAGGCTCCAGGCTTTGAGCTGTCAGCACAGAGCCCGACGCAGGGCTTGAACTCACGGACCTTGAGATCATGAACTGAGCTGAAGTCAGACACTTAACCAACTGAGCCACCCAGGCGCCCCATCACTTTCTCAAGTTTAAAATGGGAGTACTATTAGTGCCACCTCATTAGGTTGTTGGGAGTTGAGATAGGGCTTTAGGAAATCCAGTAGAAATCCAAGTAGAGAATAACAGACATTTGCTCTAGATAGGTGATTAAGGAAGGCTCTCTAGGGAAATGGCATTGAATCTGGGCCTTAAAGAAAGAGAGAAGGGTCCAATTAGGACATCTGTCCTGAGAGGCATTCATGCCACACTGTTTTTTGTTGTTGTTGTTTCTTTTCCCAATTAGAAAGACATTCGTTGAGCTCCATGATAATGATAGCTATTAAGGTGCTTTCACGTATTGTGTCTTTATACCACTTGTTCCTCATCACAGCCCTGTGAAGTTAGATGAGGAAACAGGCTCAGAGAAGTTCATTGTTTAGCTCATGTGTTGTTTCTAGGACATCACCATGGCTCTTCTTCCTGGGCGCTTCTCATGCAAATGCTTCTTGTAGCTCTGAGGGAATAGCACCACTCTCACTCTTCTCCCCACCATCTCTTGTTCTAGAAATCTTAGGATCTTGGATTTCTTGCTTTCTAGAACATGAAAGCCTTGCTCTTTTCAAAAGACTTAGCTAGTTGATCTCCATTTCCCTACTTCTTACCACCATGTATCTCTAATGAGATGTGTGGACAGTCATAGACATGACTGGGGATGTCTAAAATGTAGTGTGGGTTCATATGCATTCAACTTTGGTTCTCTTGCCCCATCAGCTCTCCTGTTAATTACAAAAGTAATTTGCATCTGACCCTTTGGTCATTGTGCCCCATGGATTTGGGCTTCACTAGAAAAAGTGGGATTTCCAGAAAAAATGTGGCTGATGGCTGAATTCTTCACCAGTGAAAAACTTCACTCACTTTTTAAAATAGTTGTTTGTTTCTTTGTTTGTTCTGGGGGAGGAGGGGAATCAGAGAGAGAGGGAGAGAGAGAATCCCAAGCAAGCTCTGGCTGTTAGCTCAGAGCCTAGTGTAGAGGTCAATCTCATGAACTGTGAGATCGTGACCTGAAACCCCTACTCTCCTAAATAGAATTGGCTAAACACTATTTGGGGTTTTTTGTTGTTGTTGTTGTTGTTGTTTTGTGCATATGGACTCATGGTTATCAATACAAATATCAGCTATTGTATTGAATCAAATACAGTGAGGTTAGGAGTGCCTGGGTGGCTCAATCAGTTGAACGTCCGACTTCAGCTCAAGTCATTATCTCATGGTTCATGAGTTCGAGCTCCACACCAGGCTCTCTGCTGTCAGCACAGAGCCCACCTCTGATCCTCTATCCCCATCTCTCTCTGCCCTTCCCCCACTCATGCTCTCTCTCTAAAATAAATACACATTAAAAAAAATGCAGTGATGCACCCAATACATAGTAAGTGCACAGTAAATGGCAGTTGGATTAATGATAGTCTCACGGTTGGTTTATTTACATAAAGCTACTTTTCCTATATTTAATTGACCCATATTTCTATGATTTTTGTCCGTGTATGCCCATCTATGGAGACTGCCCTCTTGGGCCAGCAAAAGGAAAGGGAGAGCATCATACCCAGCAGGCTGAAGAGACCCCATCAGAATTCCTGTCAACTGACAAAGGGCGCTGGGGAGATGGAGCTTCTCCCTTTCTGAAATCATGGTCCAGAAAGCAATGCTGATAAAAGAACTCAGTTAAACAATTGCATTATTTATTATTATCATAGAATTGATCAGTGAGTGGCAAAAAGGAAAACTTTTTTTAAAGTTTGGAGTAGACTCATGCTGTCAGGCTTTAAAGTATGTTTTATATTTAATTTAAGTTCTCCAATTTCATTACATCATTTTTTATAGTATTTATTAACTTCTCAGACCTTCCTCTAAAGTCGAATACCTAGGGCATAAGTGACCACGCTTCTAATTGTTGCCTCATTTGTATATGTGCTTTCTTATTTTAATACTATTACCATAGGTGGGTGTGAGGTGCATGACCGATCACATGTCCACTATTGAACCCTGGATACAGTTGACAATCTTATAACCTACTTTTTTCATTTAATGATGTATGACATAAGACTAATACCATATAATTATTTTAATAAGCATATACCATTCTGTCATATTGGTGTTTTGTGATTTATTTTTCATTCTTTTTTTTTGTTGAAATTTTCCCCAATATTTTACTATCACAAATACCTCATTATGAACATCTTCATGAATAAAGCCTTTTCTAAGTTTCCCATCATTTTAAAGTACATAAATCTGTTCCTATAAACCACTCACTTGCCGTTTCTTAAACTGCCCCAGGATAGGAAACCTGATAAATAAGCTTGTTAGAAGTAAACCTAAGGGGTACCTGGGTGGCCCAGTCAGTTAAGGGTCTGACTTTGGCTCAGGTCATGATCTCACAGTTCGTGAGTTCAAGCCCCGCATCGGGCTCTGTGCTGACAGCTCAGAGCCTGGAGCCTGTTTCTGTGTGTCCCTCTTTTTCTCTGCCCCTCCTCCTCTCAAGCTCTGTCTCTCTCAAAACTAGTAAAATAAACATTAAAAATTTAAAAGATAAAGTAAACCTAAGTTAACAGTCAATAGGCTCTGAAGAAATATGAAGTCCTCGGACACTGTGACATTTGATGTCACAAGAGCCTATTGTTTCCCATCCCCCACCCCAACTCCCCAGCCCCAGGTCCCACCCCTGCTTCCATGATGGTCCAGGCGTTGAGTGTGTCTTAATAGATGCCTTCTCCCAAAGTAAGGCACCATATTTCTGGAGACCTGGCTGAAAAGCAAAGGACATTTTGTAGCTCTAATTGTTAAGTAGTTTGGAAGAAGCATAGACATAAAGTAAAACCTCATTCATGACAATCCCATTGAGTCATTATTTTTACATCATTATGCTAGGGAAAAACTTACATTTTCCTAACAAGTTTCTCCGTAATGGAAATAAATAATGTAAGTCTTTTTAAAACTTGATGTTTACAAAAAATACATATTTATCCATTAGACATATCTTCATTAAAAACTTTCTACAAGGTAATTTCTTGTTAGCACAGGGTGAATTATTCTTTATATTTGAAAGCCATAAAATCATGTTTTTCTAAAATATTAAAAAATGCTGAACCATGATCCATTCAGGTGATCCTCAATTATCTTAATTACTGAGTTTCTATAATACTAGCTCAGTAGAAATATTGCTTTGTTTAGAAACATTTTTAATAATGCTAAGGATGATTAATGAAGAAAAGACAAAAATTGAGTTTGGCTCCTGGGCAGTTGAAATGATTATTTTGCATAGTTTAGCTAAAATCCCTAGACACTTAGTTTGCTTTATTCTTGCCTAAGGTATATATGAAAATATATATTTGTGAATTGAAGACATATATTTCAGTTATGTTTATGTCTGATCTCTCCTTTTCTCTTTGTAATTATATACTCATAATTATTTACTATGGGTGCTGATTTTACGGTAAAATTTGTTTCAGAAATAAAGGTTTATGTTTGATAGGCACCCAGCTATGTTTTCTGTAGTTGTGCCTGCCTCTTATAAAGAGACTGGTAGTGGGGTCAAAGTAACAGCAGAAAGCTAAAGAGAATGTCTTTTTTTTTTTTTTTCCTGTGGTTGACCTACAAAATTATATTAGTTTCAGGTGTGCAACATAATGATTTGACACACATTGGGAAATGATCACGACCCTAAATCTAGTCACCATCTGCCTCCATGCAAAGTTGTTACAATATCATTGTCTATACTCCCTGTGCTGCACATTATATATCCATGACCCATTTATTTTATAACTGGAAGTTCGTGCCTTTGGATCCCCTTCGCCTATTTCACCCATCCCCCACCCCACTCCCCTGTGGAACAACCAGTTTGTTGTCTGTATTTATGAGTCTGTTACTGTTTTGTTCATCTTTTTATATTCCACATATAATGAAATATATAGTATTTGTGTTTTTCTGTGTGATTTTTTTTTTTTTTTTTTTTACTTAGCATGGTTGTTACTGTTTCTGTTTCCTCCAATTGCTCTTTGGTTCATCCTCCTCATGCTTTCTACCAACTAAGGGTCTTCTCCATCTTTCCTAGATGGTTGCAATCATATCTTGATTAGTCTTTGGTTTCAAGAGCCTTCCGTCTATGTCTGGACATTTTTATTTCTATTCTTTCTTCTCAGGATTCTAACCATGTCTCTCCCCTGTTTGTTAAGTCTGCACCAGCCTTAGCATAGCATTTGAAACTCTTCTCATTCAGCCTTCACCATCTTTCCAGATTTATCTCCTCCTGCTCAGTGTATCCATAGGGTCAACTTAACCACCGGGTGTAATAGTGCAGTGCCAGGACCCAAGATGCTCTTAGGAGTTCATGAAAGTATTGTAATTTTAATGTATTTTAAAATTAGAAGGAAGAAGTGAATATAATGGTAATAACAGTCATGAATTCAGCCTGAATACATTTAGCTTTATACCAACACAGTTGTAAAATATCATTTTTAATATGGTTTTTAATGGAGGAATGGGCCCACAAATGCAAAGGGCCTAAGGCCACGGAAGTAATAATGCACCCCTGCTTGCATACATTAAATTCTGGCCCCATTAGATTTCTCATTGGTCCTCACACACCTGTCATGCTTCCTTGTTTTCATCACTGTTATTCTCTTTACCTAGAAGTCATATCCAGATTTTAACCCATCCAGTTTTTCCTAAGAAAACGATACCCATACTTAAAAGCACAAAATAGCGGGGGCGCCTAAATGGCTCAGTCCATTCAGCGTTCGGCCTGGGTTCAGGTCATGATCGCGTGGTTTGTGGGTTCGAGCCCCACGTCAGGCTCTGTGCTGACAGCTCGGAGCCTGGAGCCTGCTTTGGAATCTGTGTCTCCCTGTCTGTTTGCCCCTCCCCTGCTCACACTCTGTCTCTGTCTCTCAAAAATGAATAAGCATTTTTTAAAAAAGCACAAACTAGCTATTTTTCTCTCATTTTCCCTACCCCTCATCTGTTTAATGCCTATCCTAAATCACAAATTTTACATTGTCATCCATTTTGAAACTCAGCAGTGACTTATTGAACACCTACTATGTATCAGGCATTATACAAGAGGAGTCTAGGAGGAATCAAACCTCCAATTCTCAGTGGATTTTCATCTTAATGAGAGTGAATATATAGGAAAGCAATTAATTATTAGATGATCATATGATAACGCTGTAGTAGAGGTATGTTCAGGGTGTCCTCCCATGTTGTGTGTAAATTGTAAACTCAATAGAGGTAAGCCTCTCTTATTCATTCATGTGGCAATGGTCTTTAACCTAGAAATAAGCTGTTCCAAGTTATTTGTAAGCCCATAGCTCACTTACACACTAGGCCCCACCCTATGCAAGGTGGCAGTCTATTCCATAAATGGGAAGCAACTGTGCCTGTATGTTTAAACTTCTGTGTCTTTTTCATGTAGGAGTTTATGCCTAAAATACTCTTTAGGTTCTTGGCTGCCTCTTAAAGACTTAGCTTGCAAGTGTCCTTGAAACCTTCCCTAACACCCCAGAGAGCACTGATCACTCTATCTCCTCCATTGCCACAGTATGTTTATATGGAATGGATTATATAATAAAATACGTTATAATTGTTTCAGAATGAGGCAGTAAAAGGTGTGGTTGGTAACTCCTTGACAGTTCTGTGTCTTCTTTCGTTTTTAAATCATTTTAAATCACAGAGCCTGGCCTATAGAAGGGGATTAAGTAAGTTACTGAAAGAATAATGAAATCAGTTTTTGGAACTCAGAGCATATTTTTCCATTTTACCATAGAAGCATTGCGCAAGGAGTCAACTCTTCCAGTCCAGTTTACAAATGACTAAACAATAACACCACTGGAATAAAATCCAAAAGTCATGCTCCACCTAAATACCATGGATTGGGTAACAATATATCCATGTAGAAGTTACTAAAAATATCAGTGAAGGATACAACAAATCCTTCTTTCTTAGAAAGAGGATGCTGTCTTCAGCTCTTGCTGCCTAATGGAAATAGGAAAAAGTCTTCCAGACCTTAAGGTTTGATGATGGTACATGTGTGGCTTGTATTCCAAACTCTAGAAAGGTTGGCTACAGGCACATGAATATAAACGGACCAAAAAACAGGGCCTTGAGGAAGGAGGAAATGGTAAGACTAGAGACTCCTTTATTTACAAAAAAAAAAAAAAAAAAAAAAAAAAATCCTGTCCCCAACCCTCACTCCCACTCTTGACCAATGCAAAACCCAGGTCCTCTTAGTCTGCTTGAATCTTTGTTCTTACATAAAGGCAAATTCTACTCCTTCTATTATCTCTCTTGGGAAACAGATGTAGTGTTGGAATTGAATAGTCCCGTTTTTATTCTTCTGTTTCCCTTAAGCTTAAATCATTGGCTTTGAACAAGGGTTTGTTTCCTTACTGGGCTACTTCCTTGATCTTAGCATAATAAACAACCACCTTTGAGTATTTTTAGCCTTTTGTTTTGTTTTGTTTTGTTTTTTGCAAATCTTAGCCATCCTTTTGTGTTTCCAGGTCCTTGTCTATTTAATACATTCATCCTTGATTGTCTATCCCCCTTTCTGTCTTTGTAACGGGCCTGTTTGTGTTTAAATTTACCACTGCTCTGGGGTGCCTGGATGGCTCAGTCGGTTGAGCATCCAACTTCAGCTCAGGTCATGATCTCACAGTCTGTGAGTTCGAGCCCAGCGTTGGGCTCTGAGCTGACAGCTCAGAGCCTGGAACTTGCTTCAGATTCTGTGTCTCCCTCTCTCTCTGCCCCTCCCTTGCTCACGCTCTGTCTCTCTCTCTCTCAAAAATAAGTAAAA
The DNA here is from genome assembly GCF_014898765.1 of Herpailurus yagouaroundi. Taxonomy (NCBI): domain Eukaryota; kingdom Metazoa; phylum Chordata; class Mammalia; order Carnivora; family Felidae; genus Herpailurus; species Herpailurus yagouaroundi. The sequence goes on from NW_024412401.1 coordinate 6,481,694, forward strand.
ACATTTAAAAAATAATAAATTTACCACTGCCTCCCTACCAGTATGTAGTGGTTGACCTCATCCCCAGAGAGACATCTTTCATGGCATACCTATTAGATGCCATTGCTTTACAGAGTGTTTTAAATGTACCATCTCATTTAATCCTCACTTCAAAGCACAAAAAAATTGTTACTTTCTTGGACAAATCTCAATTTTCCCTCCAAGCCTTCCCTAGTCCCTCATCTGCTTTTTGTACGTATATATGTATGTATATATGTGTATATGTATCTATTTATTTTTCTTGAATTATAATTGACATATAAATTATATTAGTTACAGGTGCATAACATGATTCATTGTTTGTATATATTATAAAACGATCACCACAATATGTCTAGTTATCCATCACCACACAGTTACAATTTTTTTTTCTTGTGATGAGAACTTTTAAGGCTCTCTAAGCAACTTTCAAATATACAGTATAGTATTATTAACTATAGTCACAAGGCTGTACGTTATATCCCTAGGACTTATTTATTTTGTAACTGGGAGTTTGTACTTTTTGACCTCCCATCTGCTTTACATTCTTCTCAAGCTCTTACAATATTCTGCATTGTCATCTGCCTCTGTAATATCTTCCAGATCTTAACACTTCATATGGTCTGAATCTCCATCTCTAGAGAAGTTGTTTATGGGCACACATGAATAGAAGGACCAGGACTAACTCCAGGGCTTTGGGAAGGAGTAGCTGATGGAGACCTGAGCCTCCATTTGGTTTACACCCCCATTTTTCTTCTCCATGCCAAGGGCAAATACTGTCACCCTTAATGAAACTTCCCAGAGATAGTGTTGTCTCTGTAGAGTTCAGAATAATGGTTGGAAGCTGACTGGGAGAGAAGTGGAGAAAGGGCCTCTTCGGGCAAAGAACAATGTAAGGAAAGATCTGGAAACCAGACAGATAATGGCATACTTAAGGAGCTGCCCTCACATGACAGGAACATAGAATCCAAAGAGGAAAATGGAGATGAATAGTGTCCTGGCACATAATGGGTGCTCAATACGTATGAATATATGGACATATGAGTGAGACTTAAGGGAGAGGATGTACCAAAAAATCCATCTTCCCTAAAATCTGGAGAGGAGTTATTACAAGAGGGATCCACAGAGCCATATGTATATCACGTGTCATCTGTAGACTGGAAGGATAATATGGAATGTTTCAAACATATATTCACTACTTTTTTGTCAAACAGTATTTTGATTAGTTCATAAAACACAAATTCAAATAAAAGGATTACTGAACTTGTGGTAACCTTTTGTCATAAATTTTAGGCAATAGATGTTAAAATTATGTCTATTCTCCTGAAAGTGACTGGGAACATAGTTTGTACTAAATTAGAGTTGAAAGGCTGAAATTTACCAATCTGTTGAAGTAACTTCCTCCTAAACCTAGTTTGTTGAGAGGTTTTATGATGAAGAGGTTTTGAATTTTGTCAAGTGCCTTTTCTGCATCTGTTGAGATAATTGTGTGGTTTTTATCTTTCAATATGTTAATGTGGTATATCATACCAGTTGATTTTTGTATGTTGATGAAATTTACTAATCCGGAATACACATTTATGTCTCATACTCTCCTTCTCTGAGACATTTTCCTAGTCTCCAACCAGGCACCATTTGTCAATTTTGTTTAACTGTTAGTGTACCACTTCCTTTCTTGGACCTTCTCACCAGACTGAGCAAAGCTTCCTTACACCAGACTTCCCAGCACCACCTCTGCCAGTCTTGATGTCTTTTTTATTTGTAACCCCAGGCAATTTTTCTGCTTTTCCTTCAGGAGAACTACTTGGAAATAACCACTTCCCACTCTGCCTGCTGTCTACTCCTCTATACCCTTTCATACCAAACCTTCCAAACATGTTCTGTATCACGATTTCCGTTTTCATCCATCCCTTCCTCCCTTAATCTCATTTTAGTCAGGCTTTCATCCTCACCATTCCACCAAAACTATCCTTGTCAGGGTCACCCACCGGTGGTTTCCACATTGTTACGCCTCATGGCCAATTGCATATTCTGTGACCTGGCAGTAGCGTTTAACCTGTTGACCAATATCCTTCCTCCAAGGAATCCTTTTGAACTTGGCTTCCAGGACAACCATTCTCTTGGTTTTCTTTCTGCTTCCCTGGCTGTTCTTCCTAAGTTTCTTTTGCTTGTTCCTTCTCACATCCAGGTCTCAAAACTTGGATTATTTCTTTATCTACATGCGTCCTTTTGGGATCTCAGCCAGTCTCGTGGCTTTAGATATGATTAATACGCTGAAACACCTGCTCTGAACCTCTCCCCTAAATTCCAAACTGGTGTAACCACCTGCCTACCTGATAGCTCCACTTGGATAGCTACTGGGGATCTCCAGCTGAACTTAATTGAACTCCTGACCTTCTCCCTATGCCAGTTTGTAGCCACTCTATTCAAAACCCTTCAAGTCATATTTGACTCATCTTGGCCAGGCCTACAGCAACTCCTATTGGTTCTACCTTCAAAATGTATCCTAAATCTTGCCACCTTTACGCACACCACTACCACTGTGATCTAACCCAAGAGCACCTCTGTAAAGAGGCAATAGTCTCCTAATGGGTTTCTGTGCTTCTACCCTTACCTTTTCCCTTGAAGCTTGTTTTCAGGACAGTAGCCATAGTGTAACTGATGTTGTCAAAACGCGAGTCAGGTCATGTCACCCCTTGGCTCTTGATTTCACTCTAAGTTAGAAGTTAGAAGCCATAGTTGCAACAGTGGCCATAGGGCTCTGTGGAAGCCAGTCTCCTGTTTCCTCCCTGACTTTTTTCCCTTCTGTTCTTTTCCAGCTCAATCTGCTCTAGCCATTCCGGTTTCTTTAATATTCCCCAAATACGTCTTCTTGGTCCTTTATACTGGCTGTTCCTCTACTTGGGCTACTCTTCCCCAGATATCCTCATTGTTTGCCCCTTTGCCCAATTCCAATCCTCTTTGGTAGGTTGCCTTTTTGACTTTTTGGCCTTCTCTGACTGCCATATTTAAATCACAACTTCCTATTCTGGGCTGTAACTGTCCATCTCCTTCTCCGTTGCTTGTTTTATATTTCTCCATTTACCACTTCTATAGAACTTATTCAGTTATCTTGTTTATTCCACGAAGGTATTATGTTGGTTCTTTTTTTTCATTGCTGCATGTGTAGGGCACAGAAAAATGCCTAGTGCCTAGTTGAAGCTCGCTCAATATTTTTTGACCAAATGAATGAATTGGACAGAATACATATTTATAGTCAGACTTCTAGGGTTTGTTTGGCTCACTCACATTCCTACTATTTCCACTCTGAGTCATCCTAATAGAATGTTTGGGTCACCAGGGCTATCTTTCTTTCTGAATTTATATGACAGCAATGTCACTATTATCTCAGTGCTTTTTGCCATCTGTATTTAGAGAAACAGCATCTTGCTCAAGTATACAGTAACTGTTAGAAAGGCCAGTGTGGTTACAGAGAAAAACTGCTTTTGTATTTCAGTATATTAACATATTTTATAAACAGAATATTTTCATCTCCTCTGGAAAGTTTTGGTTAGCACTAGAGTTTGGTAGACTAGAGGTGGATTATGACAGGTAAATTTTTATGGTATTTTATAATTCCCGAAAGACAAAGGTAGGGCGGTCATTACTATCACCATCTGTTTCTCATCCAAGGAAACTCTGCTAGGTTTCTCTTTGTCGCACAGAGAGCTTGTCAGTACTGAAATTAAAACAATAGCTTCAGACTGCAGAAACCATGTATTTACAGAATAAGATAGTAAGAACCTCCTTAGATTGCAGCGCGTGCGTGCGCGCGCGCCCACGCGCGTACACACACACACACACACACACACACACACACACACACACAGGTTCACTTACCCAGAGAACACCTTTTTCTTTTACCCTGACTTCTTTCTTCTATATTTTAGCATAAGATAAAATTTCTTTTCTAGCATCAAGGTAATACTCATTCATGGTAGAGAAATTGGAAAATACAGAAATATGAAAAATAAGGTAACCTCTCACTCCATAAGTAAGAGGTAATAGCCGTAAATATGTTGGTGAATTTAGGGGCGCCTGGGTGGCACAGTCGGTTAAGCGTCCGACTTCAGCCAGGTCACGATCTCGCGGTCCGTGAGTTCGAGCCCCGCGTCGGGCTCTGGGCTGATGGCTCAGAGCCTGGAGCCTGTTTCCGATGCTGTGTCTCCCTCTCTCTCTGCCCCTCCCCCATTCATGCTCTGTCTCTCTCTGTCCCAAAAATAAATAAACGCTGAAAAAAAAATTTAAAAAAATATGTTGGTGAATTTTGTCTTTATTTATAGGTCTGTATCATAAGATTGATTTAATAAATTTAGGATCATACTGTGAGTCTACATAGTTATGGTGCTTTTCAAGAGAATTAAAAGATGCCTTACTTACAGACTCATTCATTCATTCAATAAACTGGGGACCCGTTGTATGCCAGGAACTTTTCTAGACACTGGGTTTGAATCAGTGAATAAAAAGATTTATTCTCTTCCCTCTGAAAGCCTACAAAATTGTGAGGCGAGACAGACAGCAAACAAAGAGATAAAACATTATGAGATGTGAACTGCTATAAAGAAAATGAACAGGGAACAATGAGAGAGGGAAAACAGCCCTTAAGAATCTCATGAGAAAGGATGATGTAAGAGAGAAGCCATCAATCCCTACAGGCTGGGAAGTAGCCCGTTATGGGACACACTAGGGCAATAGCACTCCCAAAAGAGGGAGTAGCACAAGAGATTGAGAAAGGTCCATATGGCACTGGATGGCCAGTGACAGGAAGAGTGGTTTGCCATGGCATTTTATTCTACAATTTATGAGAAATCCTTGAAATCTGTTAAGAATGGAAATGAAATGCCCCCAATGAATGCTTTTAAAACTGTACTTGATGGTGACGGGCAGAAACGAGAAGACCCATTAATGGCACTAATGATTTGGAACAGGCTGGTGGCAGGGTAGATGGAGAGAAATGGACAGATCTGAGAAATATCTCACAGGTGGAGAGGACACGACTTGCTGAAGTGTTGAAAGTGGAAGGTATGTGAGAAAAAGGAAGGAAACAAAGATGACTCCTACATTTCTGGCAAGAGCACCTGGGTGTCTGGTGGGCTGTGATGCCATTTATTGAACTGGGGAAATCTAGGAGAAAAACGTGTTGGCAGGAGAAGGAGTGTGAGAGGGGGTGTAAGATGAATCAGGAGTTTAGTTTGAAACCTGTTAAATTTCAGATATTTGGAAGACATCCAAACAGAGATGTCAGAGAGGCAGTCGGATGGTAGCAGCTGAACATAGAAGTAGAAAAGGAGGAAACTGACATTTCTTGAGCATCTTCAAGTCTTAGATACTGTGTATATGTGGGTTAGTACTCCCCAGACATAAGTAAACCTATTTGATAGAGAAACTAAACATCGGTGTGCTCCTAAAATGTAAACAGTGTAAGTACAAGTAAGTAAGTACTTGATTCCCACTTTGCCTGGCTTCAGTTTCCATGTACCAAGACTGACAGTCGTTCTCATTTGATTTAATGTTTAAGTGAGCTAGACTTGGCTGAATGGACATTCAATTAACCACACTTTAGTAGTATTTAAGAATATAGCGTTGCATTTACTCATTTAATACAGCAAAGTATAAAATGTTTGCCTGTACACAATTTAGAAATAGGTTTGTCCTCAGGCAATCCCACCATTGCCCCTTCCCAGTCTTCTATGAAAGGTGTCAGACATGTTGCCACAATAGCTCAAGTGCCAAATATTCCATGGAGCATATTTTTAAATAAATGTTTTATTTTTGCATAGTTTTAGATTCACGAAAACATTGCAAAGTTAGTACAGAGTTTCCATATATCTCACACCTAAATTACCCTGTGGCCAACACATTATATTACTATGGGGTACATTTGCCATAAATAAGAAACCAATGTTAGTCCATTATTACTAATTAAATTCTTAACATTATTCAGATCTCCCAAGTTTTCCCCTAATACCTTTTATTGGTCTAGAATCCCATCCAGGATACTACATTATATTGAGTTATCATGTATCCTTAGGACGCTCTTGGCTCTGAGAGGTTCTCAGACTTTACTTGTTTTTCATGACCTTGACAGTATTTGGTACCTAGTCAGGTGTTTTGTGGAATTTCTGCAATTTGAGCGTGTCTGGTGATTTTTTCATGGCCAGGCTGATATTAGAGTTCATGGTAGGAAGAGCACAGAGGGGCGTGCCCTCCCCTTCATATCAGGTCAAGAGTACCTGCCATCAACAAGACATCGCTTATGATGTTAACTTTGATCATTTGGCTGAGGTAGCACTTTCCATATTTCTTCACTGTAAAGTTAGTTACTACCTCCATCTCATGAGGCATATTTTAAATGTCATTGATTTCTTTCATGTGCCTCTGGAGCTCACATTGTGTACCTACGCAGGTTTTAGTTCTAACAATTCATAGAATATTTAGTACTTGTGAGTACCAGGCAAGTACTAAGGGATTATCTTAAACAACCCTGTATGTAGTGTTAATATCTCCATTTTATTTGTGAGGGCAAAAAAACTTACACAAGCTGAGAGGTTGTGTAACTCACCTACAGTTGCAGAGCTGTTGACTCCAGGCAGCATGATTCTATGCCCATCTTTCAAGGGTGGAGCTGACTCCCTGCTCTGCCTACTCTAGATCTCAGCCAAAATCAAGACAGAGCAGAAAGACCAAGATGAAGGCCCTGAAGACTTTGTCATCCTCCGTCTGGGAATTTCTCCCTGTCTTTGGGGTTTAGTTCTCTGTTCCCTTGCTTTTAGCATTTGTTGTTCATGATCACATTTCCTGAAACTAAGGAGGAATATGTTCGTGAGTGGGATGGTACTGTTGCCAGGTTTCTACTCTTGGAAAAGAGGTCCAGAGTCTTTAACTTTGATCTTTTCAGATACTAATGGAAATGGTTTTTTTGAAGCCCTCATAGTGATTGCTGCTTTTCTGTTTATATTCTGAGTAATCAGCACCCTCACCCTAGATTAACCCGTGGTGTTCTGACACGGCCATTGACACACTCATGTGTCTGGCTACATCTGTACATGTCAGATTCCAGGACCAGGTTGAATATCTCTGAATGAAAAGGCTCTTACTGTTCGCATCAAATGCCATTTCATCCTTAGCCGTACCGAGACCTACTTCCCCTTCCTGTGATAATGATGGAAAATGTGTTTGTACTTTTCATCAAAGTTGGGGAGAAATTCCATCCAGTTGTTATTTTTAGGTTGCTCAAAGAGATAAGAAACTACAAGTCTGTCTCCTAAATTCAATATGTATTCATACAGCCAAGATTAGATCTATCAAGTTAATTTATTTCAGAAGCACAGAAATCAAATTAAAACTTTTGATATATTTTCAGGAGACTGTGAAGAAAAACGTACATATCATTCATATATATTTTGGAAAATGCAAAATGCAATACAAACAGTTGATATTCTTGACATTTCAATGCAATTCAGTTGCCATAATGTAATTCATCTTTTATCTTAAAGAGTCATAAAAGGTATGGGTAGGGGCGCCTGGGTGGCGCAGTCGGTTAGGCGTCCGACTTCAGCCAGGTCACGATCTCTCGGTCCGTGAGTTCGAGCCCCGCGTCGGGCTCTGGGCTGATGGCTCAGAGCCTGGAGCCTGTTTCCGATTCTGTGTCTCCCTCTCTCTCTGCCCCTCCCCCGTTCATGCTCTGTCTCTCTCTGTCCCAAAAATAAATAAACGTTGAAAAAAAAATTAAAAAAGAAAAGGTATGGTTAATGAAAATTTCGCATTTATGTGCATCTATAATTACAAAAGTAATTGTATGTTAAAAATTTTCATATTCACTACAATGCGAGGGGCATTTCTTTCTTCTAGAGGCTGACATTTATCCTATGAATTTTAAAACTGCCTACTAAATGATTAGCAACATTTTTATGTCTCCAAATGAAAACAGACCCAGATAATAAACAAATATCACTTCATGTTAACCTTTAATTTTTTACCCCTCAGGTATAAAAGAGGTCATGTATCATAACGTCCGTCCTCCATGGCAGACTATGAGCCCGTCAGTATGGGAGGTGGGCCACCCTGGAATTATATCCCTGGAATTAGTACCATTTACCTGTGTCGCCACATACCCAAGTGGAGTGATCTGACTTGGCATATCTGTTTGCTAGCTAAGGAGTGACAACGTGACAGTGGTGTTTAAAGACACTGTGTGCAGAAATGATTGATTTATTCCACATTGGCACTTTTTTTAATTTTTTTTCAATGTTTATTTATTTTTGGGGGGACAGAGAGAGACAGAGCATGAACGGGGGAGGGGCAAAGAGAGAGGGAGACACAGAATCGGAAACAGGCTCCAGGCTCTGAGCCATCAGCCCAGAGCCCGACGCGGGGCTCGAACTCACGGACCGTGAGATCGTGACCTGGCTGAAGTCGGACGCTTAACCGACTGCGCCACCCAGGCGCCTCACATTGGCACTTTTAGATCCATATGCATATCTGCATTTCTGTCCTTTTTTCTCACTGTTCTCATACTCTGTGCTGTTATTTACCTGAACTGCTTTTGGCTTTCTGGGAGGGGTTTGCTGCTTTTTATATGAATGTTATGGATAAAACACTTTGAGCTCCACAGAGGAAAATCACTATCTAAATCTTATACATCTAAAATGTCCTCTTGTACAGAAACCTAATACAGACTGCCTCTGAGATACATATATCTGATATACTTCTATGTCATATAAATGAAAATGTGGGTATTTAGAAAAACTTAGGTAATCAACTGAATCTCTTTTTGTGTTGTACTCTGCTGCATTTGACAAGATTTTGTAACCCCAATAAATTGTTCTATTCTATTTTACCTAGAGCTTGAATGCTTAATGATATACTGTTTCTTCCTTTATCAATTTTCAAACTTTGTATTTGAGGCATCTTTTGGTTAAGACAAAGCAAAATTAAATGTAATTTTTCTACTAAAAGTTATTATTGTTTTTATCATTTATTCCTTGAACCTTTCTACGCCATGAGCCAGGTACACTAGAACATACCTGGGGAAGCAGGCAGAATTTGAGGGGAAGCGGGGGATGGGATTCAGCCATTGTTCACTCTGTATCGCCCTCTAGGGACCAAAAAAGGAGCTTCAATCACCTTCCCTAAAGAAATATTTCTCTGAAGAAAGCCACTTTTCATCTACAATTCGGATTTACATTCAGAGTTCTAGGAGACGTTGACTCTAGCCCTCCATGAGCATAACTGCTAACTGCTTTCTTACAGAGATCTTAAATGAGTAATTCTTTTGATTGTGTGGAAATTCTCTGAGATGTTCAACATTCTCACATATAATTTTTAAATGGGGTAAATTAGAGTGAAAAAGGATTAGGACCCTGTCATTACTCTTACAATGATTCCATCTTCTATGGTTTGCAGTGAGTGACTATATATAACTATATATATAACTATATATATATATGTATATATATATAACTATATATAACTATAACGCAGCTCCTGGGGCGCCTGGGTGGCTCAGTCGGTTAAGCATCCAACTTCAGCTCAGGTCATGATCTCACGGTTTGTGGGTTCCTGAGTTCAAGCCCTGCGTTGGGCTCTGTGCTGATGGCTCAGAGCCTGGAGCCTGCTTCAGATTCTGTGTCTCCCTCTCACTCTCTGCCCTTCCTCCTCTCTTGCTCTGTCTCTGTCTCTCAAAAATAAATAAACGTTAAATTTTTTTTTTTTTTTAAATATAATGCAGCTCCTTTGGGAGGAGGACGTGCACAGTTTGAACCACGCCCCTTTGTGCCCAGCAGAATGTAGTGGAAGTAGCTGGGCTTTGGAGCCATACCTGGGTGCTCTAGCTGTTATTCAATCTCTCTGTCTTTTTTCATCTGTAAACTGGGGCTGGAGCGGGATTACCAAGAATGTCAGATAAGATTAGCACAGTGCTTGACTTGTAACGGGTACCAAAAACTTGATAATTCTCTTTCCCATCACCTCTCTAATATTATAGAAAGAAGGGAAGAGTAACAGAAGAATAATGATACAGTCTCTAGCGAGGAGAAACCTTAATAATTGTCTTGAGATTGTGAGGGCTAGAAGTTTCCAGCGAGAAGCCAGTCTTTGGGGAAAGGTTGTGATTCCCTCAAGTGATAGAAACCATTTGTTACAAATAAATGGGGTGTATCAATATCATTTCCTGAAAACTTGTTTGTGTTCAAAACTGGTCAAATACTATGAAGTAATTAAGGAATATTTTGGGGAAGGATTTTTTTTAATTGACTAAAACTTTAACACAATTCACTGTTTAATTATTTTTAATCTTTTTCATGTTTATTTTTTTTTTAATTTTTTTTTTCAACGTTTATTCATTTTTGGGACAGAGAGAGACAGAGCATGAACGGGTGAGGGGCAGAGAGAGAGGGAGACACAGAATCGGAAACAGGTTCCAGGCTCTGAGCCATCAGCCCAGAGCCCGACGCGGGGCTCGAACTCACGGACCGCGAGATCGTGACCTGGTTGAAGTCGGACGCTTAACCGACTGCGCCACCCAGGCGCCCCCATATTTTTGAGAGAGAGAGAGACAGAGAGAGACAGAGTGCAAGCAGGGGAGGGGCAGAGAGAGAGGGAGACACAGAATCCAAGCAGCCTCCAGGCTCTGAGCTGTCAGCACAGAGCCCAAAGCGGGACTTGAGTCCATGAACCGAGAGATCATGACCTGAACCTAAGTCACGCTTAACTGACTGAACCACCCAGGTGCCCCACTGTTTAATACTTGATAGAGATAACTTCAGATAAGAATAAACCTTAATAGTCTAACGTAAAGGAGATATGGAAGAATATTCTTGTGGAATTTAGGGAAACATTTAGAACATTGGTCATGAATTGGTAATAATGTTAGTGTTTTTAAAAAAAAAATTTATGTTTTTATTTTTGAGAGAGAGAGAGCGCGCGTGCAGGGGAGAGGCAGAGAGAGAGGGAGACACAGAATCCGAAGCAGGCTCAGGTTCTGAGCTGTCAGCGCAGAGCCTGACACGGGACTAGAACCCAGAAACTGGGAGATCATAACCTGAGCCAAAGTCAGACACTTAACTGATTAAGCCACCCAGGCGCACCAATAATGCTAGTGTTTTTTTAATAGACTAGTGTGTTCTCTAGAAGAGCTAAGCAATTAACGATTAAGTTGGTTAAGGCTGCCTTGAGCCCTAATGGAGTAAGTGGTGATCCCTATAGATTTTATATCATTACTATTACTAATACTATTTTGCAATCCCCGTGGATTTTAAGAGGGCTATGGCCTCTGTTTTCTACTATCTCCCCAATTTAGGTATAAGAGTTATTTGTATTAGAGTTTAGTGTACATTATAAATGATCCAATACTAGTGAGCATTATTAAACTAATTTACAGTAAGGTGTTACTGCTGGTAAGGATTTTTCAAACTCTCTTGTACAAAGGGAGATTGGGATTGTGGGTAGTGCAGAAGAGAAATAGATAGAGGGCGATAAAGACATCAAGATACCAAATTCAAAGTGGCTTGTAGAGAAACAAAATGGGCTCCGTGTAAACTTGTCTGTTTGACTTGTAAAAATGTTGTAAATAATTTCTCTGTCTTATGCTTGTACATACTAAATAATGTTTTTATTGTCAGAGAACTTTATTGTTTTTACTGTGAGAGGAATGTTTCATCTCAATACTTTTTGTAGTAGAAAATGGGATAAATGAAGAGAAGCCTTTATTCTATTATTTTTTAATTAAGGAGCATTTAAAACATGTTTTAAGGCATAAATTTTTATTTTCACCACTGTTTCCTTTGTGACCTATACAACAGTGTGTTGCATGAAAACTTGTATAATGATATTGAAATAAGATGGCAAAGTAAATACAGTGATGAAGGATAGAGCACAAATGTGGTGAATAAATATTGAGCCTTTTTTCACTCTGAGTTACTATTTAATGTTATAGGCAACACTTCAGTATCATAGGCATTTTTTCAAAGTTCAGTAAACGAGTATGAGTATACTCTCCCCGTAACCCTTTAGAGCCTGCGTCATTCATGCTTGTGCTTGCTAGAAAGTCTGCTCAGCTCGGCTGTGTTCAGGGGTGCTGGCTGACCTGCGGATGTGTGTTCATTAGGCTTTCCCACCTGATAGCCTCAGTTGGACTGGGGCCTTGAGCCAGACTGAATGTCCAGCATTTTGGGTGGCTAGAATGGGAAACCATTAGAGAATGCTATTTCTAGTGACCAATAAACATGTTGCACATTTTCTTATAGCTTCTACATCTAAAGTATCACACAATAATAATTGATACAATATTTTGGTCATTCACTCGTTTATATATCCTGCAAACTTTCAAACCTTTCTGTCTGTCAGGCTCTGTGATGCAGGATACAATTTAAACCCATAAGGATTGAGGGTAATGGCCATAAGCCTGGTTTTTGAAGTCAGGCTGGCCTGCGTTAGAATCTTGGCTCCCTAACTAATGTGACTGGTGATAGGTTACTTACCTTCTCTGAGTTGACAAGTATCCCCATGTCTTTATTCATCGTCTTTTTCTTCACTACTGGCTCACAAGTCCTGTTTTGGCCTCTCCTAATTTCACCCCACCTGTGCCCTTGGTCCCTTTTTTCTTAAGCTTCCTGTTGTGCTCCATCAATGATATCTCTTCTAGATTATATGAATCTTGCCCTTTGTGAGCAAAGTTTTCTTTTCACCCTATTAATATACCCATTTCAAGTCTTCTCTACCCTGAATAAGTCGGCATGCATTCCTTCTCTCTTGTAATTCACTCAAAATTGTATTCCTTCTGCTCAGTGCTTCTATCCCCTCAATGATCAGCTCACTTCATTGAAGACTTGGCTTCCATTCCCATCATCTCCAACTTGAGGACCCTCTCAGAGATACCAGTGATCCCCCAATTAACAGATATGATTATCTTTTATCTGCTCTAACCACTCTGATCTCTGAAGCAAAACACAGGGCTTCTTAAAATTTTCTCCTCCTTCAATCTCTTTGGCACTCCATTAGCTTTGCCTTCACTGGGCCGCTATGATCATATGTACCCTGCACCATCTCCTCATCTTGCTACACAAATATAAGCATACTCCAAAATTCTCTCCTCAGACCTTTCCACATCTTCCTCTAAACTTAAGCCCATGTCCTCAACTATGAATTCTGCATGGAAGAATTTCACATCAAGGCCTTCTGACCCATGGTCTATCCGTAGCTCCAGGCCTACACATTCCACGTCTTTCTGGGATTTTTCTCCCACAACTATCTATCATGGGTTCATGTGCAGCATGCTTGCGATGAGACTCATCATTTTCCAAAGGAAGACCACTGTCTTCCTAAGCTTCCTGAGCTTCTCATTGGCACCAATACTATCCTAATCAAGCAACCATGGATGCTTAGTGCAATCATGTTCCATCTCCAATGAGATGCCAGATGTATACATTCAGCCCCTGAGATGATTTTCTGTTTTTTTCTGTCTGCCAATTTTGATGCCATCCTGATTAAGGGTTCTGACACTTTTGCTAAATAACAGATAGAACATAAATTTTCTTCCACGTGCCGATTTATAGCTTCTTGAAAACACTGTGTTAAGAATTCAGAGGTTGCATTTGGGAAAGAGTGCCATGATCCGCCGGCAATATTTACCAGGGTTATAGAAGGGAGAATGACAGCCTCTCTGGCATAGACTATTCCAAGAGTTTCCTAATTTGTCTCTTCTCTTCTAGCCTCTCCTTCATTTCACTTCAGCTATGCACCATTATGATTATTCTCCCTAATGCAATGCTGGCTTACCATTGTCTACCACATTAAGTAAAAACTCCCTGGCCCAGAGCCCAGTGTTCTCACATTCTTAGTCCCAACCTCCATCTACCCCACCAGCCTTTTGGCCCCTTTGCTGCAGCCAAACTCAGTTATTCATTCTTCCCCAAATATTCTCTACACTTCCCTGCCTCCTTCACTTTTTCAGAATATAGGATCCTTCCCTCTTTCACCTCAGCCTTCAAGCACAAACTCATTTATCATTTTTTTTCTTGAGACTTTGCCTGATTTTTCCACCTATATGGATTTTTTCTCATTTATGAATTCCTGTGGTACATTATAACTTTCTAATAGAAACAGACAGTGGTGATGAATTGGGGTACTATATGAGAATACAGACACCCAGGGAACTCGTCCGCTCCTTCCTACTGAGTCATGCCTTCCGTTCTCACTCATAGCTCAGCTCACTTGCCCTTCCCCTCCCACTTGACTGTCAGCCCATGGCCAGTAGGAACTGTACCTGTACCTCATTTTGCTTCCTTACAGTCTATGCATTGTCTTGCATTGTGAATTGCATGATGACATTGGATTGAATGGTTATAGCTCTTACAAAATAATGCTGTGTATTGCTTTTTATTTGCATTTCATTTAGAAGTTCTGAAATAGAGCTTATATCTGGCAAAAAGCCTGACCATCCAGGTAGGAGTGAAAAGCTAAAGTCAGGTGAACTCCTGCATGGCAAGAATTGAATCAGGGAGTTCCTAACAGGGAAACAAACAGCCATAAACCATATGGAAAGCTAAAATCCAAAGCAACTTTAAGGGCATCTAGTACAGTACTGTCCAGGAGAAACAGAATGAAAGCCATATATGTAATTTAAGATTTTCTAGTTGACATGACTTTAAAAAGTATAAAGAAACTGGTGAAATCAATTATGATGGATTTTACTTAACCTAGTATATTAAAAATACCACTTTGACATTTAATCAGTATATAAAATTATTATGAGATACTGTATATTCTTTTTGCCATGGTAAGTCTTAGAAATTTAGAGTGTATTTTATACTTTAGCACATCTTCGCTTGGACTAGTCATATTTCAAGTGTTCCATAGCCCCATGTGGCTTCTGCCTACCTTATTGGGCACTGCAGGTCTAGGATATCACCTAAATAAAAAGGCACTATGTGTTCATACAGAAACCGAAGTTCACAATTATGAATCTCGGAATTATGGAGATGAAAAAATGGGTCAGGATATAACCAGCACCCCAGTTGGGAAATTGAGTGGGAGAAGTGAGTAGGGTCTCACAGGCTCAGCCTTAGTATTTGTGTAATAGTTTGTTCCAGAATTGGTATGGTGACCACATAAGCAGCTCATTCAAATTTTGAAAGCCAAGAAACAAAACCAACCCCAAGCACTGATTTTAAAGTCTCAGGCTCATGAGTGCTGCAGCACCTACCTTTTACTGGAAGGTTCAAGAGATTCAGTAGGTGGCCATTTTAAGGGTTTGTGGGAACTTAGAACAAAGGATATTTACAAGGATACTTGGCTAATTATTGGGCTGGTTGGTTGAAATTTAAAGGAAGCATTGAGTGCCGCATGGGTGGCTCAGTCATGAGCCGATCTGACTTCTGCTCAGGTCATGATCTCATAGTTCAAGGGTTCGAGCCCCACGTGGGACTTTGTGCTGACAGCTCAGAGCCTGGAGCCTGCTTCAGATTCTGTGTCTCCCTCTCTCTCTGCCCCTCCTCCCACCCCCCTCGCTCTCACTGTCTAAAATAAATAAAAACATTAAAAAAGTAAAGGAAACATTTATGGGGTGCCTGACTGGTTCAGTGGGTAGAACATGTGACTAGTGATCTTGGGTCCCATGTTGAGTGTAGTTTTACTTAAAAAAAAAAAAAAAAAGGAAGGCTTTATATTTGTGGTCGCCACTTATTTTGTTGCAGATACATATTTACATATGACTGTAAATGTGGGAAAAATCTCATTAAGGTAAGTGGAAAAACAAAACCTTCACTCTTGCTCATGAACTCATGAGCTCATCCCTTTCTCCCTTCTACCCCCTCCTCTGCAGGTGAATGGACAATGTAACCTTCATGAGAACAGACCATGTCTCTTTTGTTTTCTGTTGAGGCCCCAGGATCTAGAACAGTGTCTGGCACAAATCAGAGCAAAGCCTTTCTTTAAAAAATTATTATTTATTTTTATTTTTAATTTTTTATCATTAAAGACATGAGATTAAAGAGCAAAGAATAGGGTCTGAAGTTCTTAGACTGTATTTGGAGTAGCAGCATCACTTGCCACTCTGAGATTTTAAACTTTAAATTGAGCATCTGCGAGCACGGGTTCATTTCTTTCTTATCCTTTGACATCATTTGGTCCCCACCTTAGAAATGCGAGTGTCACCATTTGTTTTGCCTACATAGAAATCTTCAAATCTTTTTAGCCAAATTAGCAGAGAATTTTGTTCCTAAGAGAATGGCAGGTTGCTGCTAGAATCATAAATTAAAATATAGTCCAATCCTCTGCCCCTCAGCTGGTTGTGGTGGATAAGTTACAGACACAGATTAGACACAGATTTTGCCCTTGGGGAAACTAAACAATCAGGACATTTATTTCTTTTTAATAACCATGTCACCCTAGAGCCATCTGGTGTATATTTAGAGTAATGTAATTTCTACTCTTGCTTGATGATACCAATGTTATACACCAAATATATTGCCATTTTGAAAAATAATTGGGTTAATTTCTGCATGTAATTCAACAGTGATTTAATCTTCCATTCTGTGTGAACCACAATAAATTCTGAATTAGTTCCATTTTTAGGAAAGCAGTCACAAAAGCATACACTGAGAGGCCAATGTACATAACTCTATGGAAACTCAAAATAAATTGTAAAATATGTTCATCTAGCACTAGTCTTAGGATACCCAAATGGAGGGAGATGAGAACATCAGATAGAAGAAAATTGGGTAAGCAGGATACTAATAGTTATCATTTGTTATGTGCTTACCTATGCCAGGTATGCAGCACTGAAGACACCTTACCTGCGTCTTATTTAATTTTTGTAACAGTGCTCCAAGGTATATGCATGTTATTTTCCTCTTTTTAAAGATAGGGAAATGAATCAGAAATTAAATTTCTTGCCTGTAGTTTGACAGCTGCAAGAAGACGTAACGGACACGCAAGCCATGGCCTTCCATTACTTTTCTATGTTTTAATATGTGCGTCCTAGTGGGAATACACACACCACCACCACCAATACCAACACCAACACCAACACCACTGCTACCACCATGAACCACATCAAAATTAAAGTAAATACCTCCAGGGGCACCTGGGTGGCTCAGTTGCTTAAGCATCCAACTTGATCTCGTGGTTCGTGGGTTCAAGCCCTGCATGGGCCATATGCTGACAGCTCAGAGCCTGGAGCCTGCTTCGGATTCTGTGTCTTCCTCTCTGTCTGCCCTTCCCCCACTCATATGCGCTCGCACTCTGTCTCTCTCTCAAAAATAAATAAACATTAAAAAATTATTTTAAAAAGATACCCTAACGAGGGGCGCCTGGGTGGCTCAGTCGGTTAAGCGGCCGACTTTGGCTCAGGTCATGATCTCATGGTCCCTGAGTTCGAGCCCCGCGTCGGGCTCTGTGCTGACCCCTCAGAGCCTGGGGCCTGTTTCAGATTCTGTGTCTCCCTCTCTCTCTGACCCTCCCCCGTTCATGCTTTGTCTCTCTCTGTCTCAAAAATAAATAAACGTTAAAAAAATTTTTTTTAAATAAATAAAATAAAAAGATACCCTAACGAGAATCATGATATAATAATGATCACGTTGGAAAGTGCTATAATGAAAATTGAGCAAGTGAAGTTCAGGGTGTGATGGTTTTGACATCGTGGTGTGGGAAGGTCTGTCTGATAAGGTGACATCTAAGCAGAGACCTGGAGAGAGGGAAGGAAGCGTGAGGTTGCCGAGTGCCAGCTATGAGGAGGCCCGTGGGGTAGGAGTGAGGGAGCAGTGAGCGAAGGGTATGGTAGAAGATAAAACAGGCACTTGTCAAAAGGGGCAGAACCTACAGGGCCTTGTAGGCTTGCTAAGAAATTGGGCTTTTATACTAACAAAAGAAGGGGATGGAGTGTTTTGTGCAGAAGGGTGACTTAACCTGTCAGACCAGATAGCTATTTTTCTTTTCCGAGGACTGGGGAGGATATTCCAAAGCTGATTTTCTTTTAAGTGGATCATTTCAAAGTTTTCTCATTTGTACAGTGGCTAAGTGCATTTTGGCCACAAGTAAGAATTTCGCTTGGTTAAGCTCTATTTTAATTGAGTATAAAACTTGAGGGGTGCAACTTTAAAAGTCTGTACGTGCCATAAATTCAGTATGCTCAAAAGTAGGAAATCTGAGCATTTACACTGCTCACTACAGATAGCAGTGTAACACGAAAGCTCTCATGGTAACAGCTGGGAGGACGGGGCTAGTATGTACCCCACCTCTTCTTTCTGATAGTGGCATCAGGCAGTCAGAGACTCTGGGCCATACATTATGTAGTAGATGAAAAGTTCGGCTACCCACATGTGCTACGCCAGACTACTGCATTGGGACTACTAGGCCCAAGTGTATCCAACTGGTCCAGGAGCCTCAGGACAGTTTCCAAAACACTATCCTTTTTTTCTTTCTAAAGACCTTATTTTATTTTTTTAAGTTTACTGATTTATTTTGAGTGTGCAAGGCAGGGGCAGAGGGAGAGGGAGCGAGAGAATCCCAGCAGGCTCTGCCCAGTGTCAGCCCAGTGCGGGGCTCAAACCTGCGAACCGTGAGATCATGACCTGAGCTAAAATCAAGAGTCTGACACTTAACCAACTGAGCCACTCAGGCACCTCTCCAAGACAACTATTCTATGTCATATTCAAAATGCTAAATCTGAACATTAAGTAATGACCTGAGCATATGACAATGGTGACCTTTAGTATAAAAAGGACTTAGTGGCAATTAAGCTCTTCAATCAAAGAAGAGGAGAGCAAAAATAGTAAAGCAGTAGGATGTAAATATCACAATCAGAAAGGTTTGGAGCCACTAGGGGACTTGGACTCTTTCAACTATTCCTCAGCTGCAGTAAAAATATCCTCCATTAGGGGGCCTCATAACCCTGCTTTCATCTTCGTGCCTTGTCACTAAAAAGAGTGACATAGTCATTCTCTTCGCTCTTTCTCCTTCAGTTGCTCTCTTTCCATATCTCCCTCTGTCTCATTGAAAAATGAATTAAGAGCATGTGTATGTATTTTTCCTACATGGCTGCATAATTCTCACCATTTGGGCGAAGAAAGCAAAGTACTATGTGACACAGGAAGGAAAAACATCAAGAATGTGTCATCTTTATGTACACAGTCTGAACACGTCTATCATCAGTTTCTGGATAGTTTCAGTGTGGATTGGGAAATAATAGACAATCACAAGGAACCTTGAATACTTTAAGGAATAGAGCTTTGATCCCCTGGAGAGGCCTGTTTGGTAGAGAGTCTAACTTTACCCCCTTCACTTCAGACACGGAACAAAGAAGCCAACTAACTGATTGTTTAATTAATCCTGAGGTAAGAAGAGTAAGTTGTAAGCAAAAAATAAAAAATGAAAATAGAAATTATGGCGTATAGTTAGGATACTAAAAATATTCCCATTTGCTCAAATCATAAATGCAACATTCTTGACTTGCTGAGTAGAAATTAATGGCTTATAAATGCATTTTTTAAACTGTCTGATCCTCAGATTTGTACCTGAGTCTACAGAAAGGTACAATTTCTGTTTTTAAGAGTGTTTTGAATTTAATACAAAATCCTTCAAGCCTATAGAGTGATACAGAGGGACATTACAAAAATCAACGTGCCCATCCCTAAATTTAACAATTGTTAGCAATTTGTGATATTTACTTTAGGTGTTTTTTTTTAATAGGTCAAGATTTTAAGAAAAAAATAGGCTAGTTTGGCCTACTGCTAATGTTTCATGCCTAGTTAGAAGATTTTATATTTAGTGGAAATTCTTATGTGGTATTGCTAAAGCACTGTGAATCAAGAGTAATCAAATATGATATTTCTTGAAAACCCTAAGGATGCATAGCTCTCAAGGCTCCTCATGTTACCCTTAACCAAAAGCCAAAACCAAAATGCATGCTTCAGAAACTATTAGACTGAAATACTCTTTGGAAGGACTAACTCAGGGCAGAAAGGTTGGCCTGGACTCAGTGGCTGACGAGGATGTGATTCACGGTCAGGGATGGGATTCTCTCAGGGGCAGTTGCTGAGCTATTTGGAATCCCTGATCTATTTCCTGATGGAATCATGTATTGTGAGGCTTCTCAAAAATATATTCTTTTAACAAATAAAATGACATGCCTAAATGTATTTATATGGAATATTATCCAATCTTCTGTCCATTGTATAAAAGTACAAAATAATCACAAAGTGGAAAAATGTTAACATCTTAGCCTACGTAAATTATCATTCAGATTCTCAATGTCTGACAGCACAAATGTCCACTCTGTACTCCATTCAAGCCTAATAATGGGATGTGTGGGTAAACAGTTGAATGCCTGCCCTTTGCCTCTCTCTTTAGGATGGACTGGAGGACACCTGTGAGGGTGCAGTTCTCTTGGGACCTCCAGGGACTAGGCAGATAGGGGCATGGTTGTTCCTGGTGCCCAGTGAGAGCCTATAGCAGAAAAGGTTGTCCTCTCCCAATACAGAGTAGAGACCCAGCCTGAGAAACTACCTTCTGAACCTTAGGAAGCCTCAGGATCCCCTCCCTCAAGGAGTATCTGACCCTACCCAGTTTCTCCAGGTGACTTGGGAGGGCCTGCTCCATGTTGTTAAGATGACTCCCATGGAAGGCAGATCCCAGGCCTGGTCCCAGGCCAGGCTAATGAAAAAGAGCTTCCTGTCCAGGGAGGCTGGGAAGTTGAGTGGCTGTTCTGCATGCTTCCCAGAGGGCTATCAGTTTGCAAATCGATTCACTGGCAGATAGTAGAAGCTACTTTTCTACCACCCTTGGCTGCTTTGCCACTGCTCAAGAGACTTTAAAAACCAAAATTGTGTGAGTGCTAAGGGAACAGGAAACCCTCATCAGGAGAGAATAATGACAAGTAACTAACAACAAGAGAAAGGTAATCTTGAGAGGGAACCCATGTAAACATCTTAGAATAGCTGGTCTCTGAAGTAGCACTGATGGGAGTAATATGAGAGCATCTTAACAAACAATGGCAGAGAACCATTAGGGAGATGGAATGAGGACACTATTAAATGAAACTGAAGTAGAGTTTTTAATTAAAAACAAGCAACCTGATGAGGAGAATGATTATTGCAGAGAACTGAATGTGTGATGTCGAAGACCAAGAGACAGATATACCCCAATAGGGAGTGAAGGCATAAAGGAAACAAAGGTCAGGAGAAAACAGATAGGAGACCTGGAGGACATATATAGGAGACATAGCATGCAGTAATAACAGCTCTGGATCCAAACACGGGGGATTGAAGGAGAAGTCATAGTAGAGAAAAGAGTTTTCCTGAGCCGAAGACTATTCTGAGTCTCTATCATGAGACGTGAGAGAAGACATGCACTTTGGCACCTTCTGAAAATTTTCCGAACTCCAAGGAGGGTGACTAAAACTCTTACAATTGCCCAGAAAGAAATCACAGGCTACCAAAAGGGATGTGTTCCTACATGATGGGAGATTTTCATAAACACCTGTCCTTTTAAAACGGTTTAAATTGAACTCATTTTCTAGTAGAATATCAACTGGGGTTTTGTTTTGTTTGTAGGAAGGGACTGGATAACCTGATTTCAAGCCTCCCGTAAAGGAAACAGGGTGTGAGACGAGCCAAGAAGACGATGATAGAAGAACAGTGTGAGGAAACTTGCCTTACTGGACATTAAATGTTTCTACAAAGCTACTGAAAACCAAACAGAATAGAACTGGTGCAGACAGAGACATTAGTGCAACATAGTAAATGTCCAGAAATAGATGCAAACATATGTGAGAAATTACTTTTGACAAAGATAGAATTGCAGTTCAGTGGGAAAAGTTTAGTTCAGTTAGACAAAATTGGATAGCATTGCTGACATAATTGACTACCCAGCATAGGAGAAAACAAAGCTAAATGTCAGTCCATATTACAAAATGAATTCCAGATCAATTCATGGTATAAATGTAAAATATGAAATAATAAAAATATTAGAACAAACTTCCAAGCAAGACAGGAAACCATGAAGCCAAAAGAAAAAAAACAAAACAAAACAAAACATTAAACTGTGTTACTTTTTAAAAATCGGATGTTAAAAGATACTATAAAAAGGAAAAAAAAAGGAAAAAATGAGAGACTGAGAAAAAGTTTCAATGTGGATGAAAGACAAAAGGTTAATATTCCTATGGGGCGCCTGGGTGGCGCAGTCGGTTAAGCGTCCGACTTCAGCCAGGTCACGATCTCGCGGTCCGTGAGTTCGAGCCCCGCGTCAGGCTCTGGGCTGATGGCTCAGAGCCTGGAGCCTGTTTCTGATTCTGTGTCTCCCTCTCTCTGACCCTCCCCCGTTCATGCTCTGTCTCTCTCTGTCCCAAAAATAAATAATAAAACGTTGAAAAAAAAATTTAAAAAAAATAAAAATTAAAATTAAAAAAAGGTTAATATTCCTAATATTAAAAGATTTTCTAGAATTTTTCTAAAAACACATATAGCCCAGTAGAAAAAATGGGCAAAGAATATGGAAGTGGAATCCAAATTTCCTGTAGGCATGCACATGCTCAACCTCACTAGTCATTAGAGAAAATGCAAATTACATTAAAAATGAGATGTATAAAAATCCATCACATTGACAAAGCTTAAAGAATAAAAGTACCCATTACTAGTAAGCATGTTAGGAAATGGGCAGTCTTACACATTGCTGGCTGGATATTCGGTTGTTACCATTTTTGAAAGTTATTGTGCAATATCAAAAAAAAATAAAATATACATATGCTTTGACTTAGCCATCCAACTTCGGAGGATCTCTGAAAAGCAAACATCAGGAGGTAGAGATCAGATGCATGTTACAGCTCATTTGCCTCAGTGTCTTCCAGTGCTCTAAACTGGAAACCAAATCAGTTTCTGCCATCAGGGAGAGATTAGTTATGCCACATCCATACTAGAGAAGACTGTGCAGCTATTTAAAAAAATATATTTTATTGCTATCTGCCAACTTGGAGAGGTGTCCATGATGCAGTGATAAGCAAGAAGGCCAAGTTGCAGAATGATATGTACACTTCATTTTCAAAAGATGAGATTTTGCATATGTCTGTGTGTGAGTGTGCATGTCTGGATGGGTATAGAGAAGGTACTGGAAGGATATTGAATGTTAATATTACCTTGGAATAAAAGGGACTCTGGGTGGATAGAGATGTCTCACTTTCCTTTGTGCATTTTTTGATAATTACTGGTAACAATGACCATATATGAGGGGCACCTGGGTGGCTCAGTCGGTTGAGCATCCGACCTCGGCTCAGGTCATGATCTCACAGCCCATGAGTTCCAGCCCCGCATCAGGCTCTGTGCTGACAGCTTGGAGCCTGGAGCCTGCTTCGGATTCTGTGTCTCCTTCTCTCTCTGCCCCTAACCCACTCACATTCTGTCTCTGTCTGTCTCAAAAATAAACATTTAAAAAAATTTAAAAAAAATACATAAACAATGACCATATATGAGTTTACTAATAAATTAAGGAATTAAAGAAAATAAAACAAATTGTCCAATTTTATAAAAAAATACAAAAACTAGGCCTGTATCTTCTGAAATTAAAGCTAAGGCTCTCACTTTCTCCATTTCTAAAGGAACTATCATCTGTTTCTCTCTAAATCCCAAGAACAGAAGTGACTTACCAAAAAAATAAGTATATTCTCAAAGATTTGCACCACTGTCTCTGGCTGCTCTGTGGTCAATCCAAAGAAAATGCCTGTTTCCAAAGACCATCAAGCCTTTCTCCAGTTCAAGTCTTCTCTACCTGGGTCCAGCTATTCAGGATTTTCCTTTTAACCAGATTATATGCTTTTGAAAACTGCTAGCTGAGGAGAGCGGTCCCAAAATTTCCACAGAGCTCTTCCCTTGAGTGACCATTCCACTAGAATCTCTCTCTTCAAACAGAGTGTTGGGGGAAGAATCATAGCTATAGTTCATAGGTGACAGAATACAGCAAGCACTAGTATGCATAATGGTGCCCCTTTTCCTAGGTCCATGTTCATATACAACTTTTCAAACACACCACCATTCCCATTGTGGGTCCTTGGCAACTACATTACCATGCTGACCCATCAGTGTCATTTTCCTCTGTAGACTCCATGTGGTGTCATTGCATTTGGGAGGCAGTATATCCCAGAGTGATTCAGAGCTTGAGCTCTGGAGTCAGACTCCCTAGGTTTGAATCTTAACCTCAGCTACCTCAATAGGCTCTGTGGCCTTAGACTCCATTTCCTCCCCTGTAAAGTGGGGTAGATAATAATTCCTCTATCGGTCTGTTATGAGATACATTCTATAAAGCTTTTGAGGGATGGTATGTTGGTCGTCATCGTCGTTGTGGTCATTGTCATCATCTGAGGGCTACATCCATTGATAAGTAGTCAGCTTTTCTTTTACTGCAGCCAGATCTGTGGACCTATGCTCAACACTGTGATTAATGGTCTTGCAATAAGAAGAAATTACAGGAAGAAGAGAAATGTGAGAGCAGCATTTTACAATGTATCGGCATGCCTCATTTTATAAATACAAACAAGCCATTTGAAAGAATGTTTTCACTTTGTTACAAGAATGGAAAAGCTTGCTCCGCTCTTTAATACATTTAAACCCAATAATAAGGGAGCTAAATGTATCACATTATCCAGAGCAAGAATTAAATCAGTCAGCTCCCCTTATCCTGGCACCAGGGACCTAATTTTTGAAAACCAACTCACCTTTCTCTGCTAATCTATAGGTATATATTGTTCCCATATTCCAAGTGTAACCTTACTGTATTTGCAAGTGACATTGCATTGATCTTCATTGCAATGGTAAAAATTGTTATTAAAAGGCTTGACTGAAAGTTCATATTTCTGACTTGTATTCATTTTTTCTTTTAATAGAACCTTACCCTGTTTGAAGTTTGGTTGGTTGGGAATCATAGTATCAACAAATGGAAACTTTTTGGTGTTTTGGTGTTGTGACCATCTACGGATAAAGATGAAAGGGTCTCACCCACTTGCGCATTTGTGGACTGTAATTGGACTGAATGAGCACTAGGGGGCGCTGCTACCTTCTTTACCCTGTGCCAGGCTTGTCTGCCAGAGTTGGCTCTCATCTCTAAGCTTAAAGCATGATGTGTGTGCATGCACGTACTTAGACAAAAAGAATGAGGCTTTCAGAGTAAAAACAGATGAAACTCTCAGCAGGTTTCACATGTCAGTACTTAATTTCTGCAGAGTCAGAAAGAAGGCTTTGTTTTTTAGGTTGTACTCCTGTGACTAACTACTTACGTTAACTTCTCCTAGAAAAGCTTTGAGCTTTTCTGTGAATCCCCAGTGCATTTAGCATTTCCTATGTAATAAGAAATAGGCCTTTTACATCACAGGATATGTATGAATAAAGGTGTGAAATATGAGCCAATCATAAATACCGTGGTTTCCTCTCTAAAGGAAATATCTATGTTTGCAAATCCAGAGACAGGTGAAAATGAGGACTTTGTCTTTTCATACTCTGTTATTAAATCTTATTTATTTGGATGCAATTCATCGTTCTGTCAAAATCCCTGCCTCTTTCCTGCTCTCCAGCAGGCCGTTGGTAAGTGTTAGTAGCTACCCTATGTGCCAGAAGACCTGTGGAGTCTTTTCTATAATGAAACTGAGCAGGAGACATTATAATCTGTTTCCAAATGCACTCGTAGTGTTGTTTCTCAGATGACACTGACTGCTTCATCAAAGGGCCCTGTTTTTGATCTCTCATGTCTGGATGACTGTACCATTGTATTTGGCCGTTTTCCTCATTCCGTCTCCTAAAATGTGCTTCCAACCAAAGTATAATTTCTCTTGCTTTTATCATGAGGTTTCATTTCTTAAAATTTCCTTGGCGACACTACACTTCTCTGAGCATAGGGTACATCCTGCACCTCTGTGTTGAAGGTTCCATCCCCTTTCGGCCTTCCCCACCTTCCTTGATACCTCATAAGCATCCCCGAGATGATTTTTATTCTGGGACAAGGTCAAAGGGCAGCATGCAAGCCTGGAGGAGCGTGAGGAGTTCGAGAAAGATGGAAGTTGCTAGGCGGGCGGTGGGTTGGTGATAATAAGAAGGAGCAACGTGGACCCTTGAAATCATGACGGGATTGCTAGGAGTTCTCCAGAAGTGAATGCAGGAAAGAGCTGAGTGCAAGCAAGGTGTAATGAGCCCTGAGTTTGGTGTAGATCGATAGGTACTTGAGGAGGCTTCCAAAAGTTCACTACAGATGTTCTCTGTCTAAAACAGTGTTCTAGGGGAGGGTGTTATAATGGGGGGAAAAAGTGGGTAAAGAAATGAATAGAGAAAGACCAGAGAATCAATGCAGTAGAAGGAGAGGGACAGGGACGTTTAGAGCTAATTCTGGAAGCGACCAGCCTCAGGCAGTTTTACTCCCAGCCTCAGGATTCATTGCTTACACGTGTGTCAGATGAGACAACAGTGTTGCCCAGCAACCATACTAATATACAGCCTGGGTGCTGTGATGGTGACATCCCCCTGTCAGCACTGCCTGTTCCCTGGGAACATTTTCTTTGATTCATTTTCCCAAGAAATTTCATTAAGGCATGTTCAAAGTAAGGCAGCTAAACCCCTCCTGACTTTTAGGCCTCTTCTGTTCTTACGCTTTATCCACCAGAGAAGTTCCAGAGATAGCTGTACCTCTGCCCCAACCTCACTTACACATTTTATGAGACTGCATTTTTTATTCATTAAAAAAATTATTTCTTAATGTCTTCAACTTATTTTGAAACACACACCCACAATATAAGCTTGGCTAATGGTTACATAGATGATAGGTGTTAGGTGTAGCGATGTTCATAATGTAATTCTTACAACTTTTCTGAATGTTTGAAATTTTTCATAATAACATCTTCAAAAACCAATAAAAAGTCACTTCTTAATTCTTACATTTATCAAGAGCACCTTGCTATGGATGAAAGGGGATCTGAAAAGATAAGGCAAAAGGCAAGGAATTACACACACACACACACACACACACACACACACACAATCCAAACAACTCAATTCAAAATGGGCAATGTATTTGAATAGGCATTTGTCCAAAAATACACAACTGGCCAATAAGCACATGAAAAGATGCTCAACATCATTAGTCATTAAAGAAATGCAAATCAAAACCACAATGAGATATACCATTTCACACTCATTATGATGGCTATTATCCAAAAATAATAAATGACAATAATAAGAAAAAATAAGAGGTTTGGTGAGGACATGGAGAAATTGGATAGATGATATATGTATAGATATATGTACTTTTTGTCTAAGTACGTGCATGCACACGTCATGCTTTAAGCTTATATATACATGTATATATCTCATGTATAGATGATAGGAATGTAAAGTGGTGCGGCTACTATAAAAATTGGCTAGCAGGTTCTCACAAAGTTAGGCACAGACTTACCATAGGGTCCAGCTCATCCCCTCCTAGTATATACCCCAAATAACTGAAATCAGGGATTCAAACAGATGTACACCCCTGTTTACAACAGCGATATTCACAACAGTCAAAAGGAGAAAACAAACCATGTATTCATCAACAGATGAATGGAAAAACAAAATATGCTATATGCATACAGTGAATACTATTTGGGCATGAAAAACAATAACTTTTTGATGCATGCTATCACATGGATGAATTTTGAAAACATTATGCTAACTAAAATAAGCCAGATGTGAAAGACCAAATATGAGTTTACTTATATGAGGTCTCTAGATTAGCCAAATTGAGAGAGAAAGAAAGTAGGATCAGGTTACTAGGGCTGGGGTCGGAGGAAAAGGGAATATTGTTTAATGGGCACAAGAGTTTCAATTTGGGGTGATGGCTGTTTCTGGAAAGATGTAACAGTGATGGTCGTATAACACTAAATGAATGTACCTAATGTCACCACATTGTACCTTTAAAAATGGTTAAAATTGCACATTTCACGTTATGTGCATTTTACCACCACTTTTTTTAGGAAAGGCAAGAGATCTTTCCCAAACAAAATGTATACCTAGGAAAAAACTGAATGAAAAGACAAGGCCATGTGCTATTATGCAAAATGAGGCAAGTGAGTAATTATCTGAAAGAAGGTAGAGAAAATAAGCTGGAGACGACAAAAGAACACTGTGGAGGAGGCGGGTTCTGTGCCAGATATCCAAGCGCAAGAATGGGGTTGGACAACAAGGGAGAGGTTGGCCAAATAAGCTTTTTATCAGCAGCTTTCCCAGTGTTCTTTGTTCTTCCCTTACTTCGGGCATCCTCGCCTCTTGCCATCTAAAGCAGAAGTCCTACCTGGCAAAGACAAAAACGTTTCATGTGTGGCCTGGATCTCCACACACCTTCCTTAGGACCTTGGACTCCCAGTGATCCTCCCCACATCATCAATCTCTCTCTGGTTCTTGCATTCTTCCAACAGCACATCCATGTGCTCAGACTGCTCTTTCAAGTAAACCCACAAAGCTTGCAAATCCTTCCTGGTTCTCTACCTACCTGGTTGTCTCTCCCATCTTTCTTCTCCCCTTCGTAACCAGACATCTTCGCTTGCCGTCTCCACTTCCTTAACTTTGTATGTATGCAGCCCTTAAGCTCATCTAAACTGGTTTTCCCCCTGAGTATTCAATGGAATTGCTATTGCCCAGGTCAGCAGAGACCTTCCCCTCACTCAGTCCAGTGAACACTCCTGAATCTTTATCCCAATTGCCAATAAGAGCCAACCCAACTGATGACTCCCTTCTTAAAATATCCTCTGTCCCTGGCTTGCAGGAAAGCTGCCTGTCTTTCACTCTGTCTTCATTGCTGGTTTTCTGTTTTCTACACATTTCTCCTGGCTCAATATCATGTTGTCTTCCCTCTACATTCTCTTTGTAGGTAATTCATCCCCTCATGGCTTAAAATAGCATCTATATGCCTACCAAAGGTGTAATCCCAGCCCAAACATTGCTTAAGACAATGAGGCTCAGGTGCTTGGGTGGCTCAGTCAGTTAAGCGTCTGACTTTGGCTCAGGTCATGATGTCACAGTTTTTGAGGTCGAGCCCCATTTCTGGCTCTGTGCTGACAGCTCAGAGCATGGAGTCTGCTTCAGATTCTGTGTCTCCCTCTCTCTCTGCACCTCCCCTGCTCATGCCGTCTCTCTCTCTTTCTCTCAAAAATAAATAAAACATTAAAATTTTTTTTTAAAAAAGAATATGAGGCTTCAATAGGCAAACTGCCTACTGCTCATCTCTATTTAAATTCCTCAGGAAGTATCAAAAACTGAACATGCTCCTGGGATGCAGCGCACAAGGCTCTGAGTGAGCATAGCCCAACCCTCTCTGCCCAACCTTTGATTCACTGGGTTTCTACTACTGTATACTTTCTGATTCCCAGATATGCCAAACCCTAGTTTTCTCAGTAAATGGAGTCTACTCGCACCTAACCCATAGAGTTTTATAAGATGGAACAAAATGTGAAATGCTTGGGAAAATGGGAAATGTTGCCATTGTTATTATCATTATTATTCATGCTGGTCTACTTGGGTAGAGAAAGGAAAGCAGACCAATGGTATCAAATCCATAATTACAGTTTTCTAGTTACGGAGAGAACAAGGTATCTTTTGGTGACTACTTGGCATTTTTAACTCTTCAAGGAGTTGGAATCTGTTCATACTACCCCCTCTGGAAATCTTGGAAATCAGTTTTTAATCCATATTGTAAAATGGAGAAAATGGAGGCTGGCAGTTATCAAAGGAATCAGCCAATTCAGGGCAAATAGTCCCACTATTATGTATTGTTTAGCCTCGGGTAAAGCTTTAATTCCATTTCAGCTTTCCAGCTAGCAATGCTGGCATTGTGTAGACACCACCATAGTTGCTAAAAATGGTGACTGGCCAATTAAAGCCCCCTGCTGAGCCTTCCACCCACTGAATTAGATTCCTTACTCTTTCATGCAGGACAAAGCAAGAATGCTTCAAGGACCAAATCATTTGGCAGTCTTTGATGGCATGAGAAACAACTATTTGTATAGCAAAATATTTTCCAGAACTAGAAGCCCATAAAGATTATTGCCTTCTTTTTAGTACACAGAAATATTCTGCAAGCATGACTCTCTCAGCTTTCTGCACTGTGGCACCCAGAAGGAAGAAGACCCTGTCCTCCTCCTGTGTGGTGTTCTCTATTTTGTCACCATCTTGGGCTACCTGGGTCAAGGACCCTCCTCGGTGCCTGTTCACTCTGTGCCCATCCTCCTACTGACTGGGCTGACTGGTGGCCATCCCATTGTAAGGAGAGAACAAGTCCAACTTGGCGAGGCTGGCCCCTCCCTGCTGATGTCGGGGCCTTGGCATAGCTTTTGCTGCCAGTCTGGTTGCTTCCTTGTTGCCTTTGGAAGCCTGCACTTTTTCTGTGGCTTTTGTGGTCGTTTCCATCCGCCAGTGTGGTCCCTTTCAGAGGCACTAGCGTGCCAGACCAGCCTATTTGAATTGGTGCCAGGCCACTTACTGGGGAGGTGAGGCCAAATCCCATATATTTAAAGCTGTAATGCTTTGCCTGTCCACCTAGCTCCTGTCTCCTGAAGTCATTAGTTGTGGTTTTACTTTACTGTTAAAACACTCTTCTTTTTTTCCTTTCTCTCAGCTCTGGCTATTTTCAGCTCTATATATTTAGCAAGTTGTGTGTAGGTAGAGATTCTGCTGTTCTACTTAAATCTCTTTATTTTTTTTCTGTGTGTGTGTGTGTGTGTGTGTGTGTCCTAAGGAAAGAGAATGTGTTTCCTATTAAATGGAGGAGGAGGGAGGGGGTGAAGATAGAGAGACCTGATGTTTGGCTAGAACAGAAAGTAAGAGCACAGTGGCAGGAGTAGGGAGAAGCCTACTTATATGACTACAGGACAGATGTCCTCCTGGTCTTACATTTCTTTGGGAAAATAGACCTTTGGTTGCTTGAGTGAGGCCCTTTGTGCTTCAATTTGCTTGGCATATTTTAAGATCCTCAGAAAGTCACGGGAATCTCTTTGCATCTTGCCATGTCTAAGGCTTTGCAGAGATCAAGCACGATTCTACCATGCAAGGCAGATAAGTAACAACAGTTCCATTCTGCAGCTGAATTAGGAGAGTTAAGTGATTTTCCTGACATCCCTCAGGAAGCTAAAGACACATCTAGGAACACAACATGTGATTTCTAGTCCCAGACCTTGCACCTCTGGCCACATTGCCCTGTCTCTATTTACTCTACAATTCTGCACATATGTTTTTCAAGTAAATATTTGATTCTGGGCAGATTTAGGATAGAAAAATCTCCTAAGCTTCATCATTGAAAGGTACTGGATTCACTGTGCTTTAGACCAAAGTCTGCCATCTATCAATATGTAGCTGTAGTTTGAATAGCAGCTGTCCTCCAGGGGGCATATGCTGTGGTCCCAGGAGAACACATTTTTACCAAAAGCCAAAAAGGGAGCCATGATAGCTGGCACACATATAAGATATGTTTCCTGGAGGTGCCCTAAATCAAGAACGGAACACAGGGCATAAGAAAAATACCTTTCAAAAGCGACATAATAAAACAACTTGCCAATGATGGGTAAATGTGAGTGTTCGTTGAAAAAACCATGGGTTAATGTATCTCTAACATCAAATCTATGAAACTCGTCCTCTGAAAACTGTGAATTTCCCATCTGGCTTGAAGGATGTGTTACAATATATATGATAATTTTAGATATGCCAGAATTTGTAAAAATTGAGAGTTAGACTAATGAGTTATATGATAATATTATTGAACAAACCATACAACTTCATTGTAGAGGGATTTTTCTAGAGTAAGGGTAAAAATCCTAAATAGTTTAAGATCCTGATAAGAAACATGACAGGTGTGAGGTTCCTCAAAAAATTAAAAATAGAACTACACTATGATCCAGCAATTGCACTACTAGGTATTTACCCAAGGGATACAGGTGTGCTGTTTCGAAGGGGCACAGGCACCCCAATGTTTATAGCAGCACTATCAACAATAGCCAAAGTATGGAAAAAGCCCAAATGTCCATCGATGAATGAACGGATAAAGAAGATGTGGTATGTGTGTAGATATGTGTGTGTGTAATACTCCACACAATACAGTATTACTCAGCGATCAAAAAGAATGAAATCTTGGGGCGCCTGGGTGGCTCGGTCGGTTAAGCGTCCGACTTCAGCCCAGGTCACGATCTCACGGTCCGTGAGTTCGAGCCCCGTGTCGGGCTCTAGGCTGATGGCTCAGAGCCTGGAGCCTGCTTCCGATTCTGTGTCTCCCTCTCTCTCTGACCCTTGCCCGTTCATGCTCTGTCTCTGTCTCAAAAGTAAAATAAACGTTAAAAAAAAAAATTAAAAAAAAAAAAGGAATGAAATCTTGCCATTTGCAACTACGTGGATGGAACTGGAGGATATTATGCTAAGTGAAATTAGTCAGAGAAAGACAAATATCATATGACTTCACTCATAGGAAGACTTAAAGATACAGAACAGATGAACATAAGGGAAGGAAAGCAAAAAGAATACAAAAACAGGGAGGGGGACAAAACATAAGAGACTCTTAAATATAGAGAACAAACAGGGTTCCTGGAGGGGTTGTGGGAGGGGGATGGGCTAAATGGGTGGATGGTTAAGAGGCATTAAGGAATCTACTCCTGAAGTCATTGTTGCACTATGCAAACTAACTTGGATGTAAATTAAAATTAAAAAAAAGCACGATGAAAGTGGTGACTGGTGGGGCATAACAGAGCCATGAGCCATGTGTGAGGGAGGGGTGAGAGCTGTGGGGGAACTGGAGTACCTGTAATCCCTGGAAAGGGTGCAGTACCCACAGCTCTAACCAATGCTCCTCAGGCAGGATTACAGGAACAGTGTGGTCAGGCTGTCTGATTTTTTAAGAGAACATGGAAATCCTCATTTTTATGTAAATATCCCAATTTTTAAATGTTATAAACTAATTTTTAAAAATTTACAACCCTGTGTTAGCCAAAGAAAGCATATTGTACTAGACACATTCAATGCATAGGTTGCCAGTGGAATTTTTTTTTTTTTTAACTCTTAAAGGTGACGATTTATGCGATGAAATACAGGAGCTTTTAGGAGGAGTTAGGAGAGAATCTGAGAGCCAGGGAAGGCGTGGGGTGACTTAGTACAAGCCAGAGATTTGCATATGAGCCCTACAAAAGCAGTACATTGACTCATAAATAACAAATCTACCAAAAAAATATTTCAAATAGGAGAAGAAAGGTAACACAGGAGAGTACATCAGTATGTGAGCTCAAAAGGCAAACTGGTCCTGGTTGGGTTGGGAAAGGAGTAGAGGGAGAGACCATGTGGAATATTTAGGTGACTATAGAGAGAGTATTTTCAACTTGTGCACACCTGGGATCTGCACTGAAAGAATGCTGTATTTGAGCAGGTTAAGAGCAAAAGTTGGAACTAGCAAGTGAAATGTAAGTAACAGCTTGTTACACATCTGATTAATGAGTTAGGCTGTGCCAGATAGTTAAATGAAGGAGACTGGGCACTGGTATGCACAGGACTTATAGCTCAGTGATTTCTGACATCAGTAAAGTTGTTTCACTATTATGATCTTTGAAGGTGTAGGTTATCTTTATATCACTACCCCTAGCATAGTCGTTGGCACATGAGAAGGTCAATAAGTAAATGATTGCCCAATATATTGGAAACCATAATCACATGATAGCATATGTTATACTAAAGGGAACACAGGTTAGTAATGACCCATTTGGTACCAAATTTAATGGCTACTTCTCCGTGCACATGCTACTCAGAGGAGGAGTTTTAACATTATTCAATCTCCAATTATCCCGTCCTTGAGTGTCTTAGTATCCCTCTTTCCTGATCTTACCTTGACCTTTCTGAGTTTTTTTCCCCTTTAATGTAAATTACTGGCTTATGCTGCTTCTTCCATGTGCTTCTTCAATGTTGGTGTTACCTGGAGTTGTAGTTTTCTTTCTAGACTGTTCTTGAGCAATCTTATCCACACTTACTGGGTCAGCTTCCATTTATGTGTTGACATTCCCACATTCCAGCTTGAGCTCAAATTCCAACATATAATCTCCAGGTATCGTCATGGACTGAGTTGGTGTGCCCATCCCTTTACCCAATTCATCTTTTGAAGTCTTAACACTATGTGATTGTATTTGGAGATGGACCCTCTAAGGAAATAAAGTTAAATGAGGTCAGAAAGGTGAGTCCCTGATCTGATAAGATTAGTGGTCTTCTGAGAATCCAGAAAGCTTTATTCCTTTTTCTCTCCCTCCCTCCTCCCATCTCTGTCTCTCTGTCTGCCTGTCTCTCTCTGTGCACACCTGGAGGGAAGGCCATGTGAACACACAGTGATAAGGTGGCTGCTTACAAGTCAGAAAGAGACCCCTCACCAGGAACCAAATTTGCTAGCACCTTGATTATCGACCTGTAGGCTCCAGAACTAAGAGATTAATGTCTATTGTTCAAGCCACCCAGGCTGTGGTGTTTGATTATGCCATCCTGAGCCCCCCTGCCTCTATATTTCAGGATCTCATCAAATTTTCCCTGAGATTTCTCTAAATTAATCTCTGTGATCCATTTCTCTACAAGGTTCTTCTTGTACCCTGCTTTAGAGTTACCATTCTGAAATGTCTGAAACATATACCAGTCCTCATTCAAACACTTGCGTTTCTACCAAATTCTAAATTCCTTGGTGTAGTATAGGAAAACCTCAGCTGAAAAAGTATGTCATCCAGAAGAACTTGTTAGAGTAGGAGCTGATGTCCACAAAAGGATGGATGTGAAGGAGATGAAAAGCGAGGAGCACTGCCTAAAAAGGTCCCTTACCGAGGACTCTGAGGAAGCTGGACATTCCCCAGTTGTTAGCCACCAGGGGTGAGGTGAAGGACATTAGAAAGTATGGCATTTGAGTGGCACAGGGATTTTCCACTTCTAATTTAATAACAATTTTTTAATTCTAATATTTTTTTTAAAATTTCAAATACGCAAAATTCCTTACTAACACTTCTTTTTTGAAAAAAATGTATTTTATAACGGTGAGAAACTTAACATGAGATCTACCCTTTTGACAGATATTTAAGTATACAATACACTATTGTTGACTGTATGACAATATGGTACAGTAGAGCTCTACAGCTTACTCATCTAACTTAACTGAAACTCTATGCCCCTTGATTAGCAACTCCTCATTTTGTTTTCTGCCAGCCCCTGAAAACCACTGTTCCATTCTTTGATTCTCTGAATCTGACTATTTTAGATATCTCATGTCATTGAAATCGTGCAGTGTTTATCTTTCTGTGACTTGCTTATTTCAGTTAGCATAATGTTCTTGAGGTTCATCGATGTTGTTGCATATTGCAGAATCTTCTTTTTTGAGGCTGAATAGTATTCCATTATATGTGTTCACCACATTGTCTTTACCTATTCATCCACTGATGGATATTTGACTTAACGTTTATCATAACTTATTTCCTTATGATTAGCAAACATCCATACCAAAATTGCCCTTGGCATACAAATGGTAGAAGTAAGTAAATTTTGAACTCTGTCTCTCTCTCTCTCTCTCACTCACACACACACTCACATCCACCCACCCACCCACACGGATATATAGGGTATTGATTCATATTGGAGGCTCTGGATTTAGATTCAGACTCTAGGTTTAAGTTCTGGCTCTCCCACCTACTGTGTGACCTTGGGCAAGTGACTTTATTTTGCCAAACCTGTGCTTTTCTGTTAAATGGTTATAACAATAGTTTGTGACTTGCTTCACAAAGTTGTTGTAAGGGTTAAGTAAGGTAAAGTGTTTAGCATAGTGGCTGGCTAATAGTAAGTACTCAGCAAATGTTTCTGCTGATATTAGTGGTAGCCATATTTTCTAAGGATATTTTTTAGTAAAAGTGTTAACAAAAGGCTCTTTAGAATTCTGGGGCTCAAGGAACTGAGTTTGAGAAACATTGACCTAGGCTCCAGACATGCTGGCTTCCTCTTGTTCCTTGAATATGGCAGCCACTTTCTTCCTCAGGGACTTTTCCCTTGTTGTTCTTTTCTCCTGGAAGCTCTTCTGCCAGATATTTGCATTTCTTGCTCTCTTAATTCACCCAGGTCTTTAGTCAAGACTCACCTTCTCAGTGAGGCTTGCCCTAACCATCTCATCTGGATTTCAGTAACACCCCACCCAGTACCAAAGCTTTATATCCCTCTTGATGATTCATTCCTTCTTCGGAATACTTATGATTAGCACACTGTTTATTTTAGTTACTCATCCTTTGTCTCTTTCTTCCACTACATGAAGCTAGGGAGTTCTGTTTGTTCCCTAGTACTA
This sequence comes from Herpailurus yagouaroundi, assembly GCF_014898765.1. Classification (NCBI taxonomy): domain Eukaryota; kingdom Metazoa; phylum Chordata; class Mammalia; order Carnivora; family Felidae; genus Herpailurus; species Herpailurus yagouaroundi. The sequence continues at coordinate 6,518,063 of NW_024412401.1, forward strand.
ATCAATTTTCAGTAAATTTTTATTAAATGACTGAATCAGTAAGCTATTATAAAATAGTCAACATAGTGCTTGCACTCCGTGAACATATGTTCATTTAACAATCTGCTAAGATAAAAGTGTTGACTATTTATTAAAAAACAAAAAGAATAGGGGTATCTGGGTGGTTCGGTGAGTTAAGCATCTGACTTCGGCTCAGGTCATGATCTCCCGGTCCATGAGTTTGAGCCCTGTGTTGGGGTCTGTACTGACAACTCAGAGCCTAGAAAGTGCTTCGGAATCTCTGTCTTCCTCTCTCTGCCCCTCCCCTGCTCGCACTGTCTCTCTCTCTCTCAAAAATAAATAAACATTAAAAAAAAAGAATATATAAGCTATTATATTTATGTGAGCTTTGAGAAATTTTTGCAAAAATGCCTTATTAAAATAACCTAAAATAGAATGGTTTCACATACATGGTGTACAATTCTAAAAGGAAGGAGGACACTTCAGTGTTTAAAAAAATGAAATTATAGGAAAACTGTGTTAAACTACAAGTTATTATTGTAAGTTTTCAGATATGGCACAGGACCAACCATGTTATCTGAACCATAACCATCACCCAGAATGAAAACCCATGCTGTGAAAGATAGACCTGGCGGTGGCCAGCAAGAACGCTAGGGAGCATGCTATATTTTAGAGTGATATTTTTGACATTAAAGTGAAATAATTTACATTTAAAATAAAAAAATAATTAAAACTAAAAATAATAGACTAATTTCATCATTAAGAAAACATTCAGATTAAAAAAAAAAAAAAGATGGCCTGACTTACAGCATTATTCTTACTAGGCATTGATATCCCATATCCATATCCATAGTATGAGTATAAGCCAGGAACATAATTATGAGGAATGAAAGCCACTGTTCCAATTGTGCACTTCTAATTGTCTTGTCTTCTGCCTAGAAAACATTGATCACTTTCTCATTTTTATTTCTTTGCTAGCATAACTTTTTTCACCTAGGCAAATTATGGTGTGGTGAACAGGTTGTTATAGCAAAGGGATAGGTCTGGTCTAGGGGGCCATCACCTTAGTGAAGTCACCATGGATCAGGGTGGGGTTGTCAGTCCCAAAACAACTGGGTCGGGTAATCCAGAGTTGATTGTCATAAAACTGAATGTGATTTACTAGCCACATTGATTTAAATAGATATGAACATGGATATTCACTCATAATAAAGAATGATACTTTATGAGTTCCTGTTGCCATATAAACCGTCAAGGAACGGTCAGGCACTCTCTCGCTACGGGTTAGCTTTGGCAATATTAAAGCTAGAAGTAGAAGTTTCGTTTGTTGAGTTTTTATAAATATAAAGCCAGAACAGAAGAACAGAAAAATCCAGGTGTCTCTAAGGGATGATCCTCAGGGAAGGTGACTTATATCCATTATCTTCACTGTAGTGATGGTCTCACTTCAGGGACCATGGTGATTAACCCTACTGGCCATGACTGAGTAAACATGACCAGCCTCTGGCTCTTTGGAATTTTTCTACTCTATGCTTCACATCAGTGGTTCATTTTTTTCCCCTTCAGTCTTCTTCTGGACAAGTGAAATACAGTTTATTAGGCTTGAGTTTGCCACATTTCAGTCATACTCCAAGACCCTTGGATACTTGGATATGGCCCAAGCCCCTTGAGATACTGCTTCTGGGTCCTCACCAGTAGAATTGGATTGCTTCTCATCTTTTCAGTTCCTAACCTGCAGACACAGCACGGCAAGCATAGGATACGTTTCAGGCCACAGTGTCCTGCCACTACTTTATTTAATCTGACTTCTATGTGCTTTCACTAAAGAATTGCAGTGGCATCTACCTGGCCTACCATGCAGGACCTTGTGACATCATTAGACTACTCTTCTCCCAAGTGCATTGGAGCTATTTTGTTTGAATCATGTCTGGGCTCCCAAGGCCAAGTTAGGTACAGTGTCATTTGGGGACTATTTTCAGAGGCAATATAGTCAGTCATGCAGTGATTTCTTACCTCATAGTATGGGTATCAGCCAAACTCTGTTCCAGATGGTATTTAAAAGGTAACATTTTGAGCTTTTATCTTTTATAGTTCTTACAGGTGAAAGAGCTGGTAAACAGAAGACCCGAGTCTTGCAAGTGGCCAAATTGAATTCAGATTAGTTCATACTCAGAAATTTATCAGAAACACATTTTTCTTGCCACCAGAAGAGAGGACAAATGGCAGGAAATGTAAAATTTGTGCATTACCATGCTTCAGCGCATGGCTTACAGAAATGAACCTGTCATTGTATTCAAGTCCACAGGAGTTCTTAGTTAAGAGGCAAGCACTCTAGGAGAGCTAAAGAAAAGAACAGACAAAACTCAATCTATAAATGTTCTAGATGTAAAGAACTCAATTCTTAAACCATCTTTATGAGTATGTTTTCTTTAATTTTAAGTTTAGAGAAGTAGTCGGAAACTAAGTTATGAATTATAAGCACTTTTGCCTTTCTCAGATTACTCAGATTTCTTTTAAAAAGAGGCCTTAATCTTAGAAAAGTAAGAGTCCAGAAGCCAAGAGGTTTTCTTGTGATGGCTTTGATACATGCATTCCTCTTTGAATGAAAGATTCCTTAGAAGTCTTCCTACTCCGAGTTTCAGTTTCTCATCATCTTATTTACCTCTGTCAACATAAACTCTGCAAACACCTAATCTTTAGACATTTATATCTACCAGAGTATCTGGGGGGCTCAGTCGGTTAAGCATCAGACTCTTGATTTCAGCTCAGATCATGATCTCATGGTTGTGGGATCGAGCCCCATGTCAGGCTCTGCACTGACAGCACGGAGCCTGCTTGGGATTGTCTCCGTCCCTCTCTTTCTGCCCCTCCCCTGCTCATTCTCTCTCATCCTCTCTTTCTGTCTCTCAGAATAAATAACTTAAAAAATAATTCATAACATTTAGATCTACCAATTTCTAAGTTGTATTTTGCAAAATAAATATGTAGATTTAAATTTTTAAGTATTGGTCTGAGAACTGAAATTTATTTAAACAAGAAAGATATTTTTATTATATTTTTTAAAAAGCCAGTAAGGTATGAACCTTGCATTGGTATAACTTGCCACATCAGATTTTGTGTCTTTTAGCATAATCTTTGAAAGTGGATATTGTGCTAAATATTTGGAATGAAATTTTATTAGATGCTTCGGTCACTGTGTTTATTTCGACATCTCTTGTGTCCTGTCATCCCCATTCATGAGTTCAGGATTAGAGTCACTGGTACCTGTATTGATTATAAGCACATCACATCATTATTTGTGAACAAAATAACCTCCTTTTGGTGTATATTTGTCCCAAGATCACTGATTTTTCCCCCTTTTGCCAGTTTCGTTCTGCTTTGATTTAATTAGTTTTAAAACACAAAATCATGGCAGCTCTACAAAAATACACATCTGATGAGATTTCAGAATTATTCTTTTATGGCATTTGGTAAGATATTAGTCATTTAAAAACATTTAGGGGAAGAAAGAGGAGAGGACATTGACAAAACCATGACACATGGGTGAAGCATTCCTGTCCTCTCTGGGCTGACAATGCCTCCATTCATTTCTCTAGGCTCTGGGGAATATGTTCTTCCTTTCTTCTAGCAGTGTGGGTTGGCCAGAGAGAAAGAGGAAGAGAGAAAGGCAGGAGAGTCTCTGTAAATCATCACATACCTTTGCAGCCGACAGACCAGCTCATTGTCAGTGTGTATTTTAAAAGGAGGAAAGCTGAAATAGGTTCCTTCTAAATAGCACATTGTGATTCCTTTCATAGTAAGATCTTTTCTCTACTCTTGACATTGGAAAGCAAGGCAATTGGGTGACAGTTCACTGGGTATTTTCTTAAGTTCTTTTTCTGCTGTAGTATATAAAATTGAATATCAAGGTCCTTCAAAAATGAACCTATATCCTTCAATAAGCTAAACTTTCAGTAGCATTTAAAAGTTCAGGGGCTTCTGGGTGGCTTAGTTGGTTAAGCGTCCGACTTCAGCTCAGGTCATGATCTCATGGTTTGTGAGTTGGAGCCCCAAGTCAGGCTCTGTTCTGATAGCTCAGAGCCTGGAGCCTGCTTCAGATTCTGTGTCTCCCTCTCTCTCTCTCTCTCTGTCCCTCCCCTCCCCTACCCACGCTCTGTCTCTCTCTCAAAAATAATAAATAAACATTAAAATAAATAAATAAAACTTCAAAGGACCCTACAGCAAGAAGATTGTCCACCTACAAAATGGTATTTCCTACAGTTCTGAGTTTCTGTATAAAGCATTGTATATATCATAGTCTGTCTATATTGTCACACAGATACAGGAGAGAAGGAAAACCAGCTGTGTGTTAAAATGTTTTTGGTCAACATTTGTGTAACAATGATAAATAATACCTTCTCATGCAATGGAAATATTCTATAGAATGAGGTAACGTGAAGTGATATCACGCCAAGTAAAATTGTTGGACTTTTGTTTTATAGTTATTTATATAAATATCATCTCTCTAGCTATATTATAAATTCCTTGATAAAGGGGTCAATTCATTATTGTATACTTCAAAAAACTCAGTATAAAATGTCTATGTCATAAGTGCTCAATAAACAGGTACTAAACAAAGGAATAACACTGTAGGATCCTTCTCCGTGTATTTCTTGAGACCTTCTCTATAGGTTCTGCAAATAAACTTGAAACTTAGAGTTTGATGAAAGTAGATAAAACATCAAATAAAAATACCTGACAATTAAATACCAGAAAAACCAAAACCAAAACCAAAACCAAACCAAAAAAAAAAAAAAAAAAACCATCAAAGGAAGAATATGTAATAGTTTTCTTTTTTTTCTAACATTTATTTATTTTTGAGACAGAGAGAGAGCATGAACAGGGGAGGGTCAGAGAAAGAGGGAGACACAGAATCCGAAACAGGCTCAAGGCTCTGAGCTGTCAGCACAGAGCCCGACGCAGGGCTCGAACCCACAGACCGCGAGATCATGACCTGAGCCGAAGTTGGACGCCCAACCGACTGAGCTACCCAGGCACCCCTATATAATAGTTTTCTAAGAACAGGTAACAGGTTCTCATTATTGATAAGCCTGGCAATAATTTTCCTTTAAAACATAGAAACAGAGCACAATCATCTTGGTCAGTAATTGGTTTTGCAAAAATGTCTCTCTTCATTTTATAACTGACCTACTTGAAAACGTGGTGAACCATAAAGGGCCATTTCCTTGGAAAAGAGTATGGACAAACCCCCTGCAGTTTTGTTTGGGTGCCGTTCAAAGCCAAACCCTAAACCTTTCCCAGAACTTGAAACAAATGGTAAGTGCTACCACAAACCAAAGTGGGAACCTCTGAGGAGAGATGGTTTCCGCTTCATTTTTTTTTAGTTTATTTGTGTATCCCTACTGCTTATTTAGATGTATCCTACTTTCTCATGAATGTGCTACTTGCTCTTCACAGTGAATGTCAGGGACCAGGATTTTGGGACAGCAACTTTGGGAGATTTATTTTCTGGTGCTGCTGTGCTAGACTGCTTCCCATAAGAGGCCAAAAGGACTTCCAACTGGAATACTAACATCCATAAACACAGAATTATCTTATTATCCTTTCCTAGAGCCAGGAAGCCTTTGTTGGGGAACTTAATCTCTGATAAGGTCTTTATAGGATGGTAATTGAATGGAATGAACACCAGCTGAGAAATGTTAGTATTAATCTAAGAATGATGGACTCCTAGGTAAGCCTTATTAATATTTCTATTACAAGCCAGTTGATGTTTTTGCCTTATTGGGCCTTTTAATAAGAAAATGTAAATTGTTTTAGACATAATGACCTAAAATACATGCATTGTTTAGAAGTGTGGTAGGGACAAGTAGCTGAGCATCGGAGTTTGGTGCTTCCCTTCCACAATGTTGAGTTGTCAAAGGGAAGTAACTGTCCAGCAAGGGACCACATTTTCCAGCCTCCTGTATCTGATTAGAACACTGACTGGTTAGTGAAAGGAAATATGAGGGGAAGTGATGCATGTCCTTCTGGGAAGTGCTGAAAAGGCAGATGTATCTTCCCTGTTTTTCTGAATGAGGAGATCTCCTAGACCCTAGAAAGGGTGTGACCACAAGATGGAAGGACCCTGAGTTTCACAATGACTCTGTGGTAGGGAAGTGGAAGGGCCCCCCCAAGTGGGAACATGTGTAGTAGTCTGTTTCATGAACAAGACATAAGTATTTATTGTGTTAATGGAATTTGGGGAGTTTTATCTCTTCAGGACCTAGCATCTCTTTAACAAATACAGGAGGTAAATAAAAATGTACCAAACAGAAGTCATTGTAAAATGGCCGATTTGTTCCTATTCCCTCTTTATGCTAACAGTTTAGCATTTATATAAGTACAGGCATGTTTTGAAAATCATATTAAAACTGCAGGACTTATAGATGGAGAAAGCACCTCCACTCCCTGAATGCTGACCCATTCCTATCTGCCTCTTCCCAGAAAATGGTTTTCCTGGTCATCATTAAGGCCATTCTGGATGCTCATATCTCCTTCATCTACCTGTCCTTTCCTACCCATTTTCCCACCCAGTTTTCATCTCCTCCATGAAGCTTTCCCTTATCACTAAAGGGATCACTTATGTTTTTGAGCTCAAAGAAATTAAAATCTTACAAATTTGTGTAGTAACTCATATGCTGCTTAGTGAGAATACTCGCATTATTATATGATTTTTAATGAGCAAAGGTGTCATTTGTCTAAATTGTAAGGTAATGGAGGAACAAAGAAATTTTCTTTAAGGAAATGGAATTAGGACCCAGGAAATAGACACCCTTATCCTTTTGTCTATACCAAGATGATTACGGGGGGGGGGGGGGGGGGAGGGGGAGTTTCCAAGACATATACCTAACTGTAATATTGACATCCATAGTGGGATACTTTTAATGCTATATACCAGATGGAATATAGCAGCCACTGATCCTTTTACTTTCCCACAAAAATTAAGATGTTTATCAATAACCAAAGAAGTGGAAAATGGTCAGAAGTAATGCAGGCATCTTTACTAATTTTGCCTTTGCAGACCCTCTGGTTTTAGTCATCTTCCAAATTTAAGAATGTATTTTTAGCTGATTTAGTACTTGGCATCATTCTTATGCTACCAGTGACAGTGTCACTGGCAGTACAATTAGGATTGCAGGTTTTATGTGTTGAGCCCACCTGAAAGTTGAAACCAGATTCATTCTACCCATGGTGCCAGCCATGTGGTAAACTCCATCCAGTTCCTGGGATGGTACCTAGATTTCAACGGACAAAATGTAATATGAAGTCTCCATAGGCTGTTACCCAATTCTGAGTGATCAGTCCTCCAGAGTTGAGTATCAAATGTCCACATCTTAATCATTGTCAACTGTGCAGAAAGGCCCTTAGAGATTTTTATATGCACTAAATTCAGGAAATTCTCAGGTATGCTTCTCTTAACAATGTAAGTCATGCCCCTTGTGTGCACACAAATCATAATTTGAAAGATCTGTTTGACATTAAGGCTTATATAATTTGGAGGGTGAGTCCAAGATGAAGCCATGGAAGAGAAACTCTGAATGGAGAGTTTCAGGTATCTTACACTTCCGTTGCAAAAGTAAGGACTATGAATTCTCTTGCATACAGTTTAGTCCAATTAGTCCAAGTAGCTATGGAAAAGCTTGAATCATTAACCCAATCTCTGGACATGGTTTATTTGAGGCATTGTTAAAAATAGCACATGACATCTAGTGTTCTTTCCTCTCACACATTATGCTTTAGATTAACATATGGTAATAATGCTGCATTGTTTGGTTGGCCAATTCTTCATCTAGCATGAAATACAGAGTACAAAAGCACACATGTACAAACTGAGCTAATATTTCTTTCCTTGAAATAAGTAACAGTTATTCATCTAGATTCTTCTCAATTACAGAAATTGATGATATCTTCATGGAAGGAAATAGTTTCCAAAGAATTCTGCAGTGTTTGAATTATTTATTAAGACAACAGAATGGGTGAAATGAAAAGAAAGCTTGTACTTGATGCAAAAAAACAACTATTATACCAATGTAGGGAAAAAAAGTCTGAAAAATTTCAGCACCAAGGTTAATTTTTATTATATAATGAGTCCATAAAAACAGAGTTTGGAAAGGATGCAATTTTCAGCCACTTTTCTAGTATAATTCTGCCATAACAACAGAAACCAAAATGAGTTGAATTGTTGTGAAGGAAGGAGACTATCATAAAAGATAGTAAGTAGATTTACCTGTCATTTATTATATCATCCTGTTTGCAGCGCTACATTTGAGATTGTGTCAGCACTTCCATTATAAGCCTGTACATAGAGGAATTTGGAATTTGGCCAATAAAAGATCATTCTGGACCAGAAGTTGGCACAGAAAGTTTCCTCCCATGAGCAAAAGTTGTTTTCATTATTTCTTCTTCATTGCCGTCTTCTTTTTTTTTCCCCCTCCCTTTACAAAATTCCATAAAACTTCATCTGGTTGCTTTTAAACTTGGATATCTGAAGTAAAAGTTAAGCATACGAGAGCCAACCCAGTGGTTTGAAGACAATGCATCTTTTGTCCATCTGGGCAGAATTTGTATTTGATATTTTATATGAAGGAACCAATACTTTTCAGTTGGGAGTATTTAGAGAAAGAGTAAAACCTAATTTCAAAAGATCTCTTAGTCATTGTCTCTAATAATGAAGTTAGAAGCAGTGAAATGAGGGTGGGTGAGAGGTTATTCACTTATTCCCATTATGATGCACATTGTAGCCAATGATAAAAGCTAATGATGCACTCTAGCATCATTTCATCCCCATTTAGTTTACAGTTTTTATTGATGTACAGTTTACATACAACAAAATGGACCTATTTGAAGTATGTACTTCTATGAGTTTTGGTAAATGTATGTAGTCTTCCAAATACCACCAATCCCAATCAAGTTTCAGAACAATTTCTTCACCATAAAAAGGTCTCTCGTTTCATTGGTAGTTGTCTCCCACCCCCGGTGCAACCCTAACCCTAAGCAGCTACTGATCTTCTTTCTGTCTCTACAGATTTGCCTTTTATGGAATTTTAAGACAGTAGAACCAGATGATATGTGGCTTCTTGTGTCTCTGTCTGACTTCTTTCACATAGCACGATATTTCTGATGGCTATCCATGTTCTTGTATGTATCAGTAGTCCATTCCTTTTTATTGCCAAGTAGTATTCCATTGCATGAGTGTACAAGAATTTGTGGATCCATTTATAAATCATGGGCACTTTGAAACTGTTTCCAGTTTGTTACTATTCCTAATAAAACTTCTGCACTTGCTTATATACAAGTCTTTATGTGGCTGTGTTTTCATTTCTCTTGTATAAATACATAGTAGTAGGATTGTTGGGTCTTATGACCCACAGATTTTGATTTGATGTTTTATTTTCTGTCAACTGAATGTATTTTGTTATTTATTCTTTCACCCATGGGTTATTTTGAATGGTGAGATTAAGTGGAAATTTCTTAAATTTACTTCTGTCATTGATTTCTAATTCTGTCGTTGAAATTATTTTCAACTCTTTTAAATATGTTCAAGCTTGTTTTATATCATAGTATATGGTCTGCACTGGTGAATGTGTCATGTGCCTTTGAAAAGAATATTTATTATTACCTGGAGTTTTCTATAGATGTCAACTAGGTCAGGTGATTTATGGAGTTTTAAAATTTTCTGTAGTTGTCCTTTTTTCTTGCTCTAATAATTACTTACAGATAATTTAAATCTTCAACTATAATTATTGACTTGTCTGTTTTTGTTTTCAATTCTGATTTTGGTTTCAGTTGCTTTGGCACTGTATTTTTAGGGACACAGGTGCATATACATTTATAATTGGTTTATCTTTGTTTGGCTCTTTTATCTTTTTTTTTTAATTTTTTTTTTTAACATTTATTTATTTCTGAGATAGAGAGAGAGACAGAGCATGAACGGGGGAGGGGCAGAGAGAGAGGGAGACACAGAATCGGAAGCAGGCTCCAGGCTCCGAGCCGTCAGACCAGAGCCCAACGCGGGGCTCGAACTCACGGACCGCGAGATCGTGACCTGGGCTGAAGTCGGATGCTTAACCGACTGCGCCACCCAGGCGCCCCTCTTTTATCTTTATACGATATTCCTTTTTCTCTAGCAGTATTTTTGTATTAATGCCAATTTTGTATGATATTAATATAGCTTCTTCAGCTATCTTGCACTTATCATTTACATGGTATATTTTTCTATCCTCTTAAAACATATCTTTTTATATTTTTATAGTGCATCTGTTTCAGACAATATAGGTGCTTAAACCTTGGGGTTTTTGTTTTGTTTTGTTTTGTTTCTTAGATCTTGCTTTTTAAAAGTCTAGCTTGACAATTCCTACTTTTTGGTTGGAGTATTTAGTCAATTTCCATTTTAATGTTGTTATTGGTATGATTAGAGTTAAGAATGACATTTTGCTATTCTTTTTGTCCCTCTGTTAATCCTTTACATCATTGTTTTATGTTAAACAAAAGTTTTGAGTATGCTTTTTTAACTGTATTTCTTTGATTTAGTTTATGTGATTGCTCTAGGGATTACAGTTAACAGCCTTTACTTATAATCTGCTTGTGGTTAACTGCCTTCTGTTAAAATATAGGAACTATTTATCAACATAGCTCTTTCACTCACTGTGTGTTATTTGTTATTTTTTACACCTATATAAATAATAAGCCCCCAAAACAGTGTTACAATTATTAGTTGAAACAGAAACATATCTTTTTTTTTTTTTTTTTTAATTTTTTTTTTTTCAACGTTTATTTATTTTTGGGACAGAGAGAGACAGAGCATGAACGGGGGAGGGGCAGAGAGAGAGGAAGACACAGAATCGGAAACAGGCTCCAGGCTCTGAGCCATCAGCCCAGAGCCTGACGCGGGGCTCGAACTCCCGGACCGCGAGATCGTGACCTGGCTGAAGTCGGACGCTCAACCGACTGCGCCACCCAGGCGCCCCCAGAAACATATCTTTTAAAGTAATTGAAAGAAGCAAATATTACACACACACACACACACACACACACACACACACACACACACCCATTTCTGGTGCTCTTTGTTCTTACTGGTGAATCTAAGTTAAAATCTATTGTCATTTCCTTCCATTTTGAGATCTCACTTCAACATTTCTTGTAGTATAGGTCTGCTAGTGACAAATTCTCTTATCTCAAAAGGTTTATACTTCACCTTCCTCTTGCTAGAATAGATTCAGTGGATATAGAATACCTGATTGACAGTTATTTTTAAGCACTTGGAATATATAATACCAGTGTCTTTTGGCCTTTTGTATCTGATAAAGACTGAGCTTTTAGTTATGTCTTTGTTTCTTGTATATGATATGTTGTTCTTTTGTTTTTTTTTTTAAGAACGATTACATAATTTTTGCTGTCAGCATTTCAACTGCGATATCAGACTGAGTTTTTCTTTGATATTTCCTCCTTGGAGTCTATTGAGCATCTTAGTTAATATTAATTAACTTAATTACTTAATATGAATTAACTTAATATGAGTTAACTTAATTCATTAACTTAATATTAAGTTAGTTAGTATTTTATATTGAGTTTGATAAGTTTCGCAAATTTTCTCTTCAAATATTTTTCTGCCCCTTTTTGTATCTCTTCTCCTTTCGAAATTCCTATGACATGCATGTTGAAACAACTCAGGTCTATGTTCATTTTTCTTTAATATTTTTCTTTGTGTTCTTTAAGTTGAATAGTTAGATATTGTTCTATCTTCAAGTTTACTGATTCTTATTTCTTCTTAAATCTGTTGTTGAGCCCTTTTAGGTTCATGTTAATGATTTATGGTTGCTATTAAATTATTTTTATAATTTCTACTTTCTTGGCATTATCTGTCTTTACTTACTAATAGTATATTTTTTTCTTTAATTCTTTGAGGACATGTTTCATTACATCCTTGAACATATTTGTAATAGCTGCTTTAAAGTTTTGCTGCATCCAACCTATGGGACAACTTGGAGTCTGTTTCTGTTGAATATATATCTTTTAATTAGTATGATCTCTGTGTTTTCTTTGAATACCTAGTAATTTTTGGTTGAAATGCGGACATTGTAGATAATATGCTGCAGGATTTTGAATTCTGTTTTGTATTAGGATGGTTGTGGTGGTGGTTTTGCTTTGCTTTGTAGGTAAGTAATTTTCCTGTATTGAAATGTGTCTGAAATGAAATTCTTTTCTCTCATAATATGCAGCAGCTGCTCTCTCAGTTCAATTTTTTTCCTGCTTTTTCTTTTTTAGTGTGACTTCCTGAGCATCTTCCTGGCATCAGTGTAATTTAATTGCCAGCCAACCAATAATTGGGGATAGAGCACACTCATGCCATCAAGTCAGTAAAGTTTCCATTCTTGTTATTAATCTGTGTGTGGGTTGAGAACACACTCAATGGCACAACATATTCTTATGTGTCCCCAGGCTTTTAATTTTTGTCAGGCACATAAAGGTTAGCACTCAGCCAGGCATACATGGAGAGTTTATTATTACAGCACTTCTATAACTGTCTCACTACTAAAATCTTCTCTCCCTTAAATTTCTAGCTGCTCTGCCATTTCCCCCAAATCAAGTTCATATTCAACTGATAAAGCTGTGGATTTTTGCCACCCAAGCTTGAAGGGGATGGGAACACTCTCAAATAAGAAGGCTATAAATTTACAGTTCTTAATCAAATACAGTAGCAGTGTTTCATGAATAAATATTTATCAAATTGTTGCCAGGTTTGACTATTTCCAGTCCCTAAAATGGTTGTTTTGAATAGTTTTGAATAATTTTGAATTTATACTTATTTTTCAATGGAAGAAATTGCTCAGATTCTTTGAAATGCCCATTCCCAGAGCCCAGACTTAGATCTATTTTACAACGTGAAGTAAATTAAAGTAAGTCATCCTTTTCTCAATATTGTTATATAATCATTAGACAAAAAATAAAGAAAAATACCTAATGTGGATGAGAACATGGGTAAATACCATTGTACGTGATTTTGACAAACTTCAAACTGTAAATACGTTTTGACCTAGCTATTCTACTCTTCTACTTCCAGGAACCATCCTATAGAATAATTCAAAATGTGACCAAAATTACAACTATAGATATACTCATTGAAGCAGTATTTATAACAGTGGAAAATGGGAAGGAAACCAAATGCCCAACAATGGGGTTTCAGTGTATTTATGAAGTGAAATGCCATGCTGCCAGTATAAGTAATGGTATAGGGTCGTGGATGTGTGTTGATTACTGTATGAGCAAAGCTGAACACAAAGCAATACAGCAATATAGTCCCACCACTCCCCTACTTTTTAAAGTTTGTGGGACCAAGGAAACTGGAACAAATGGAAGAGAACTATAGGGCTGAGACTCAGAAGCAGGGCTTGGGCTGCCATAGATGAACCAGCCTGGGTCAGGCCAGTCTCAGGCACTGAAACATCACCTAAGTCAGGCACTGGTCTTTGATAAAGCAAGATCTGGATTTAGATGATTAATTGCTAAATAAAGGTGTGGGTGTGCCCCCCAAGAACCATTAATTAAAATATTTAAACCAAATTCAGATCCTGGGCAGGGCTACTGAAGGTGGAACAGCAAGATAATCAGCAGAGGTCTGGTCCCATTTTCCATCTTGGGGGTAGAATTCTCTGAAAGAAGTAGGGTATATAGATAGCAGTGTGATCAAATGGTAAGCAAAACTGTTAATACAAAACAAGAGTAGCAGGCAAGTTCGCAGTCTTAGGGATTCAAGGCAAGTTATGGTTGTTGAGGAATTGGAGGTGTTAGGATCAGAGTAGAACCAGCTGGGAAAAGAAAAAAAAAAAAAAAGCCTATTTACTGAGGGATTACTAAGTGCCACAAGTTCCCTCCTAACTTATCTCTTATCAACTCTGTAAAGAAGGTGAGATCTTCAGACTGCACATTCTTCTTCAAACATGGCACAACTATGTGCCAAGTGCTTTCTTTAGGGATGAGCCAAAAGTCAGAGAGCCAGGAAGTTATACTGCCTGGAATAGAATTCAGTCTTTCTGAAGGACCAGGTTTCCCCATTTCTTCATTCTGCAAAAAGATAAAAACAGGAAATAACTATCCCATGGATTCTTATATGGATGCAAAGGGCATCCAGAAATGGACTGGATCACACTTGCAGTGGATAAGTTCACAGCACTCTATGGTCAGAGGGCAGGCATGTTATTATAGTCATGTTATCACCGCATCCATAAAGGATGTCTACAGTTTCTATCCTTGGAATCACTCCTTTGAGTTAGGATATGGCAGGTGGTGCCCAGATATGTTAATAGGGAAAATGTATCAGTAAGAATGGAATAAACTGTAAGTAACAAAATGCCAGATGGCTAGGGTTCTGTACACCAAAAAGGAAGAGAGAGATGGCTATTGTTTAGATCAGGTTTGGCAATTTCTTTTCTGTAAACAGCCAGAGAGTAGATATTCTTGGCTTTACAGGCCATATGATACAGTGTCCTACACAACTATTCATCCCTGCCTTTGTAATGGGAAAGCAACCATAAGCAGTTTACAAACAGGTGTTCCAATAAACCTTTATTCAAAAAGAAAAAGAGGGGTGCCTGGGTGGTTCAGTGCGTTAAGTGTCTGACTCTTGATATTGGCTCAGGTCATGATTTCACAGTTGATCAGTTCAAGCCCCAATATTGGGCTCTGCACTGACAGTGTGGAGCCTGCTTGGGATTCTCTCTCTTTCCCTCCCTCCCTCCCTCTCTCTCTCCCTTCTGTCCCTTCCCCACTCTGTGCACACATGTTATCACTCAGAATAAATAAATAAACTTAAAATTAAAAGTTAACTAGCTAATACATTCTCTGAGAAAAAGAAAAAAGAGAGAAAGAAAAAAAGCCACAATCTGGATTTGGCCCATAGGTTATAGTTGGTAATCTCCTCTTCTAGAAGATCTATAGTATCTACCACAGTGAAGGCAGATGTATTTAAATAACATGAGGCTTGTTAACTTGTAAAACCATGGTAATTGACTAGATAGGCAACCATCATTTTAAAAACAAGGTTTCCTGGGCCACGCCAGTGTAGTGGGGGTCCTGGTGACAAGGAGACCCCAGATGCCTGGTTCGGAGAAGAATACTGAAAGGCATACATAAAGACCTCTGTGGTTAAGAAGATGAACTCTGATGACCTCACAGTTATTCTCAGACTGTGACAGAGTGGTCAAATGAAGAATCATGGGGAAAATCAGATACTGAGAACCTCATGTGATATTCAGGTTTTTTTTTTTTCTCCTTTGCAGGATTGCAATATGGGCTCTGGCCCATACAGGAAGGAAAATAAACGTCTGCTTAACTAGTTATTGTCGAGATGCATTCCCTTCTGCCCAGAGAGTGTCCTTAGTTCTAGACGCTGCATGAATTACTTACGTAGACTATACAACTGAAGGATTTGCAAGTACTAAATAAGGAATATGGTGTTTCTAATCGGCCAAAAGTGGGTTGGGGGTAGAGTGGAGGAGGAGGTGATATATTGTAATAGCCATATTAAACTGTACTAAACTTGAAATAACGGGGAAAATATTTCCTTAAAGCTAATAGGAAAAATCAGTTACCAGACTCGGAACCATGAATCTAAGTTGTCATCCAGCTGCATGGGCTTACTGGGAGAGTTCCTGCACCGAGGTTTTCATTATAAAACACAGAGGCATTATTGGGGATAAATGAACCAATATGAATGAAATACCTGTAATTGCCAACCTGAAATTTCACGCCAAAAATCATCTGAATCCCAGGTTGATGTGGAGTGGTTTTTCTTAAGTTCAAAAAGAATCCACTTTATTAGTGGATTGGGGTAGTTAGCAGGAGTATGTTTATAAGCTTGGGTTCTTCAGGTTTTCTCTAATATTGGAAACAGAAGTAAAGGGAAGTTCTTCCTTGAATTATTTTCCCTGAATCTACTTATTGTGGTCTTTTGTTTAATGTGCTAAAGATAATAGTAATAGTGCCCAGCCTTGTGGGTGAGGAGAGCCAAGATCCTGCCAGGCCCTGGTGGCCAGACTGGGAGTATCTGACCAGGGTGGGTACTTTGTCTTATTCATCTGCCCAGGTGGGTTGCCTTTCTCCACATTTACACAACGGAGACATGTGGTCTAGAGGTGGCACTGCCTAGCGGCAACTACTGGAAAGCTGGGCCCATCTTGGACTTACTGGTAAGGGAGAACACAGTGGGAGTGTTTGGGGCCTTTCTAGTGAAATCTCCCAGGCATCAGCAGGATACAGAGGGCAATCTGAGCTGAGCACTGCACCCCCTTCTTCCCTATCCCAAGAGCAGAAGTTTGCGGAATGAAGTCACATGACAAATAAGACCCAATAGAATACTAATAATAGAAGGACGCTGGCTAAGCAAACGTTTTATGGGAATTCCCACTGTTTGTAAGAGGAGGAGTAAAGCCTGCCATCTTGCTTCTTACTTGTTTGTAGTAGACTTCTATGTCCTTTTATGCTCTCCTCCCCCTTTCTCCTTCTTCTACCTTCTCTCTCTCTCCCTCCCTCTTATCAGTACCAAGGTTTGCTGAGATCACAGATTGGCTGACTCCCTTCCACACCTCCTCTCATAAACTTGTTCCCCTTGCTATGTGGGTATCCCTGCTCCTGTGTCAATGAGGCTTTTTAAATGTTATAGTCACAGTAAGAATGGGTCATACATGCAGCTTTACCGTCAGAGGTGATGAGTTCATTCACTGTGGCAATGAAGCCACATGTCAGTAAGTCATTAGCCTTATTGAGGGGTCCCAGAATAAGGAGCCCCAAATTGCCAGAGTACGGAAAGAGCAAACTGGATGGCATTAAAATAGAATTCAGAGATGAACACTTTGACCTGCAACTATTGTTCTTAGTCACTTTTGTGTCTTCGCCCCTTTTGAAAATTGCATTAATTTCATCTTCTCTCTGCATATGCATATACATAACATCTTCCAAGCAGTTTTAAAAAGTGCATGTACATCCTTCAAACTCACTCATGGATCTGAGATTAATTCTTGAGTGAAATGAATCGGTAATGATTTAAACACAATATACTAAGCAACAGCAAAACTGCTATAGATTTTTTTAATATCGTAACAAAATGGAGAAAATATAATTTACCATGAAGAGATCTGTCCCTCGCCACCTTAGTTAAGTGATCCAAGTTAGCTTCACTAGTAGCGGTCCACCCTGGCATAATGCATCTCCTGATAATAATGCAACATGAAGTTCAATTCATAGTTGGTGAAGTATCCTGACATATCTAAACACCTCTTTGAACCTAACTTCTAATTGACAGAAAATTTGGGAAATTAAAAAAATAGGTTAAGGGGCGCCTGGGTGGCGCAGTCGGTTAAGCGTCCGACTTCAGCCAGGTCACCATCTCGCGGTCCGCGAGTTCGAGCCCCGCGTCAGGCTCTGGGCTGACAGCTCGGAGCCTGGAGCCTGTTTCCGATTCTGTGTCTCCCTCTCTCTCTGCCCCTCCCCCGTTCATGCTCTGTCTCTCTCTGTCCCAAAAATAAATAAACGTTGAAAAAAAAAATTAAAAAAAAATAAAAAACAGGTTAAATGATATTTATTTCGAGGAAACAACGAGACACATTCAAAATGTGAAACATTCCGAAAAGCAACTAGTTTGGTCTTTTGAGACGGTCAAGATCTTTAAAAACCAAACAAACAAAACAGCTGTGAAGACCATTCTGGATTAAAAGAAACTCTATGAACATAACAATCAAATGTAAAATATGAACCTTGATTGTATTCTGGTTCAAATGAACAAGCTATAAAAGAAGTTTTTGGATAATAATTAACAAAAATTTAATATGAGCTGGATGTTAGATGATATGGGGGAGTTACTGTGATTTTTCTCAGGTGTGGTAATGGTATTTAATTTACAAGTATATATATAAAACATATATATATATATATATATATATATATATCTGGATGTATCTAAATACAAAGTATATATAATAAAATCTTAATGTTACACTGTATCGTTCTTTCCCATTTTTATATATGTTTGAAATCTACAAAATAAAAATAGAAAAAATGAGTTAATGAATTAAAGTTTAACTTTAAAAAAATTTTTTAATGTTTATTTTTGAGAGAGAGAGACAGAGACAGAGAACAAGCAGGGGAGGAGCAGAGAGAGAGGGAGACGCAGAATCCAAAATAGGCTCCAGGCTCTGAACTGTCAGCACAGAGCCCGACACAGGGCTCAAACCCACAAATTGCGAGATCTTGACCTGAGCCGAAGTCAGACGCTTAACTGACTGACCCACCCGGGCGCCCGGTAAACTTTTTTATTTTTTAAATATCGCATTAAAAGTTGTGTTCTTAGTCAAGCATTTTATCAACTTCAAACTTTTTGCTGGACAGCCTGGCTCTGAGTAATTCACAGAGCCAAGACTGAGCATTTTATAATAGGTCATCATTGACCAAGAAATCACAGCGATGCTCTTTGTTTCTTCATTCAAAGTAGAAGTAAATATGATTAAGGATCTGTACTTTTAACTAAAAATGCAGCATTGCTTTGGGAGACTTTGTATCTCTGAGGCTTAAATAATGCTTTCTGGCAAACACTGAAGTTGAATACTTTTTAAAAGAAAACATACCAGAATGGCCACTGGCCACATCTCTACCACTACCACCAGGCTTCTCTGATGTAATAAAAGGATATACAGAAAAGTTAAGGAAATGTTATCACCTGAGATCATATTTTCCAACTGGAATTCATTGAGAACTAACAAAGTTGGACTTAACAGAGTCATGATTTGCCGGCATCCCCAAGTCTAATTAAGGCAGTCCATATTATCTCATGTCCCACCCGGTGCAGTGCTATGTAATGCCACAGATTACTGGGGATTGCCAAGGACTTACTGCATGGTATTAAATTGTATAGATAATGGCTTTTGGCATTTTCGTTAGAAGGGGCTGGTTTCAATATGCAGTCAGGCAACATCGTTTTACTCTCAATGCTTAGTTCATCACCAGCTTTTTTCTTTTTCCTTTTTCTTTTTTTTAAGTCCTGAAAATAGCTTACCAAAGATTTGTCATTTCCTGCCTAGAGAAAGTTCTGGAGTATTTGTGTTTTTATAAATATCAGATGTGTAATCTCAGACATGAACTTATTATAACTAGCCCCAAGGCATCGTGAGCTGCAAGTTGCCACACGAAAATTAAAGGGGTCAAATTCAAAAGGGATGTGTGTCAAAAGGCTCTGCAAAATGGCATGAGCTTAATAAGCATCCCTCAGATGAACCTGTGATTGCCACGGAAGCTGCCATCTGTCTTTTGCTGTTGGTTAGCCTTCTAAATGCCTTTTATAGCCCCCCAGTAGTGCATAGGGTCCCCTGAGCTCAATTGGAAGAAAAATATATTAAGTTGGCTCCTGTTAAGTAAAGGGGAAGGGAGAGAAGTGTTTAAATGACTTACTATCTCTTGGGCTCTATTTGCTCTGCTAAAAAATACCGTACCTAGTATTTCAGAAATGGGAACTCTTTGAACCTCAGGAAAAGTCTTTTGGGGGTCATTTGGTATCCTTCTGGAGCAAGGGACTTGATGCTATTGTTTTATTGGTAGCATTTATCATTCAGTCCCACTTCCTATTTTACCTTTTTCTTTAACAGGGTTTGATAAAGTAGCATCATAAAAACAGACCTGCAGGTTTGAATTAGCCTCCATTCAGCTAAGCCATTGTTTCTCAATTGGGGTCTGCTACTAGGGGGCTCAGGTTCTCTGTGCCAGGATGCACTCTCAGGGGAGCCAGGAGAGGGGAGTTAAAGTGGGATGAGGGTGACGACAAAGTCAACTCCCGAGAGGCTAGAATCAAGGTAAGGGCGTGGGATTCAGCAATTCTCACAGGGAACGAGAAACCAAATACTAAAAATGCCAAAAGACCAGTGGGGTGTAAAAATAAAGAAATGTGGTCCATGAGTCCTCGAGAGAAAGATTCTTCTTTCTTCATTGAAAGTGATACCAGAAAGCAAAATCAAACAACAAAAAGGATCTAAAATGTCCAAAATCAAAGGAGTGGGGAGCTGCTCTGAATCCAGCAGCAGTAACTGTGGGGCACAAGGCACTAAATTTTGACGCAGACGACCAGGGTCAGTCAGCTTGGACTACTTGACTATAGAGTCACCAAGACTGGGTATGGTATGTGTGTGTAGCTAACTAACTTTTATTAAGTGCTTACTGGGTACAGGCCCTCAGCAGGTGCTTTGTGGTCATTTAAACATTTACTCTTCAAAATCACCCAATGAAGCAAGCACTCTAAGGATTCTCATTTTCCAAATATAAAAAACAACACTAGGGGTAAACAGTTTGCTCAGGCACATAATTAGCTTCAGCTGAAGACAATAGTCACAGCTGCGTTTCTGCCAGGCAACATGTATATTCACCTTGTTTAGTCTGTGACATAAGAACCATTATTATCACCATTTTACAGATGGGGAAACTGAGGCTTGGGAGAGTTAGGTAAGTTTCACAGGATCCTGCAGCTAGTAAGCGTGAGTGCCAGCTTTCAAACACAGGAAGTCTGACTGCAGTGCTTGGCCTCCGAGCTGCCACTCTTCCGCCGATCTATGTAGTTTTTGCTGTATAAATTTAAGTTTCTTCTCACTCGATGTCTATCTGTATCTTCTCCATTTGTAGAGAAAGTGACTTCGTAAAAAGCATTTGATACATATAAAATTCGACTTTAAAGGAATGCCATAAAACAACTATTATCCATTGGAATGTGTTGCTGTGTAGATAAAGGCATTAATAGTCCTTGGTATTGCTTAGTACTGCATTCCAGAATGCCAAGAAGGATCTCGGGAACAGAGCACAAGAAAATGGCTTGATCCGGAGTCCTGCCATGTTCTCTCTGGGGAAGGCAATCATGGGACCATGGTACACTACTATTTTCAAATCTGGAAATCTCAGCTTGCATCAAAACTGGCTGCAAAGCTGAGGCTGCCAAACCTGGGTGACTGAGCAGGGCCCAGGTGTGAGAATCTTCAGGGGGGCGTCTGACTGGGAGCTGCAAAAAACGGGTCCACAGATCCCGAGCTAGGCCAATAAAGGCCAGAGAAGAACAGCAATGTGAAACCCAGGAAATGAGAAAAGATCCACACCAAAGAACACTGTCTGCTGCAACTTGAAAATGCCGGAGAAATGGGGACAATCCTCAAGTATTCCAGAGAACTTGGGATCGTAATTTGATCAGTCTTCTCATTAGCAACGTTACAAACTAGAAGGCAGTGGAACGATGCTTTCAAAATTCTGAGTGAAAATGATTTCTAAGGAAGCTGTTTGTGGATACTCACGACACACATGTGAGATCCAGTGAGTAGATGACC
This sequence comes from Herpailurus yagouaroundi, assembly GCF_014898765.1. Taxonomy (NCBI): domain Eukaryota; kingdom Metazoa; phylum Chordata; class Mammalia; order Carnivora; family Felidae; genus Herpailurus; species Herpailurus yagouaroundi. Next base: position 6,539,446 of record NW_024412401.1, read on the forward strand.
CAGTAGAGGAGAAAAGCAAAGGAAATTTTTAAGATGAGGCAAAGAGAAATACTGGGCTGGCAGCTGGATAGCAAGCCTAGACCGTTCAGCCCAGCAGAGCTGAACTGTGCAAGCAAGAAGTATACAAAAATGTAAACAAAGGGTTATCTGACAGTTTGGGGTTGTGGAAAAAATAGTATTGAGAGACATTAAAAAAAATATTTTTTTAACATTGATTTATTTTTGAGAGACAGAGCAGGAGCAGGGGAGGGGCAGAGAGAGAGGGAGACACAGAATCCAAAACAGGCTCCAGGCCCTGAGCTGTCAGCACAGAGCCCGATGTGGGGCTTGAACTCATGAACCGTGAGATCATGATCTGAGCCAAAGTCAGACGTTTAACCGACTGAGCCACCCAGGCACTCTGATATTGAGAGACATGTTATAGATGTTTAGGATGAATTAGGTGTAGGTTACAACATTTTTTTAATAACAAAAAACTAGACAATTATTTCAGTGGAGTTGAAAAATAATAGAAGAAAAACTAATCAGTCACTAACTCCATAGTAGTCATAATAATGAAGTATGGAATATGGATTTCATAAAAATTAATCCAAGGTGTCTTTAACTATAAGATGCTTCTTTATCTTATATACCAGTAAGAAAGAAAAAAATATGAGACACATTCGTTATAAAGTGATTTATTAAGTGATTATAAAGTGATTTTAATATGATTTAAATCCTTTGCTTAAGGCTGACAAGAGTTAACTCCATGCATAACAGTCTAATAACCATTTACTCATGCTGTCTTTAAATGTCTTTATGTAAGTTTCTTACTAACAATTAATGATGGCATAGATTTGTAGGTGTTTTTAAAATCCTGTGCTTGGAAGGTTTATAATGAGAAATGTTCTTTGAAACAAGGCAATTTAATTTTTTTTAATGTTTATTTATTTTAAGAGAGAGCATGAGAGAGAGAGGGAGAGAGAGAAAGAGAGTGTGTGTGTGCACATGAACAGGGAGGGGCAGAGAGAAGGAGAGAGAGAATCCCAAGTAGGCTCCACACTGTCAGTGCAGAGCCCGACATGGGGCTTGATCTCACAAACCTTGAGAACATGAACTGACCCAAAATCAAGAGTAGGATGCTTACCTGACTGAGCGACCCAGGTGCCCAAGGCAATTTAATTTTTAACGTTAAGATCTTACCAAATGTTTGTATTTTGGTTCTCACTTTTGTAGCTGAGTATGGGTTGTGTATATTAAGGAGATAGATCCACATTAATGAGATGTCTTGGGCATGAAGTTATCTGAATATTACTCCCATAAAAGAAAGTTCAGTTAATAAGGGTGATTTAATACATAAGAACAGATACATAAAAACTCACACTTTTGTCTTTTTCCATTCATTCATCAAATATCCTCCACAATCAAAAAGGCTAGTGTATGGCAAGTGTCTAGGATGGTTTGGGTAGTCAATAAGCACTTAAGATGCTGAGTGACAGGGGGACATTTAAAGGAATCAAGAAATGATCACGGAATATTCATCTGTAAAGTAAAAACCTGAAGATAAAAAGTGTGCTAATTTCTTCTTTTGAGAGAGTTGTCGGGTTTCCCACCTCAAGTTGAATTACT
>NW_024412401.1:6541453-6567021 GCF_014898765.1 Herpailurus yagouaroundi
CACCTCATGGTCTGCTCAGTTTGGGATACTCCACTGGGAACTGGGAACATTGGCTGTTCCTTTTTGCCACACACACAGCAGTCATCCATTCCACTCAGCTCAGCCCCGAGGCCCAAGGCAGGCTTCTTCATTGACCATGAAGGTCAACAGAGTCACCATGAGTAGGTTTCATGTTTAAGCACCTCTCTGTACTTCCTGACACATCCAGATGAGGGCGCAAGGGCGCCCTAAGGGAAAGAGCAGAAAGAGTTGTCCAAGAGAGCAAGAGAGAGCTCAAGAGAGGCAGTTCTGTTGGTGTGAAATGGCTGACATTGCTGAAACCAAAGAGAATAAAGAACGGTCCTGTCTAATGAGGAGAATGATGACGTTTTTATGACCATTAATGGATTTAGCAGCAAGATTTCACTTTTTTCATAATCATGGAGTCCGTTTGCAGTCTTGACCTGGGCTTGGAATAGCCTGCTGTCCTCTCCCACCCCCTGCCAAGATGCTTTCCTTTCATCCCAGGGCCTTTCAGTTCTTCCTTCCCCTGCCAGGCCTTCTAGGTTAGACCCGCGGGGATGACAGCTCCCTCCCCACAGCTCTCTACCCATTTAGACAGTTACATTGCTCCACACCAATAAAATGCATTTAACCTTGGCCTGTGGGGGATGTAAATCTTTCAGGTTCTATTTATGTATCAGTTTAATATTTTTATTTCCCTGTCTAGATATCCTCTATGTGTCTGTCATTGTTGTAAGACAGTGGCTTTTAAGCTTTTTTTTTTTTTTTTTCTGTTATACAACACTTTGTTCCAACTTGTTCTCACATGGAACCCAGTGTGTTTGTAAAGCAACATGGATGTGGAGAATCTTTGAGGTGATGGCAGGAAGAAGGGGTCTGGGTGTTGGCTCACTTTGTTCTCTCCCACCCCTAGTTCCAGCAGGCCCGAGGGGCCTCAAGGAGCAGAGTTTCATCAAAGCTATCTTTTTAGAAAAGAAAATGTTGTGGCCCCTGAATGCTGCAAAGGCCTGTTTTATTTCCTCTGTGCTATACCCAGAGGGCTGTTTGTTATGTGATAGTAAAATAGTGAAACCTCAACTGAAATTTGGAATCAATAATCCTCCCCAAGCACACAGGCTCCAGTTTATCTTATACTATTAGTGAAGCAAAGGATTGCCTCAGAAACCCACTATTAAAACAAAACAAAACAAAACAAAACAAAACAAAACAAAACAAAACATAGACTGTTTACCTACATGAGAGAAAAAACTATTTATAAACACATTGGGTGGTGCTAATTTGGACAAGCTTGGTAACACAACTTTTGTGTGTCTGTGTGTGTGTGGGCAGGGGAACTCTTTAGTATGCTAATTATAGATCTTTTTTTTTTTTTTTCCCTAAGGAATGATTCCAAAAAAGTCTTATCTGTGTTACTTGTTTGGATTTTAGGAATATTCTGTAATTTATATTTGCTTTAATTCAAAATGACTCTCTCATGAGTCTAAATTTTAAAGTTTCACTATAAATTACCTTTATAAAAGAAAGATTGAGCAAATTGTTTTTCTTTTATGCCTCATAAATTATATACTTAAAAAGTATAATCCTCCGGAATGATACGGTTTTATTACTCTCTTTTCCTTTCAGAACTAGTGGAATCATGTTCGTATGTTTACCAATCCAGAGTATCAAATTGGTGAGGTAACTAGTATGGTTGCTATCACAGTGCCTGGAAATAGGAGATGCTTTCCAAGTAGTAGTTCTTGGCCTTCTCTTCACTTCAGACCTAACCCAGCTCCGCCATGTTTATCTTGTATTACCTGTACCCTCACTGTTTCCCGAGATCTGAATTGCTGAATGTCACAGCCAGTTAAGAATTGGCCTGAAGTCCTGGAAAGATCACAGACCATAGAATCCTAATGGGATCCCATGCTGGAATGATTCACTGAATTGATTGTATTAACAAAGTTGATCCCTGCCCCGGAGATCCTCATAGTAAAGTAGGGGAGATTGAAAGGTGAATACTTACAACACAGCATTATGGGGGCTGCCATAAAGAACTTCCTCTGGCCACATGGGGCTATAACTGTGACCTAATGGCCAGGGAGGAATTTGCCAAGTGTATGGGTGAGCACAGTACATCCCAGGGACAGAACATTATGTGGAAGGGCACAGAAAATTACAGACTGTTTAAATACCTATTGCCTGCTGTCCTGGACGCCAAGGATAAAACAGCGATTAAAACCAAGACCCAGCTCCCATGAAACTCACATCCTACTATAATGAGAGAATGTGTGGTGTTCAGGTAATGGCCCACGGTTTCGTGTAAATGAGGGGAAGTGGTGAAGACGACGGTGGTGATACAGGGTTCCATCTGAAGGAACTTGAAGGACAAATTTAGGAATATGAACTTCAGTCTATAAGGTAGTTCCAGGGGTTGTTGACCAGTTTGACCTCTGGAGGGCAGGATTGATTATGACTTCCTGTGGACAAAATTGAAACCATATGTTGTGTCTAAAAGTTCAACAGTGTTCATCCTGGCATTTGCTTGAGCCAACGTCCATGAGCTGATTAAATGTCTTCTGTTTGGTATGCATGAAAATGCCACACCATTGCTTGTGAGAAGATTTAAAGAGGAGAAGAATTAAAGTGAGAGCAGGAGTCATAGGAAAAGGCTACAAAGATGTGGCCTTGTGCACTGGCCTTGGACTTGAACCCGAATTCCTGTTGCCTGCCAGTGGCTTGAAGTGTGCACATGGCTTCACCTGAGGTAGCCAGATGGATAACAGCAAACACTGTGCCAAGATGTTCCCACTGGGTACTTTAAACTTTCCTGGAGCAAAACAAGGCTTCTGTGCACAGCCTGAAAATGTGTAATTTGGGAACACATTTTTTACCCTCAGTTTGAAAGGAGGAATCAAATCTGTTGACTCTTGCTACCCCCACTCCTGCACTGCAGCCACTGTCTTAAAGTTTCTTCAAGGTGTCCCACGTACAGCTTTATGTAAGGATGATTGATTTCTTTTTTTTTTTTTTTTATGGCAGTCACTCTCATTGCTTAGTAGTTAGTCATTAGTGGAAAGAGTGTTTTTAATGATATTTAAATGAGTGACATGCTGCTTCTGGCCACCACCCACCAAAGCATGCCTTTCTGTTCTTTAGAGTACCAGTAAAGGGCACTGATTCATTCACACTGCCTTTGACCAAAGGCCTGGATTGAGAGTATAATCTGTAGCAGCAGACATAGTAAAGAAACTGGTTTTATGCAGATTAACCCCATGACTTTGACCTGACCCAGTCAAGGGGAAAAAATGTATTCCCAAATTACACATTTTCAGCTCTCTAACCAGTAGTTCTCAAATTTTTGGTGTATCCGAATCCTATGCACTTCTTATAAATAATTTTTTAAGTTTATTATTTATAATTATTAAGTTTATTATTGTTAAGTCTATTTATTTTGAGAGAGAGTGAGCATGTGTGTGTGAGTGGGGGAGGGGCAGAGAGAGAGGGAGAGAACCCCTCTCAGTGCAGAGCCTGACATGGGGCTTGAACTCAGAGACCCTGAGATCATGATCTGAGCTGAGATCAAGAGTTGGGAGCTTAACTGAGCCATCCAAGTGCTCCTGCTAAGAACTTTTTGAAACACTGATTCCTGGGCTACACTCCCAGAACTTCTAATTCAGTGGGTCTGACACAAGGCCCAAGAATTTGCATTTTTAGCAAGCTCTCAGGCAATGCTGATGCATCCCCTGGACAACACTTTGGGAACCATTCATCTTGTATCCCAAATTAACCTGACCATCTGAAACAAATTTTTAAGGGAGATGCCCTCAGATGTTGAGTCTTTGACTACTCCCCAGCCCTGCATCAAGTGCCCAGGTGATTCCAGTCATCAGGGAATTTTGGAAAGGCTGTTAACTCACCCCAGTTGAGTTACATGATCATTATGTCTAACAATTTAGTTTTGCAATAATTTAGAGCAATCGGTGGGCTTTTTAAAGTACTGATCTCTGGGTCATACTCCCAGAAATTCTGATTCAACTGGTCAAATTAAGCCCAGGCACCTGTGTTTTTAAAAGCTCCCCAAGTATTTTCTATGTGTAGCCAAGGTTTGGCTGAAAGCTTGTAGAAGGCCTATAGCCCCTTCTTTATCTGACTAAATCCCTGCCTGAGGAAGCCCTCCCTTACACCTCCATCCCCAGGAGGGGTGAAGCACTTCTCTGCGGACCTGACAATTCTGTCAAAACATTTGGCACAATGCTTGCAATCATTGGGAACTTCCCACTTTCTCCTGTGAGAAGGTAAACTTCTTGAGGACAGACGCTAGGTCTAAATTTTCTAGGAAACCCAGTCCCTAGAGAAGAGCATTAGATCAGCTTCTGAAGAGCGAGTAAAACTTTGTTTTCTGGATTCCTACTGCAGTAGAGCAGAGGGCAGACTTGGCTTGGACACTTACCAGCCACAGACACTGGAAATATTATTTAGCCTTGACTGAGAGCCTCTGTTTCTTTCTCTGTCAAATGGACATCTCATGGGGTAGTTGTGAGGTTTCGATGGGATTGATGTAAAGCACATTTCACAATGCAAAGTATATAGTAAGTGATCCAGTCAGTGTTAGCTATTTTTGTGTTCCGTTCTGTTTATGTTTTAACTCAAGCTGACTTGCAACCCCAGTTCCCTGGCCAAACAGGGCTGCTGGCTTGGCTTTGCAACCTATCAGCTCTTCCTGCCCTTCTCAGTTCAAGTGCCACTGGGCTGCACAGCTCTCAGGTGTCACAGCTCTCCTGGTCAGATGGGTGGAGCTGTGATGCAGCACTTTGCTTGGGTGTGGACAAATCCTGCTCTAGAACCAATAAAACTCTTCATTTGAGGATCCAGATCAGGCCTTCTACCAAAGTCCCTGGTCAGAATGCATCCTTGACTTGGTTCTGCAGATGAGTGAAGCTGTTGGTTGGGATTTACTACTTAGGCACTGCAGGTATGAACTCCATCTGCCAAGATCCAGATGATGGATGTTGCAAACTCCCCCATCCCTTCTCCATCCTAGCCAGATTCTCAGTGGTTCAGCCCTGTGTGTTCCGCTGTAATCCTTGTGTTGTCAGAGCAGATTAGAGACTCCCACAAAGCAACCCCGTTTTGAGGGGATGCTAGTTTTCTCCTCCTGGGTTCTCTTTTCCCACTGGAGGAAATGGTGGCTCAAGGGTGACCTCTCTGAGTGGTGTGCTGTCCAAGGGGAGGGGCAACATGGTCAACCTATAACCACTCCTCTTAAGCTTCTAATGCAGTCTGTCTGGGTCTCTGAGCTGTGCTCCAGCCTCACCCACCCCTATGTTTTAGGATTCTCTAAGTGATGGCTTATTTTTGAATACTCATTATTTGTTCTTGTGAAGGGGAGCAAAGTCAGGAATGACATATGTTGCCATCTTGATGACATCACTCCTTGTCCCAATTTTTTGAGGCCAGCATAGCCCTAGTATCAAAACCTGAAAAAAAGTTATAAGAAAAGGGAATTACAAATAAATATGTCTCATAAACAGTGATGTAAAATTCCTTGACAATGTATTACCATAACAAATCTAATAATGTATAAAAAATTAATGCAATATTAGGAGGGAAATTTATCATAGGAGTGCCATTTAAATTTGTCATAGGAGTGTCTATTGTAGGTTAGACATTTAAAATCATTCAATGTAATACACCACAATAACAGAATAAAAAAGAAAAATTATATAATCAACTCATAAAGAGTATTGGACAAAACACAATACCCATTCATGATAAAAACTTCCAGAAAATTGGGGGGCGCCTGGGTGGCGCAGTCGGTTAAGCGTCCGACTTCAGCCAGGTCACGATCTCGCGGTCCGTGAGTTCGAGCCCCGTGTCGGGCTCTGGGCTGATGGCTCAGAGCCTGGAGCCTGCTTCCGATTCTGTGTCTCCCTCTCTCTCTGCCCCTCCCCCGTTCATGCTCTGTCTCTCTCTGTCCCAAAAATAAATAAACGTTGAAAAAAAAAATTAAAAAAAAAAAAAACTTCCAGAAAATTGGAAAGAGAAGGATACTTCCTTAATCTGATAAAGGGCATCTATAAGAAACTGAGAATTAACATCATTATTAATAGTGAAATATTAATTTTTGTCCTCCTTAGATGAGGAACAAATCAAGGATGTCTTCACCTCTATGTACACTATTTTACTATATAATCTATTCATTACAATAAAACAAGGGGGGGGAGACATAAAAATTGGAAAGGAAGAAGGAAAGTTCTCTTTATTCACAGGCAGCATAGATGTTTATCCTAAAGAATCTATAAAACACTACAAAATAACTCATAAGTGAATTCAGCAATGTCACAGGATACAAATTCAATATACAAAAAGTCAATTGTATTTATATAGACTGGTAACAAACAATTGACAATTGAAATCTAAAAAATACTTTTTTATGTAGCATTAAATATATGAAGTGCATAAAGGATACATAACAAAACGTGTAAAATCTATGCACTGAAAACCACACACGTTGCTCAGAGAAATTGAATAAAGCCTAAATAAGTGAAAAGATATGCCATGTCCATGGATTAGAAGGTTCAATATTGATAAAGATGCCAACTTTCTCCAAGCTGATTTATAGATTCAGTGCCGTTCCATTTGAAATTGCAGCATGCCTCTTTGTAGATATTGACAAATTCATTCTGAAGTTTATACAAAAATGCAAAGAGCCCTAAAGAGCCAAACGAATTTTGAAAGACCAGAGAAAAATTAATAGGCCTCAAATGACGTGGTTTCAAGACTTACATTAACACCACAATAATAAATTATGGTATTGGTATAAAGATAGACAAACAGGTGAATGAAACAGAATTGGAACCAGAAATAGACCCACCATATACTGATTTCTGATAAAATTGCCAATGCAATGCAATGGGAAAAGGAAAGTCTTTTTAACAGGTATGCTGGAACACCTGGATAAGTACAGGGGCAAAAATAAACCTCAATAGCTACCTCACAATACATACAAAATTAATTCAAAACGGATAATAGATTTAACTTTAAAAGCTTAAAGGCTGAAAGCATAAAGCTTCTAGTAACACCATAGGAGAAAGTCTTGACTATCTTTATTGCCTGGAATAGGCAAAGATTTTTTTAGACCCACTAACACAAACAGTATTAAATGTAAAAAGAAATAATAAACTATACCTTATCAAAATTTAGAATTTATCCTCATCAAAAGACATAGTTAAGAAAATGTTAAAGCATGACACATACTAGGAGGAAATACTTGCAATACGTATCTGTCAAAAACCTTGTATCTAGAACATCTAGAGAACTCCCACAAATCAATAATAGAGGCAACTCAATGTTTTTGAAATGGGCAACAAGACTTGAACAGACACTTGCCAGAGGAAGATATACAAATGGCCAGTAAACACACACAGTTCTCAACATCATTATTTTTGAAGAAAATACAAATTGCAATCATAATAAAATATACTACACACTTAGGAGAAAGGATAAAATTAAAGACTTTGACAACACCAAGAGCTGACAAGAATGCAGAGCAACTGGAATCATCCTTTGATGATGACTCTGAATCAGTATAACCACTTTGGAAAAGGTAATGGTTTCTTGTAAAATCAAATATACCTATAGTGTGACCCAGCAATTCTACTTCTGCATGTTTACCCAAGAGAAATGAAAATGTTCATACCACTTTATTTAAGCTTACCTAATACTGGAGTCACCCCCCAAAGTCCATCAACAGTAGAATTGATAACTAAATTCTGATATATTTATACTTTGTAATAGTACTTGCCATTTAAAAAAAAAAAAACTCATGGTACATACAACAAGATGGACAAATCTCAAGCATTATGTTGAGTGAAAGAGTTCAGACACAAAATAGTATCTACTATCTTTGCAAGAATAATCAAATATTATCTACAGTAATAGAAATCAGAACTGTGGTAAACTCTGAGGGGAGGGTTTAACTGGAAAGAGGAACTGGGGAATCTTCTGAGGTGATAGAAATGTTTCAATTGTGTTGACGGTTATATGGCTATATTCTTTTTATTGAAAGTCATCCTTTTTTATCAAAATTCATTGTGTACAAAATATGCATGCATTTTTTTCTAGGTGTAATTTGTTACCTCAAAAAAAAAGAAACAGGGGCAACAATTTGAGACTGGTCACTAAATAAGTTTTTAAAAGGTCATAATGTCTTTGAATTTTATGGACTCTAATAAAATACATTGTATTATATATTGGATATTTAATATAAATAAGGCATCTTATATATTAATCAAAAGTTGATTTAGAAACATTCAAGTGTTAGCACATTCCTTCTGAGTAATGTATATTCACACATTGGCCCTGCATGGTTCCACTCATCCCTTCTGCCTTGGTAAATGAAGGCTGTTGAATCTGGTTTGCAGATCAGAGCTCCACTTTCCATATACTTGACCTCTTTATGGTAGTTGATTATTTCCCAGAATGCATTTTCCTAATGTGAAACTTTTATGTGAGAATGTCTCTAATATAGGGCTACCTGCCATTATTTAAGTGAAATATGACCTGTTGCTTGCAGTCAGATTTCAATGTAAAGTTAACCTTGAACAAAAAATTGAGACCAGTTAAAGTTTTTTTTTTGTTTTTTTTGTTTTTGTTTTTGTTTTTTTCCCGAAAGCCCTATTTTTGCCAATACCAAGGGGGGAGAAAAAGAGCCAACAAAATTATATACTTAAGATCTGTTTAGCAAACAAAGAATGGTTATTTGGTTTGGAGTTGAGAGAAAACTTAGTAAAAACTGAGAAAAGCTTCAAATTACTGATCCTCACTTTTATTGAGTTTCATAGTAGGTCATTTTTAATTACATGCCACTTCTTTCTAAACACCAGTGACGCTCCTGTTTCTGTAATAACTGACTGGGCAAAAACCTTTGCTCTTCTGGAATTGCATTTTACAAAATCAACCGAAACATAAATAGAGTCAGACTTAGGGGTGTTTGGCATGATGTCATAGGGTGGTTGTGTTATTCTTGACTTAAATGACCTGTTCCAAAGAATGAAATGAAGAGACCTGTTAATGACCCCATGTAGAGTCAGACCTATGGGCATACTTTCTCTTTTTATTTGGGGGATTTAGAAACTGACCTGCCAACTGAAAGCAGGGGACTTTTAAGGGGTCTTTCCTCAGCAGAACTGAAAGTCAATCATCACATGCAAGCCTTTCCCCCCTTTATGGTAGGTAATGATATGTCAAAGATTGTCTTCTCATTTATTGATGCACGCACTAAGAAGCAGAGCGGCAGTGGGGGTTTCTAAAGCCACAGAATAAGGCAGAGATAGACAACAATTACACTTCAGGTCCCCAGTTCTTCCTTCGGTATTTTAATGTTCATTTTTTTAGGCAAATAGATTCTAATCTGTTGATAGGAGTGCCTTTGGGCTAATGTTAAAACCATTATAAAAAGTCCTGACTTTAAGATTAAAAGATAAGGGGAAAGAGGTACATTTTGAGTTCAAGTAACTCAAAAGCAATCCAATTAGGTAAATATGTGTTAGAAAGAAATATTACTTGCTTACAGATCTAGCCAAGTTGGCTTCTCGTTCATTCATTCAACAAATATTTTTAGCATGCCTTTAGATTGTGGGAGCTTAAAGATATTAAGGTGACTTTCCTATTTGAAAGTAATTTACAATTTAGATATAAGGGCAAGATATGTGCACTGGAAAACTTGAATTAAATAATAGTACAAGACTCAACCACATCTCTAAAAGAGGTGTTACAAATCAATAAATGTGCAAAATATCATCATTAAGATGATCATGCAAAATTGAATATCCAGGAAAAATTAAAATTTGTTGTTAAGAAGTGCTTGCCTGGGTTTCAATGTAGCCAGTGAACCCATGTGTTAGTTTTCACTTCTGTGGAGAGCACAGGTATGCCCTCAGTTATAATGAGATATACTTCTTGCTGAGAATGTGGATGTTTAAAACAATAGAACTACCTGTTATAACGGATCACAATTGGGTTGTAATCAGTGATTTTCCTATTTGTCTCTCTTTCTCTACTCTGTGACCCTAAGGACACTAATTGTGACCAATATTGTATTGTTACCAATAAATGACATTTATTAAGCTCTTACTGTATGCCAGGTGTCATTTTAAATTTCAAGAATTTTTCATATATTAATTCATTTAGTTCTCATAATAACCCAATAATGTAGGTATTATCCCCATGTTTACAGATGAGGGAATGGAAGCATGGAGAACTTGACTTGAGAAGCATACCCAGGAGGTATTTGTGGCAGACGTGGGATATGAAAATAGGCAATCTGGCTCTACAGCCCCTGTATTAATTTCTGTACCGTACCACCATATCTGGTATCCTTGGTACCTACAATAATGGTAGATATGTGATCACTGGTTAGATCAACACATGGATGATGTGTTGTGATTTTTGTAATTTCATATTTTCTGGAAAGGTATGTCAGCAGTAATGCAAACATTAATGTCAGCAACTCCAGAAAGGGTCATTTGAGCCTGAAGGATACAGAACACAGAGGTGTCCCCCCAAAATGGCAGTGTGTGCCCATCCATGGATACCTTAGGCTTTCAGTCCCTCCTCTGTTCCCTCCTACAGCCTACATTTTAGCATGGATGATTGTCTAGTCAAAGCTCTTTGAAATGAATGGAAACCCCTCAACCTTGCTCAAGTATTAAATGTATTAAGAGAAATCCCATGGGTGCAAAGGAAAGAAAATGTACTGGGAGTAGAGGAGAGACACATTCCCAGGGAAGCAGTCCCCTGAAATATATCTGCTACATGTATTTAGGGCTTATACTTTTAAGTTTTATGAAGTAACTGTCATTTAAGGATTTCTTTATTTTTCTCTCATAGGAAGTTAAATAGTAGTTAAAACGAAGGCAGTGCTTGCTAGGAATTTACCCAAGGGATACAGAAGTGCTGATGCATAGGGGCACTTGTACCCCAGTGTTTATAGCAGCACTTTCAACAATAGCCAAATTATGGAAAGAGCCTAAATGTCCATCAACAGATGAATGGAGAAAGAAGATGTGGTTTATACAGATGAACATAAGCAAAGGGAAACCAAAATAATACAAAAACAGGGAGGTGGACAAAACAGAAGAGACTCATAAATATGGAGAACAAACTGAGGGTTGCTGGAGGGGTTGTGGGAGGGGGGATGGGCTAAATGGGTAAGGGGCATTAAGGGATCTACTCCTGAAGTCATTGTTTCATTATATGCTAACTAATTTGGATGTAAATTTTTAAAAATAAAAAATAAAATTAAAAAAAAAAGATGTGGTTTATATATACAATGGAATACTACTTGGCAATGAGAAAGAAGGAAATCTGGCCATTTGCAGCAACATGGATGGAACCAGAGGGTATTATGCTAAGTGAAATGAGGCAGTCAGAGAAAGACAGATACCATATGTTTTCACTCATATGTAGATCCTGAGAAACTTAACAAAAGACCGGGGAGAGAGGAAGGGGGCAAAAAAAAAAGTTACAGAGAGGCAAGGAGGCAAACCATAAGAGACTCGTAAGTACTGAGAACAAACTGAAGGTTGATGGGGGGTGGGGGAGAGGGGAAAGTGGGTGTTGGGCATTGAGGAGGGCACTGGTTGGGATGAGCACTGGGTGTTGTATGGAAACCAATTTGACAATAAATTACACTTAAAAAGAAAATGAAGACAGTGTTTGAAACCACTCACTGAAATAGGCAGTGGCCTGTCTTTATCAGCAGTACCCACCAGTCATATGGCCTAAGGGTTCTGGCTCAAACCAAACCTTTGTGCCTTTCCTCCGAATAGGTTGTCCATTTATTAATTTTCTTGTTTCTCTGTACATGTATTCATTTGGAAACTTTACTGTCTTTTGCTTCCTGTTTGCCACTACTGGCACAGAGAATAGGTACGCTGTGGTGAGCCCAAAGGCCCAAGCCACGACTTCTCAGAGTTTACAGTTTGATTGTGTCAGTATATAAACATACGTCTCAGTGCACTTGACTGCAAAGTCCTGTTTCCTCATCTGTGTAACAGGGTTAAAAAACTAGCCTGGCCTTTCTCACAGGATGAAATGAAGCTTAATGTACACGAAATCCTCTTTCGAAGTGTAAAAACTTAATTCCGAATGCTGTTGTTTGGTCAGTTAACAGAAACATGATGATGGTAGCCGGAGCAGTTGACTGTTACATGGCTTTTAGGAGGCAGTCTGGTATGGGGCAAAGAGAGTGGCTTTCAGAGGCTGACGTCTGAGTTCCATTTCAGACATCACCGTATACTAGCCTTGTCTTCGTGGGCAACTTATGTAACCTCCTAGGGCCTCATTTGTTTTTTTCATCTCTAAGAAGAAGCCAATCATGCCTGCGTTTGCAGAGTATTTTTGAGACTCAAGGTTTGTAAACCACTTGACTCAATTCAGTCTTAATAAATGTTGGCTGATATTTTCAGGATCCTGAGCTATTCAGGAATCAGGAATTACGGCTTTTAGCTTTCCTGGCTATCCCCCTTCTACCTCCCTCTCTTCCCTGTGATCCTGCTACTCCCTGCATCCACTTAGCCATTTCCTGGCCTTCCAGTCACCACCTGTAGCCTGTAGTCCAGATGTTCCCTCCCAGTTAACATTCCACAGTCCATGGTAGCCTTCTTGGTTTATCAGTGAAAACCAATGTCTCTCATACCATCTTCCTTGGGGTCCTGCTGTCTGTATGGGTGCTGGAAGCCTAGTATATCATCCCAGTAATGAATCCTTTTGTTTCATTTGTGGAGTACCAAGTGTGTGCCAAGTATTTTATCGCTACAATACTCCTGCAAGGCAAATACTTTTTCCCCCCATTTTACAGATAGGTGGAATATTATCCCCATATCATACAGTAGGAAGTGGTGAAACAGAGATCTGAACTCTTCCCACTGAATCCAATATCTAGTGACTCACAAAGACAAAGTAAATTTCACTTGTAAAAAAATACAACCCTTAGGAATAGCAGTAAGTAAGCAAACTGTTAGGGACTGTATCTTAAATATGTAACTATCTCTGGGGTGCCTGGGTGGCTCAGTCAGTTAAGCGTCTGACTTCAGCTCAGGTCATGATCTCACAGTCTGTGAGTTCAAGCCCCGCGCCAGGCTCTGTGCTGACAGCTCAGAGCCTGGAGACTACTTCAGATTCTGTGTCTCCCTCTCTCTCTGCCCCTCCCTTGCTCATGCTCTGTCTCTCTCTGTCTAAAAAATAAATTTTTTAGAAACATGTAGCTCTCCTAAAAGCAAATTCGTAAAATCAATGATTAACTAATATTTATCAGACACCAATTGCATTCCACTGACTACGTGCTCAGCACACAGAGATGGATAAGCATGATCTTGCCCAAAGATGCTTATGAAAATGATGAACAAGATGTAAGGAGAATAGACAGGCGGTCATGAACACAAGGAAGAAATCATTAGTTCAGTCTAGATAGAAGGTGGCATAGTCAGGGCACATTTTTCATGTTGGTTTTAGTGGAGCATGTTCACAGGAAGAGAGAGGAGAGGTCCACAAAAGATAAATGGCATGAGAAGCTGACAAAAGTATGAGAATATAGGAGTTATTTAAAAAGACTACAAGAAGGCTAGATAGAACAGGATAGAGCAAAATATTCATGGAGAGAAATGAGAAATGAGCCTAAGAGAAGTATGCTGGGATGAGGCAAGATGGCAGAAATGTCTTTGATGCCATACTAAAGCATCTAAACATGGGCCTATAATCAGTGGGCAGCCACAAAAAGTCTATGTTCTCAAATAATGACTCTGGTGATGTATATGTTAACTAACCTCATCATGGTAATCATTTCACAATTATACAAATATCATGTCATCACGTTGTACAACTTAAGCTTACACAATGTTACGTGTCAATTATATCTCACTAAGACTGAAAAAGATAAAAATAAAACAATTACTCTGTGTGTCATTTAACCTCATTGTGTTGGCTTATGGTTTCTTAGATACCACACAACAAATCATGTCTTTCTCCTGGATCTTTCATAGGCAAAAGCTTGGTATAACCCAATCTGAATGAACAATAGGACTTAGTCCTGAAACATGGCTTGGGGTTTTAATGTTCTACACATGGTGATAAAGAATGTGCACCCCCAAGGACCCATAGACAATATGAATGAAATATTAAGGTCCCTATGCTAACTTTATCTATGGTGTAGAAATTGAACTGTCCATTAAAGCAGTTTTGGGGGGGGAAAAACAAGAAAGCCACACTTGCCACAAAAAACCCACATTTTCTCCCCCCACTGCCATTTCTTCTACCATGGGTTCTATTTTAAACTATAACTTTACTAAATCAGACACTAGTGTTTTAGAAGCTAAGCATCAGTAGCTCTGGCATGGCTCAGAATCTTCCTCAATCCAGCAATGGAACTAAAATGAAAATAGAATTATGGAAAGGGCAGATGCAGTATCTTATATCACTTTTATTACATTATATTTTAGCAGCTGAGACAGGAGGGGAGAATATTATAGAATCAGCTTGCTGCAGTCTCGCCTATAATTATATTTTTCCTTGATAAGGCGTTGGCAAGGAGCCCACAAAAATATTGATGCGAAACTTGATCTCCTAGTGCTGTGGAATTTCTCCAGGCCCAGGATTGAGACTGAGAGGTTTTGGAAGTGTTTGGCAGCTATAGTAAATTCAGGAGCTGGAGGCAAGGAACAATTCCTCTAGCACAAGCCCAAAGTCAATATATTATATAACTACGAAAGGCACACTCCACGCTGTACTTTTATGCCCTTGACTGGATTTCATCCAGCCCATGTATCCTATATAGGTGTAAACATGCACTTCAAACAATATTTGGGGAGAACAGGGGGAGCCCTATAAAGTTTTCATGGCCTTATATTTAGGGATGAGTGTGTTACTTGTAGAGATGTTGATTCTTTAGTTCTCCAAAAACAAGTGGCAGTAAAAACTGGGTGCCCCACCCACACATGCTATCGCATAATTTGAGTTTCGCTCTCCCTTGCCGTCATTTTTATAAGCATCAGTCCAACTTTTCTTTTTCAAAAAAAAAAAATTGTTGCAATATAAACATACAGCATGAGTGGAGTTTGCGGAGGACTACACATTTGTAAGTAAAATTATTTTCAATTAGAGCCTCTGCAACTATTCCCATTGACGAAGCTAAAAGGCATTTTATGCCCTGGCCCGTTGGAAGACCTGAGTTCAGGGTGACTATCAAGGCTGCTGGAAGAGTGAAAAGAACAGAAGCTTAGAAACCAGACATACCTGAATGTAAGGTCCCAACTCTGGCACTTAGCTGCATGAGCTGGTGAGTATCTGAGTCTCTTTCATTATCTGTGAGGATGGGGTGAATAAAATGGGGTTATGGACACGAATCGCCCGTAGTTGGCACCTAGCAGGGGCTCAAGATTCCATTCTTTTCTCCTATCTTCCCTGCTCTTTCCCACCTCAGAATATAATGATCTGTGCACGAGTGAACAGAATGCCAGGAAACTCACCTCACAAATTATCTAATGAGAGCTCTGGTTACTAAGGTTGTTAAATGGCTTCAAGTGTGAGTTTTTACATTTCACCATCTATTTATACCATACCACTTTTGCAAAAATGATTTGAGACAGCTTTTCAAAGAAGATAAATGTACTAAGCTTGATAAAATGGTAATAGAAAAAGATAAGGAAACAGGGACCAACCCTTCTAACCCAGTTGCTGTAACTGAGGAGAATATTGGCCAGGGAAATCCTTGGAAATTTCAATCACATGTAGCTTCCATTATAAGAAAAAAAGGAAAGATGGCAATTCATCAGAGGAGACAGTTTTGCTTGGTATTGAAAAGCTTTCTGATTTAGGTAATTTTATTAGGACTATTTGGAGGCACTACTGATTTTAACATGACAGGTGATATTCTTAATTTGTACTCTTGAGACCCTGGCTAGTATAGTTAGGCCTGGCCAAGGCAGCAGGATGTATGAGATTCCATGCAGATCCTTGGATAGAGGCCCAAACTCTTAAGAATCAACTCACTTTAGGGGCGCCTGGGTGGCTCAGTCGGTTGAGCGTCGACTTTGGCTCAGGTGATGATCTTATGGTCTGTGAGTTTGAGCCCCACGTTGGGCCCTGTGCTGTCAGCTCAGAGCCTGGAACCTGCTTCAGATTCTGTGTCTCCTTCTCTCTCTCTCCCTCCCCCACTTGTGCTCTGTCTCTGTCTCTCAAAAATAAATATAAATGTGAAAAAAATTAAAAACCAAACAAAACAAAAAGAATCAACTTGCTTTATAACCAGCTTAGGTCGAGTGGAGATTTCTTAGGCTCTGAGGTGAAACCAACCCAGGGTCAGACTGTGCTCTGCTACCTACATCCCTTGAAGCCTTGGGCAAGTTTGCTTAAGCTCTCAAACCATTGTAAAAGGGAAGTAACTAACACTCTACTTTTTAGGGTGTTAGTAACCATTTAATGAAATAAAATGTTTTCGAATGGGAAGGGATTATGCCTAAATGGTCTCACCCAGAAATGCCCTGACATTCACCTTCTTAGAACAGCACCAGTGTGTGCTGTAAACCCCTGACTCAGTTTCCATGCATACTTCTGTTGGAGATCCCTCATAAGAGATGCTTATGAGCTACCATCTCCTTAAATGTCTATGCACATGCACACATATGTGTTCAGCACCCCCCCCACAGGATTAGTCCTTGTATCTTACTTCATAATCATGAAAAAATGATTTATACCTTGCATGTTTTAAAGTGCTGCTGTTTCTACTTTAATCCTGAAATTATACCCTACTTCATTGGCTAGTTTGTCAGTTTGAAGTTCTCAGTCCTAATAGGGGTGCCATCCTGTCAGTGTGTTGTTTGTTTTTTCAACATTTGACATACTTACACATCACTTTCTAAACACACCAATTCACCTAGCTAATTTCTGCATTTCTTCCAAATTCACATGGTAGACAGAATAATCTTTAACAAATAGAGTCTGTTATCAATTTAGGTCACGAGACTGAGGGTTGGGAAAACCTAGACATTCAATAGAGTTATCTCACTTCTCTGTTTTATTTAGTTTTTTAATTTATTCTTATTTGTTTTATTTGTATTTAAAGCTACTACTGCTAAGTGTTTTCCTCTCCAATTCTTTATTTAGAATATTTTCTACTGTTCCATTAGCCAAGACAAATCTTTGTGCACATAACCATCTATAGTTCTTAAATAATTATTTTTATATAATATATAATAAAAGCTTTTGATGATTTAGATCCCTTAATAACCTGAGGATTGTATAACACATTGTGAAAACATATCAGTATCTCAGAGTAATAACAAGGGGTAGTTGCCATAATGGCCCTGTGGAAAAAGAAATATTCTTCTTAATCTGTGGGGCTCTGGTTCTAATGGGAAAGGAGCCACATGTTTGCATATTTGTTTTTTTGTTCTGAACATATTCCTAAAGTTGTTAAGACAGGCTACTGCAACACAGTAAAAATATTCTAATTTGCAACTAATTTTGCCCTGGTTCTGTGTTTACTGACAACCTACTGGGAATTGAAACTGGGAAGGCAGTATTTCCTAATCTGCATAAGTGGAGTTGCCCCACATTGTAATCTACATAGGAGCGTTGTGTGGGTTTGGTTACTGTACCCAAATTTTCTGAGGATAAGTGACACCGTAATAAAGATAACAGATTCTGGACCTCTCCTAGGCACTTCACACATTGTAAGCCCAGTGCAAAACAACCTATTATTCCCTGTCACTATTAAATAACCTCATACTTTCTCATTTTAGAACCAACTATTCCAAAAATAAGCTTTCAAAAATGAAAATCCAAACTATGTGTGCTATACCTATATGAAGTGGTATTAAAAATATGTTAATGCTGTTAGGCTTGCAAAGTATTTGGAGATCTGCCATATTTTAAAGGCTTTTTTTTTTTTTTTTAAGTGCCTTCAGACTTTCATAGAGTAACAAGATAGTTGAAGATTTGAAGGTTTGCCTAATTGAATTTGGGAAGTTATAGAATTTTTTCCACAAAGAGAAAAGAAAATTCTGGTCCCCTGATGTTAGCATCTGTGGGAATGACTAAATTGACTACAGATCTGTAGTCTGTGGTGGAGACTGACTAATCTAGTGTTAGTGGAGGGGATCTGAAGCAAGTCTCTACAGCTCAGTCTCAAATGAGTAAACAAGTTCAGGTATTTTTGCATCATGCATACATAGCATGATTAACTGGAATTTAACAATTTATCTAAACCTGGTATCAAAACTCATGCCATAGACTTTAAAGTCTGGTGAAATGCCTAAAGAGTTCACGTTCCAGATAGCTACACCTAGGAAAGAACTTAGAGTTGCCTTTGGAGAGGTATTGTTTTGTTTTGTCTGTACAACAGGCTGTAACAAATTTTAAGCAGCTTATAAGGATTATCATGATCTTGAAACATTTTGCTGTTAGGAGGAAGTGATAATTTCACATTTTTTTTTTTTTATCACGGGCAACAGTTTTTCTACCTAAAGGACCAAGCCTTGTGCACATGAATAAATCTAAGCTGAAATGGAAAAAAAAAATGGTGTGAATATTTGAAGTTACTCAAAATTACTTAGATATTTCTTTTTTTTTTTTAAGTGTAATAAAATTGCTCTAGAATTGTCAGAGAAAACAGTACCGTATTTAAGAAATGATCTGCAGGGCTAAATATTTAAAAGCAGAACCATGTGGTTTATATCAAATTCTGCAGATGGCTATATAGTCTTTTACGTTGTAGAGTTTTTAATTTTTAATGTAGCCTGAGATATAGCTTTACAGATAGGTGAAGTGATTTGACCAGACTTGCAAGTTAATGCAAATATTGGACTAGATGTTAGATTTCTATCTTTGTCTATTCATAAATGAATAAAAGGCTGTATTTGTAGAGATGCCCATTTTGTCAGGAATGCGTAGGAGCGGCAGAAGCCCTAATAACGAGACCACCACCACTTACGTAAATGTCACCGTGCGCCAGATGCTATTCAAAGCCCTTTATTTTTATGAAGTCGTGAGTTAATGCAGGAGTTATTGTCCCCATTATCTCTCCTTTATTACTGTCCTCATTTTACAGATGAGGAAATTGAGGCATAGTGAGATTTTATAGTTAACCCAAGGTCACACTGCTAGAAAGTGGTAAAATCAGGATTTAGACCAAGCCAAGCAAATTCTAGAGTCTGCTTCATGCTTAACCACCACACTATGAACCAAAGTTTAGACCCTTGGTTTTACTCCTTAGCCAAACTCCTTCCCAGTGAAATGAGAAGGTGGACTCCACTGGAGCTGGGTTCTAGAAGCTCTGATAAGCATGGGGGTGGGTAAGCCTGTGGTGGTTTTAGGAGTTGGGCAAAGATGAGGGCATGAGACGGAAGATTCTCCATGATACGGAGGTGCAGTGGTGAAAAACGTGCAATTGTGCAGTCATTTTTGCTATAAATGCCTGGCTGACTACCTTGACAGGGCCCTCAGTGCTACCTAGTCACTCTTCTATTTTCTCTAGTTGTTTTTCTCTCCCTGGCAGTGAATACTTTGTTCTTTTTCCGGTCTCTTCAAACCACTGACCCCAACTTGTCCGTCTCACTTTCTTCATGGAGAAAGTACCCATCAACCAGAGAATCCCTTGGTCTCTCACCACCAAATCACACATTTCCTGCATGAGATCTACCTCTAGCTCCTTTCCTGCATCAGTGGGCCCCTCCTGTCAGCACCTGGCTTTCTACTTCCCCTCAGGCTGCTCCTCCTTTCTGCCTCCTCAGAGACTTCTTGTAACAGATTATCCACTTCTTCTTCTATCTTCCATCTCTGTTTCTGGCTCCTTCCCACCAGCATGTAAAGATGTTTAAGACTCTGTCATCATCTGAAAAACCATCTCTCCTTTCACTTCAGGTTCATCTCCATCTTCTGCCTTACATTTCTCCTCTACAATCGAGCATCTTCAGAGAATTGTCCTACCTACTGTCTCTACCCCCCCACACCACTTCTGGTACATCATCAACACCTTCCAGTCTGGGTCCTCTACCTCCCACATTACTGAAATCCTCTGAGCTAGGTCTGCAGTGCCCTCCTGGTTGATAAACCCCGTGGACACTTCAGTGCTGATGTGACTTCTCTTCCTTTCACGTTGTGGATCACACGTAGAGTCGGCAGCAGGAATTTTAGGCGTCCTCAACACCACCGATTTCCTGCTTTTATTCTGGCTTTGTTCTGGCTTTCTGGTGGCTTTTTTCTCATCTTGTTGGCAGGTACCTTTGTCCTTGCCCATTTCCGGAACACCAAAGTTGCTCAGATTTTGTCTTAGGGTACTTTCTCTTCTCACTGTGAACACTCTCTTAGAGTCAGTTTTATCAAGGCTTTCATTGTTTTCTACGTGCTTATTATTTTCGAATCTATGTCTTTAATTTGGATATGGATCCTAAATTACAAATCTAAGTGTCTGTCCAACTCTCTCATAGTTCTAGGTATGTTCTCAACTTACACCTCCCAAACTGGACTCATAATCTTCTCTGACCTCTTAAAGCCCTCTTCCTCTTCCTGTGTTTATTTCCCAAGTATTCACCCAAACTTATCAAGTCTACTTGCCTGTCTCTCAAATCTGTTCACTTTTTCTTTATACTGACTGCCTCTGCTACCCCCCACCAGGTTCCCGCCTTATCTCAAATATCTGCCTATTATTGTCTTCTAACCGGTCCGCTGTGCTTAGTTCTGAAGCCAGAATGATCTGTCCGAAATACAGAAATCACCATTCCAGTTCCTATTTCAAACACTTCAGCAGCTCCACATTGTCCCCTGAATTAAACTTGGATTCCTTACCTGATTTCATCACCCTTTTGAATTCTTGTATGATAGCACTTGTCACACTGTATTGTAACTGCTGGCCTCAGGCTTGAATAAATGATTTATAAGCATTTAATAAATACTTAGTTGAATAGCATAAATAACATTTTATATCTCCTCTGATTATTTTAAATTTTTTTTTAACGTTTATTTATTTTTGAGACAGAGAGAGACAGAGCATGAACAGGGGAGGGTCAGAGAAAGAGGGAGACACAGAATCTGAAACAGGCTCCAGGCTCTGAGCTGTCAGCACAGAGCCTGACACGGGGCTCGAACTCACGGACCGTGAAATCATGACCTGAGCCAAAGTCGGCCACTTAACCAACTGAGCCACCCAGGCGCCTCTGCTCTGATTATTTTAGAAATTAAGTCAGTTAAACCTGTCATCTGCCACCTAAAAACCCAAAATCCATTGTAGGTTTGCAGAACTTCACACTGTAGCTCAGTGGACCTTAATGAATAATTGTTTCCCCACTGCTTGTATAGATATAGAACAAAATATACCAAAGACAGAGAGGGAGAAAGAGCTGAACTAAGTGTGACTGAACGCAAAGTATTATGTCAAATGAAAAAATACCTATGGCCATGAGGGAATTATTTAGGGAAAGTATACACTTTGCTGATGTTCATTTTGGTTCAGTTAATATTTATTGAGCATAAGACCATATGATGTTGCCTCCTCTTGGTGCTGAACTTTTTAGTGTGAAATACATATTGTATGACAAAATAATGAATTAACTAAAATTCCATGCTGCCAAGTTTCCCTCTTACTGCTAAGTCCAATTTTGTTCCCATTCCCTGCAATCCTACGTAAGTCTTCTCACCCTAGTATCTATTCCAAGGGCTAGCCTCCAATGCAAAGAAGAGAAAAGCCACAGGCACACTGAAATGACAATCTAATTATAACTTGGGAAAATCAGGATTCTTTTTCCAAATCTTCCTTTAAGCAAGTTTTATAACTGTTTAGACAGTGTGTAGATCATTCCCTTTAATTCCTATCTCATGACACAGTTTAGTAAGTTTCAGAAACTGTTTATAAACATCATATCGAATGGTGATATTCATTAGGGCTATGAAAATGGTAAGTAAGAGAAGAGTAAGACAAAAGGGACCAAGAGGAGGGTACGTTCGTTTTTGGAGTTCACCTCATTTTAGCTGCATCTCTCTGATTTAGATATTTATACTAGAAAATACCATCACTTTTCACGTAGTAAATTATGTATATGGTATATATACTATAAAGTATATATACTTTAAGCTTTCAGGCTTTACCCTTTCGTCTTTTAAACTTTAACAAAGCTTCCTATGGTTCAGTAAGTTACTTTATGGAGTGAACAGGTGGAAAATGTGGCCAGTCCTGCCCATCCACCCCCTTTACTAAGTGGTTTTGCAATGTTTGGAGTTGATGACTTTGAAAATGTGTGCACTTATTTTCTTTTCTGAACCTTCGTTTGTTTTAAGTTAAAATACTTAAGATCTTCTCAATCCTTTGACAATCAGAAATTCCAGAACTGAGAAAAACAGAGCTTGAGAGAAGGGGCTGCTTTGTTAGCATTTTCTGTCCCCAGCACTGTATTCAGTATCAACTGAGGATCATGTCTCTCCCTCTCCTGAGTTTTTGAGAGGAGCTGGACTCAAGGAACATTTTATTCTAAGATTCTGGTCTCTTTACTTCTCCTGACCAACAAGCCCTAGCATACCAATACTTACTATAATATGGCCACTGGAGCACAGATAATAAGCTATACTTTGAGCGTAATAGAAGTGAGAGCACAATTCTCACTGGTCTGAACAACATTTCTCATTCTTTCAAATGGTGTTTCTGCTTTAATATGTACATCAGTTGGGCAGATGGTTTTGCAGGTCTTTTTAGTTCTCTTTTAGGAAAGCTTCCTCTGTCTAGATGTCTTAAGAAGTTTCTCTCCCAAACTCAATCCTAAGCCTTACTTCATTGCTTACCTTCTCTTTTTCTCCCTCTCTCCTTTGCATGTTAATATCTAAAACTGAGGTTTCCTGTTCCTCGAAATGAACCCCAGCAGCGATCAATGAAGTGAGTATCAATTACAAGCACTCATCAAGCAGGAGCCAGTTTGGCTTACAATCAACCTTCCTTGGTAAACCAAGAGAATGTATAATCCTGATTGATTACTCCCAGAGAACATATTTGTGTCATTGGTAGTGCAATTGAAGTAAAAAGTTCTTCATTCTAAATCCTCACTTGGATTTTACCTTCTCACATATCGATGCCACAGGTAAACAGATTGGGTAAAGAATGAAGAAATGAAAGCTTATTTCAAAGCTTTGTTGAATTGGTAATGATTAGGTAACACCATCAGAGGATCCATAAGCTTCTTAGAATTTGTCTTGGAAGGTGTAATAAACTACTATGTACTTGATCTAGGCCAGGATCCCTGTGCATTTAGAATTGAAAAAATTTCCATTTACTGAGTCCTTGACTCTAATGCAGGTACTCCAAGCTAAATCTATCACAAAAACAGCTTTACCTTTAAATAATGTGACAGGTGTGTTGGCTTGCTTGGGAAAAAAAGGTTCATGATTCTCTGTATGGGAGGCCTCTGCTGAGGTCCAACAGAATGCCTCTTGCTGGGGTCTAACTTTATTTTTTTATCTTTAAGTACAGAGTACTAAATTATCAAGTTCTCCCCAGAATCACTTCATCTATTTCAAGGAACAACATTGAACAATTCTTAAAGTATGTCCATGAAATCTAGAATCTACTTTCCTTGACATGAGAGTAGAAAATGTCTTAACTCAGGATTTTCCCCCTACATAGTGAATTTTTTTCTTCAAATAAAATATCTTTGGCTCTAATGATTTATTTTCCATTTGTTTCCTGCATCCTTCTCATAATAGTTTTTTAGATCCTCAAAGAAGTAATCTAACTTCTCTTGACTTTTGCGGTTTTGCAACATTTTGATTATTTATATGACATCTTCTGGATCATATCTGTATGTGTCTGTTAAATTTGGAACCTGTTAAGGAGATGATGAGCCTGTGAGATTCACAAATAGGTTTCATTGATGGTAATGATAGAATAAACTGATATTTCACATGGAGAGGACCAGTCTTGGATACTTGGGATGACGAGGAATGGGGAGTTGTCGAACCCCAGGTTTCCCTTTGGCAAATAACACTGATATAGCCGTACCAGGTAACACCCTAGGGAGGGCATAGGTAGAGTAAGACTAGGTAAATGAGCAACAGTGAGGTAGAGATAGGAACAACGTCAATAGCACCAGGTGCCGAGTCTGACCACACCACATACTTGAAGACCAATGTTTAACACTTGATCTTAGTTCAGAGCCTCGGGGTTCAAAAGGCAGCTCAGCAGGGGGAGTTTGGAAGCTCTCTTGTCATCCTCTAGATAGTTTTTCTGTAGGGCCTCTTTTGAGGTCCTGGTGGACATGCCTCCACTAAGCTCAAAGGCATGGTCCTGGCTCCTTGACAGACATGATGAGAGTGGCCAGGTGACTCAGACCTTCCTCTCCTGTCCCTGGGGGTTAGTCTGCTCATCCAGAGGCAGTGCTATGCTTTCCTCACATATGGCTTCACCCTGACCTAGTTTTCTATATGGATCCAGGTTCCTGTCATGCATGTTCACGGGTCAGACAGTGTATTGACCACTGCCTAAATAACGAGGACACACAAGCTAATGAATGCGCATCTCAGAAATGTGGGGAGCTGCTTCCATAGCAGCCACCATTGGGCTCTTCATTGCAGGTGCCATTGTCACTACATAGAACCATGAGTGGCAGTGTTGGCCCCTTTCAATAAACCTTGGGGCAGGTGAGACCACAAATCACTGATGAGGAAAGAAGCAAGGATAGCCATCCAAATACTACATGTACAGCAAAAAATACAAGACAAGACAAGTCAGGGGCTTCAACCACTTGATGACAGTCGGCCTGGCCCTCTCACTTTGCTCCTCTTGTAGCTTTCTTCCCATTCCTGGACCCACCCAGCTTCCAAACCATATGGATCTCCCCTTTGGCTCTTTTTTGTGTGTGTGTGCGCGAGACAGAGCACGAGGGGGGGAGGGGCAGAGAGAGAGGGGACAGAAGATCCAAAGCGTGGTCTCCACATACTGATAGCAGCAAGCCCGGTGCAGGGCTCAAACTCACAAACCGTGAGAATCATGACCTGAGCCAATGTCGAACACTCAACCAACCAAGCCACCAAGGCACTCCTCCTCTTTGGCTCTTTAAGACTACAAACCCACTAGCCCTAGGGAGTTCTTATTTATTTGATCTAATTTAACAAATACATTTGTAGTTGTTTCACTCCCATGTGCCACACCAGTCTAACTATTTTACAAATATCAACTTCTTCATTTAAGAGGTGACTCTATTGTTACCCCACTTTATAAATAAGTTTGTCCTTACTTGTGGTTCTTCATGTTTCTGGACACTGCATTTGGCCAGCCCACTGGGGTCCCAGTGTGGCCAGAGTCAGCATTATCAGTACCCTGTCGTTGGCTTCCTCAGAGCAGAGTGGGACAGTGATAAGATAGTTGTGTGGCATCAGAAGAACGTGAGCTTTTGGAGCTGAGCAGTTTGGGTTTCATCCCCCTTCGGCCACTTACTAGCTGAGTGACTGCAGGCCTGTTATAGTTGTCTCATCTATAAAACGGGAATCATATCCATCTTGGAGGGTTATGGAAGGGGGAAGGGGGATTAGAAATCACATAGGGAAAACCT
>NW_024412401.1:6567421-6712504 GCF_014898765.1 Herpailurus yagouaroundi
TCTTTCTTTCTTTCTTTCTTTCTTTCTTTCTTTCTTTCTTTCTTTCTTTCTTTCTTTCATGATGAAAGTATACCAAGACAGCTTTAGATTTTCTTAAGTTATCTGGCTATTGAATGAGATAACTGGGAAAGAACGGAGGCTACCTGATTCCTCCTACCTGAGTCTTTAACTACTTACCACCCTCTGCTACTGCCCGTGTACTGGAGGGGTTCAGCCTGATGTTGGCAAAACCTGACACTAGAGATCGTCTGTCAGAACAGGGACATTCGTTTATTCATTTTCCAGTAGAAGCAGCTCCTCATCTCAGATCTCTCCCTTCAGGTTTCTAGAATAAGAAATCTATTGTTCGGAGGCAAACACACAAAGCCCCTGCTGCAGCAGCCTGCTTACAGCCTCAGTGGTTTCTTGACTCAATTCTTCCAAGCTTCGCAGAAGGCCATTTGTTTAAAACAGAAACACACCCCAGTCTCTCTTTGTCCCATTTGTGTAAGTGGTCACTCTTCTAGGGAATGTAGGACACATTTGATAGGACATATTACGTTAGCTTACATCACATTTGTTCTCTCCTGATAATTTAGAGATTGAAAGTTGCTTCTTAGAGACAAGAAAATATTCCTGGGTGTGGGGCTGGAGTTGGACTATTTGATGTGTCTGGTAGCAGGAATTTGACCGTGGTAATATTGTTACCATATGGACGAATGCGTAACTATTGAAAACTGGGATGAGAATTTCAGGGCGTTTTACTGGGACCACCAAGATGATGAATGACATATTTGATTCTAAGGCATTAAAGTGAAGAAGAGTTTCACATTTTAAATTGGAGTATCATGTCAAAATGAAAACCTTATTATAAATAAAAGTACATATCTCTATCTCTATTTATCTGTCTATCTATCTGTCTAGGAACAAAACCTCTTTAGCTCTGGGAAGGATCTATAGGACATCAACATAGTTAGAATGTTTCAGAATTATTTAAAAAAACAATGAATCAGCATAGCTGTCACCATCATTTATTCCTCTCTTCCTCTCTAATGTAGCAGTGTTCTTTTCCCCCTCGAAATGAAAATTGGTTGGCCCTGCCTTGAAATATTGAACTATCCGGGGGTTTTCAGGCCTTTTTGCTCATGATATTTATCACAGGGGCCAGCGATTGGTGAGCTGGACCCACCATACTCTGAGTAACTTTTTGTTTCAAACCCTGCTTTGTTTTAAGCTAGGTGTTGAATGCAGCATCAGAGGTAAGCAAGCAGACATTCAGAGGCAGATGTGGGCACATTCCCAAAAGTTCAGTGCCAAGGGCCTTGTGTTTCTTAACAGAGGTGACCTGGAAAGACTCCAAAAACAAGATGAAAAATACAAAGTTGAATTTAGTTAAGGGGAAGGAGAAAGGAAAGCATTGAAAGCTTGAATCCCGTTAACTTGAAAAGTTGAGTTCTGGCCTTTTAAAAGCTTCCTTCTAAAACAGACCTGTGTTAGTTTAATCTCTGGCCAGTTGTAGATTTAAATTGAGCTTCTCACACATATTAATCTTTTTAGGAGTGAAAATGGCTATTGTTGCTAATAGGGAACTGATTTAGTAGTTTCTGTTCATAATGGACTTTTACTTACTTGGATGGTTAAAACAGAGACCACGGTTATTATTTTATTAATGGGTCCCTAGCCGAGCAGCCTGGGAGTGGAACACAGTGACTAGGGCCAGCACACGAAGTCCGTCAGACCTGAACGCAACTCCCAGCACCGCCACTTGGGAACTTTGGGTGTAATATCACTAGCTAAACCTCACCACCGTCATCTATCAAATGGGAATGTTTTTGTGACATTTAAGGGAGCAAATGGATGTAAGGTATAATGCTTGCAATATAGTAAATAGATTCTGTATGTCATGGACACATGTCTTTAGAAAGATCTGGAAGTACTATCAAGCCCAACTGCTTACTTTACATGAAAACACTGAGATAAAGTAGGATGCCCTCCCAGTATCATGGGGCCTGTAAGTTGCAGAGCCAAGGTAAGAATCCAGGTCTTTGTCTTCATACTGTTGAAGCCACTCTGTATAAATACATAAGAACACTTTAAATTAATTCCTCTAAAATAATTATTTTATAGCTACAAAAATACAATGTTATCACTGCATATATAACAGTTCTATAAAATACTAACCATCTTATTTTGTTTGTTTTGAGAGAGAGAGAGAATATGAATGAGTGGGGGAGAGGCAGAGAGAGAGAGAGAGAGAGAGAGAGAGAGAGAGAGAGAGAATCATAAGCAGGCACCAGCACCCATCATGGAGCTCGACAGAGGGCTCGATCCCACAACCACGAGCTCCCGACCTGAGATGAAATTAAGAGTTGGAAGCTTAACTGACTGAGCCACCCAGATGCCCCAATAAAATAATAATCTTATGAAGCATATCTTGTTTGCCATTCTACTAAATCCTTACATATATTATCTCATATAATCCTCATAATGACCTTGTGTGGTAAGTACTACTATACCACATGTCTTTCACAATTAAGGAAAGCTAAGGACTGAATTTAAATAATTTGCCAAAGTCCTACATTTACCAGTGGCAGAGACAGAGTTTGAATGCAGGAGTCAGCCCTCTTCACCACCACGTGGATTGCACTTCAATAATTATCCTGAATAAATGAGACATACATGGATAGTTATTGCCCTTGTCTCCATAGGCCACTTGAAACACAAGAGATCACATCTCAAAGAGCAGTAAACTTGGACAGCCACATCTTGTTCATCACAGTTGGTGGATTTATTTAAACGACTGCCCAGAGTATACGGGTAACTATAGCTTATATTCGTAAGGAAAACCATGACTTCAGGTGTCAGAAGCTCTGTATTCAAATCCTGTCTCTGTGTCTTTCTGGAAGGCTAAACTTGTGTCCGTACCCTTCCTGAGCTTCTGTTACCTAGTTTGTTAAGTGAGAATGAGGATCCTCTAGGTATTATTGCCTGAATTTAATAAGGTGTAGATGCAGTTACTGGGTGTGTAGGAGGTCCCCCGATAACACCTCTGCCTTGGTGGAAACTGCAGATAGTGCAGATAACTATTTGATACATGTTTCTCATTCTTTCTACCAGCTTTAGAAAATTACACGTCGATGGGGTGCCTGGGTGACTCAGTCAGTTAACTGTCTGACTTTGGCTCAGGTCATGATCTCACAGTTTGTGGATTTGAGCCCTCCGTTGGGCTCTGAGCTGACAGCTCAGAGCTTGGAACCAGCTTTGGATTCTGTCTCCCTCTCTCTCTGCCCCTCCCATGCTCTCTCTCTGACTCTCTCTCTCTCTCTCTCCCTCAAAAATAAATAAAAGTTAAAAAAGAAAGAAAATTACACCTTGCAACATATTTACCCATTTCCTTCAGGTTGGACTATATTAATGGTAAAATTCAGTTATTTCTGGGGCACAGGCCCTATTCACAGAACTGCAGATACACAGAACTGCAGCCACTCACTGAGCTGATGTGAGAAGTAGAATTACTGCCCAGAATCTCCTTGGTGCATTTGGCTTTCAGAGGAACGCTGCATCCAAATTTAGTCTGAGAGAAGCTTTCTCACTTTCTTGGAGCCTGGACTTCTGAAGACAAAAAAGTACAACGTGGGTGTTACCCTGCAGGAACCTGGGCCCCAGCACAACCAGAAATGGAAAATACCCCCAAAGAGTTGGAAGAGGGGGAAGCACATTTCGAAAAGAGTTTTAACTAGTGTGGCAAATGATCCGTCACACACACTCCTCTCCTAGTTTGTTTTGATCCATCCCCACCTGGTCCCCAGGTGTGTCAGAACCACAAAATGCCCTTCGTGCTGCTGCTGTGGACCAGACTTGTGCAGGGGAAGCCCGGCTGTGCACCTCGAACAATGGCTTTATTCTTTCAGGTGCCTGAAGAGAGAGGTCTGAGTGCAGCAGGAGCTCTGTTGTAAGCGGCAAGGAGAGAAGGGAGGCAAGAAGAATGAAAGAGAAGAAAGAAATGGTGTACTTTGGGGAATTCAGTTCCCCTGGAAAAAAATCAGAAAGTAGGAAGAAATCCCACTGGGAAAATGTGAAGCCAGCCCTTCCCTCTTAGCTCCCGAACCTGCACCCTGCACCTGAAAGAAATGTCAAGGTGAATTGGCTGCATATTGAAAAAGGAGAGGAGCAGAGAGAAAACTTTTGTCTTCGAAAACCCAAGGGTTGAAGTCTAAAAATACAAGACAGTTGCCAGAACAGAAAGTTGGGATTCCATCTTCCACATCTGGATTTGGAAGAATAAAGAAAGCTCTGGAGAGTTTGTTTTGGCATTAATTATCTCACATTGGAAACCATCATAACAAGATGGTAAATCCTGGAATTTCCACGTTTCCTTCACCTGAAGAGGGCATGTGTGTTGCTTTGGCCAGACAGAGACCTCACATTATTAGAGACACGAGTGAATTGGAAAGAACAGTTTTCCACCTCATTCTTTTATGGAATTGGCAGGAAAACTTTACTAGTCTCAAGGCAAAATGTAGTCTGTGATATTCTCAAAATTTTCTATAAGGAGAAAGGTGGCGAGAACTTCATAGAATTTTGTCTGAGAAGAATTGGCAGAGCACCACACACTATATATATATATATATATATACATATATATACACACACGTATATATATGTATATGTGTATATATATATTCCATTTACATATATGGAATATGTATATTTATGTAAAATTATTTTTCTTATATGTGACTTTTAGCAATGGAGAAACAAATTGTATCTCATATCCATGGGACGGGGCTTGTTAGTCCATTTGTAAGCTCATTGCCTTGAAATAACTAAAATTGTAAAAAGACATTTAATAAAAAGCAGCCTGCCTAAACACAGATTTTCTGGTTTGAAACAAATGCCTTGCATCTAGATTAATAAGGTGATGCAAGACACTACATCATCTGGCAGAAGAAGATTTAAAGCAGGTCAGGTTCCTTGGGAGAAGAGAAAAATAACTTTCAAGATGAAAGACCAAAAAAAAAAAAAAAAATATGTGTGTGGTCCAAACCCTTTTTTTTTTTTTTTAACAATTTGCCAAAGGTGTTTAAACTGCATGGTGATAGTTTTCTTAAAGTTTTAATGATTGACTTACGAGGCATGATTACTCATATCTCCGACCATATGAGGAACGCATAAATAAGGACTTTTCTCTATTATTAGTGTTTGATTCTAAGAGTATTGGGAAATGTGATGAGAGGAAGTGCACTTAATAATGCCTGTTCTCAAGCAGGGGCACGGGGGTGTTGGCATGTAATAGCACATTATACTTTTAAAATATAATTATAAATACTTAGTTAAGTTTAGACCAAAAGGTGGGGGGGAAGTCTGACTAGAACAGGTCAGACCTCCCAGAAAGCTTAAACTTGACCTTCTTCCTTGTCTGCTTCTTCTAGTTCTAGACTTGCAATGGGTCTACTGGATAAGACTTACTTAACGTGTGGCTCCATCAAGTCTTCTGAAAAGGACTATTTGCTATATTTATTGTCATTTAAAAACATGTGCAATATTCTTCCTGAACCATATTATTTGAAGCAGCCAATGTGGTATAAGGGTAATTTTGTCACAAGAAAATTAGATTTTTTAAAGAAAGAAATTTATATGTCTTTTGTATTTCTTTTGGTAGTTGGGGGCCAATTGTTCAACTATAAACACTGTACTTGAAGCTACTTTGAGAGCTGTGAGACATAATAGATGGGATTTCTTGTCCTAGCACCAATATAGCTGGTAGGATTTAACAACATTCTTTTATTATTATTATGGTAAGAACACTTAACATAAGATCTATCCTTATAAGAAATTTTTAAGTGTATAATACAGTATTATTGACTAAAGGTACAATGTTGTACAACAGAGCTCTAAAACATATACATGTTGCTTAACTGAAATCTTTATGCCCATTACTCCGCATTTCCCCCTCTCCCAGCCCCTGTAAATCACCCTTCTACTCTTTGATTCTATGAATTTGGCCAATTTGGGAACCGCATATAACTAGAATCATGCAATACTTGCCTTTCTGTAACTGGTTTATTTCATTTCTCATCATGTCCTCAAGTTTCATCCATGTTGTTTTATATTGCAGAATTTATTTTTTTTTTAAGACTGAATAGCAAATATTTCAATTTAAGTATATGCCACATTTTCTTCATTCAGTCATCACTAGACATTTAGGTTGTTTACTTGTCTTGGCTATTGTGAATAGTACTACAGTAAATATGGGAAGCGTTAATGTCTCTTTAAGATCTTGATTTCAATTCTTTTGGGTAAATACCCAGAAGTGGGATTGCTGGACCTTATGGCAGTTTTTTTTTTTTTTTGAGAAACATTTATTCTGTTTTCCATAGTAGTTGTGCCATTTTCCATTCCCACCAATAATGTACAAGTGTTCAAATTTCCCAACATCCTTGTCAACGACTTGACTTTTTTTTTTCAATAGCCATCCTGACAGGTGTGAGGTGATTTCTCATTGTGGTTTCAATTTGCATTTCTTTTTTTAAAAAAATGTTTATTTATTTATTTATTTATTTATTTATTTCGAGAGAGAGGCAGAGAGCATGAGCATGAGCAGGGGAGGGGCAGAGAGAGAGAGAGAGAGAGAGAATTCCAAGCAGGCTCTATACTGCCAGCCAGAGAGAGAGAGAGAGAGAGAGAGAGAGAGAGAGAGAGATTTCCAAGCAGGCTCATGCTGCCAGCTCAGAGCCTGATGCGAGGCTTGATCCCAATAACCATGAGATCATGACCTGAGCTGAAATCAAGAGTCAGACACTTAACCAACTGAGCCACCCAGGTGCCCCTCAATTTTCATTTCTGATGATTAGTGACCATGAGCACTTTTTTATATACTTTTTAGCCATTTTTATGTCTTTTTTGAAGAAATGTCTATTCTTGCCAATTTTTAAATCAGATTTTTAGTTTTTTGTTATTGAGTTGTAGGAATTCCTTATGTATTTTGGAGATTAAAATACATTTTGTAAAATATTATAAAATAAAATATTTACTAAATATTAATCCTTATGCGATATATGGTTTACAAATATTTCACCATTCCATAAGTTGTCCTCACACCCTGCTGATTGTTTCCCATGCTGTGCAGAAGCTTTTTAGTTCGATGTGTTCCCACTTGTCTGTTTTTGCTTTCATTGTATGTGCCTTTGTTAATATATCTATGAAATCATTGCCAAGACCAATGTCATGAAGTTTTCCCTCTATGTTATCTTCTAGAAGTTTTACAGTTTTAGGTCTTATGTTTAGGGGTTTAATCCATTTTGAGTTGATTTTTGCACATAGTGTAAGAAAGGAGTCTGATTTCATTCTTTTGCGTATAGCTATCCAGTTTTCCCAGAACCATTTGTTAAACTAACCTTATAAATAATAATTTTTAATGCAAGGGGATTAAACTCCCCTATCAAAAGCCATAGAGAGGCTGAAAAAAAGTCAAGGCCCAATGAACTTTTTCTCTTTAATTCAAGTTCACAAATGTATAAAATATGGTTGGGGTGCCTGGATGGCTCAGTCGGTTAAGCATCCAACTCTTGATTTCAGCTCTGGTCATAATTCCACAGTTGGCGACTTTGAGCCCCACATCAGGCTCTGCTCTGGCAATGTGGAGCCTGCTTGGGGTTCTCTCTGCCCTTTCCGCACCCTCTCTCTCTTTGTCTCTCAAAATAAATAAGGAAACTTATGAGATTTGTCATGTATTCTGATTTTAAAATACAGTTCTATCCTCTATAATGCTATCTTTATTGCATCTTTGGATAGAGAAACAAAGAGCATACTATAGAGATTGATGCCAACAGCTATCTCTTTCAATCTTGTAAAAAGTGTTTGGAAGAAGAGATGCACATTGAACTTTACGAGACTGCAGATTTTACTAATCATGTGGGAGAAATGGTTCAAAAGGTAAATAGATAAAGATTTTGAAATGACTTATAAGTACTTATAAAGACAATGTTCTATTTCTTCCTTCTGTCTAAATCACAGATCCATATCCAGAGAACATGTGCCAAGTCAGGTGATTCCTCATCCATACTTCCCTTAACCTACTATTGTTCTGGTTACATGTATATTAATTACTCTTACAGGGTCTGCCTGCCCTCTGGAGTGCCAATTTTTTCAGGTTAGGGATTATGTTTAAATTTTCTTTATATACCAATACTCAAGATAATTTTATGTATTCATGTCCCTTTGTCTTTGTACTTTGTTAATGTGTTATTGTATTGCCAGCCATACCTAAAAAAATGTACTATTCTATATGAAGCAGTTTCAGTGTATTCCCAATTAGAAACCATCAAAAGTTATTTTATTGTTGATTAGTAATCAATACACAGGATACAAAAAATAAAAGTTACAAAAGGATACACAGGAAAAAAAATACCCCATCCCCTGGTCACTTAACTTCCCTAGCAATCTGCAACCTCTGCTGAATATCTTATTTCTTATGAATATTTCTCAGAGATATTTCATTTGCATACAAACAAATACATATATTTGGTAGGCTGAGACCAAGTCCACCATAGGCCCTTAATGCTATGAGAAATAAAATACAGCAGGCAGAAATTCCTTATATGGTAGTGGCACAGACCCTTGAGTATGAGGGTGATGTATCTCCCAGGCACTCACAGAAAAACATGTCCTCCATTCTGGGTACCTCTGACATAGTGATAGCTCATTTCATATGGCCACCCTTGACCACAGAATATCACACATGCCCATGTAAGGGAACAAGGAGTCACCAAGGAACTCAATTCCTTTATATCCTTCCCTCATGTACATTTGTAGTGCTTCCTTATCACCGAGGTGAAAATAGCATTAGTAGTAAAGTGGTTAATACTTACATAACACTTGCTATGTACCGGACAGGATTCTAAGTATATACTTTTTAAGACATTCAAACTAAAGTAAAAATCAAACTTAAACCTGGACTCAAGTACTCTTTCTCTTTAATTACCAAAGCTGGAGCAGACCTGAATGCCTAACATAGCTTGCTATGAGGAATTTACCCCCAAGTAAACATGATTGATAGTTTTACACAAGTTTTTGGTAAGTTCACGGACATCCATAATTGTTTACTGAGGATAGGGGGATGTTTCTTGGCTCAGTCTACCAAATTAGGTTAGGATGAAAATGGGCAAGCATGTCATCTTAAAGCTGGCATGTAGCCGATTTGGGTTCAAATATTTCATGGGTTGGGGTTAGGGGAGAGGGAAAAATGGGTGATGGGCATCAAGGAGGGCACTTGGGATGAGCACTGGGTGTTGTGTGTAAGCAATGAATCATGGAAATCTACCCCCAAAACCAAGAGTACACTGTATACACTGTATGTTACCCAACTTCACAATAAATCATATAAGAAAATAAATATAAAGTTTCACATTATTAAATGAAAAAACAAATATTTCACGGGTTAAATTTAGCTAGTAAGGATGCCTATAAAATTCTACATTTCTCCACCAGGGGGCAATGGAGAGTCATAGTAATAGCTTCTATTTTCACAGGTTACAGGCATAAACTCAGTGGTTACCATCTTTGTGTGTGTGTGTGTGTGTGTGTGTGTGTGTGTGTGTGTGTAATAGTCAATATCCTTGTCTCCCAAAATAAGAATAGCCTTATTATTTGTCCATATTATAAAACTAATATATGTCTATTGCAGAAAAACTTAGAAGATGCAGTCAAATATAAATATTGAAAAACAGACATAATCTAACCTCACAAGGATGTTTGGTGTATATACTTCCAGACTTTTTTCTATACATGTATATACCTATAAATATTGTTTTTCTTCTTTTGCTAAAATAGTATCATATTCTACATACTTTTCCTTCCATAATACATCATGTATATCTGTTCTATGTACATAAATATACACATTACGTTTTAAAACAGTTGTATCATATTCCCTTGTATGGATATACCATAATTTAATCATCTACTGATATATTTTAGATATAAATGTCTTGATAAGATGAATAAATATTAGTACACACATCTTTCTCTGTATCTCTGGTTAAGACGTTAGGTCCTTCAACAACTAGGTTGTTAGGTCCTACAACCACATATTCTATAAGTAAATTTATATCTTCATATGGAGGGATAGTTAAGGAACTTTGATGCTATGTTAAATGATCATTTCTTTTTATTTTAAATGAGAATCGATTCCTGCTGACACAGTGAGATTACTGATGTGATATTCAAGATTTCATTATTCCTCCATTTTTGAAGAGATGTGAGCATAAAGAGGAGGCAGTACACATGTAGAAGGTGAAGGTGCTGTGTATCTAATTGAATATGAATTACATACAGATATTTAGAGCAGGAAAAGAGACAAAATGCTTTGATATTGCTCCGATCTCCATGCTGGACTCCACAGAGCTCCAGGAAGACCAGGTTTGGAAATGTCTGGTTTGGAGGCCAGGCCCTGAAGACCCTTATTGATGAAGTCCTTCAATCCTGCTTTTTTCACCTCTTTGGCACTGCTTTCCTTTTTGTGAGATGGTAGAACTTTGCCAACCTTTTCGGGCAGTGTCATAAGAAAATGAACCAAACACATTGTTTAAAGATCCTTGAACGTCT
Source organism: Herpailurus yagouaroundi (assembly GCF_014898765.1). Lineage (NCBI taxonomy): Eukaryota > Metazoa > Chordata > Mammalia > Carnivora > Felidae > Herpailurus > Herpailurus yagouaroundi. The sequence continues at coordinate 6,578,006 of NW_024412401.1, forward strand.
AGAAGCAATGTTTTAATGATAGAAAGGTATAATGTAAAGTGTATGTATATAAATATATATTTTAAATTTTTATAAAAATCCTAAAATAGGTTAACCCCATGACTTACCGTGTCTTAATATGTATATGGAAGAGTACCAGTAGAACATTAAGCTGGCTCCAGAATTAGAGATGGTACCTGCAAGCATCTTGGTTGTGATTCCATAGCAAGAGAGATCACTAAAATTATAAACCCCTTTTCAAATATTAATGAGAGTATGTTTCCAAAGGTATTTTGATATATTGTTAGAGTTAGGGAAGGACACTGATAAGAAATACAGAACCCCAAACTGCATGTTCCTTTAGACCAGTCTGTGAATACTCCCACCAAAAGGCATGTGTTCCTGAACTTATTCAATAAATCTTCGAGTTTCTGCTGTCAGTTCACCTTGTAGCACCAGGCTTTAAAAGGGTTGTTTGGATTAAGCTGAATTTTTTGTTTTAATTTACTTAACTATGCTAAGTAATGATTCCTACTTTAAAAACTCTGTTATCTCTACCCTAAAGTTTCCTGCATCTACTCAGTGCAGAGTTCCCCTTACAAAAAAACTTCTGCACTTCATTTTGCACTACTCTCCAGAAGGTGTTAAAATGAATCAATAAAGTTGACACATATCAGGACTAGGCTGTAGGGAATAAGCTCCATCATCAGAAGGATAAGGTAGCAAGAGGGTATCTAAGCGAATGAAGAATTTAGTACAAAGCTACTAATTGGCCTCACAGAGAAAGAAAGATCTGTGGTCCATTAATTCATGTTCCAGAAAACATAAAATTTTCACATACTGTACATGTTGCAGACATCTGTGCTGAGATCTACTCTGAGTTTAAAAATCTATCACTCCCAGCACAACTCACCCTAGTGATTCCTACATCAATTTGTTGGTAATGTTTGCATGTAGGTCTTTGAATACACATTAAACAAAATTATCCAAGCTGAGAGAACTTAAATTTGTAGTTGACCCCATCTCCCAAGCCTACATACATATCAACCTTATCAGGACATTTTCATTCTTATTTGCTAAAAGTTCCTAGGTGTCTGAAATGGGTGAGGGAATGTTTTTTAATAGAAAAGGCTAGAGATATATGCCTTAATCAAAAACCTCCTTTGGAGGCTTTTAACTGAATACATGAATAGGGCCACCCAGAGTTGTTTTTTTTTTTTTCCAATTAATTCAGAAGAACCCTGTTGAAAAAATGAAAGTTTGATTAAGAACTTTAATTAAAAATATTCTGATATTACCAACAATTGGTAATCCCTTTGGTAGAAGCATTATTAACATTCCATTTTACTTCAACAGAAAATTGAAGAAAAAAAAAAAGGACTGCGTTCCCATGGCTCATAGCTTCCCAGAGGGCGAGGAGTTCTAGATCAGTGTTTTATTAACCAGAGAATGCTTCAAATGTTTCTTAGAGTTCTTTGGGGGAAATTTTGTAACTAGAGATTAGCTTTAAGTGTTCCTGTGACATTGTTGGATTTTTTTCACTATTTCAAGTTTCCATAAGGATAACATTTCAGAATCTGAATCTAATTCCTTTCTTCATCTGAATTTTATTCCTTAGTTATGTATTTGTTCCTAAGTGTAGTCAAATATAATGCCAAACGCTCAGTAGTCTAAGTATTGCCAGCTACAAGATAGGATGTGTATTTTATTTGTTTTTCCATAACCTAGAATAACAAAACATGAAAATTAAGAGTTGTCATTACAATCTTGCAACCTTCATTTCTAAAGTTAATATTCTAGTAAAATACTACTGCTGTCACTTAGATACTAAACCATCCCCACAGCACATCCCCTTCCCTCACAACAGATTAGACTCCAAAAGAGAGTATGTTTTACTTCCTTGTTCCTCAGTCTAAAGCTCCCTCTCACCCTGTTTTCCAAGGAAGCTATACCGAATAGTGAATGAGAGCATTAGGCTTTGGACTAAATGGACCTAAACAGTTCAAATCTCGGCCCTTCCATTTACTGAACATATGACATTGGTCATATGACCTTGGTTAAATCAGTTCATCAGTTTTCTCATCTATAGAGTGAGAATACCAAGAACACAGTTAGGGAAATGTATAGGTACATTACAGTGCCTGGCATAAGAAACACTGAATGAATGCTAGTTAACCTCAGAACTGTTTTCCCCACATATTGAATACAATATAGAAGAAATGATAGTTGAGTTCACTGGTTTTTCTGTTCCTTGTTCCCTCCATGAGATAATTAGGGCGCTTAAGAACTTTTTTCTTTTTTGGCAATTTTTATAGAGATTAAATTCACAAAACAAAAAACTCACCATCTTAAATTGTAAAATTCAGTGGTTTTTATATATTCGCAATGTTGCATAACCATCACCACTAACTAATTCCAGAACATTTTCATTATCCCAAAAAGAAACCCCATAACCATTTAGCAATTCGCCCCCTCCCCCAAACCCATGGCAACCAGTAATCTACTTTCTGTGTCTGTGGGTTTGCCTATTTTAGACATTTCATGTAAATGGAATCAGACAATATGTAGCCTTTTCCATCTGGCTTTTTTCATTTAGTGTTAAAATTTTAAGTATCATGATAGCGTGTATCAGTACTTTATTCTTTTTGATGCCTGAATAATATTCCCATGTATGCATATGCCACACTTTTCCAATCATCATTTGGTGAACATTTGAGTTGTTTTGTTTCCATGTCTTTACCTGTTATGAATAATGCGGCCATGAGCATTAATGCACAAGTTTTGTGTGAAACATGTTTTAAATTGGGACCATTTAACAATTTGTTTCCCAGTATCATAGGCTGGGTAGTAGAGATTATTGTAATTATCTAAAACAGACATTCAACCTCACAGGGATGTATTAAATTTCTGAGAATAAGAAAGTTTGATCCTTTCTCCCGTTTTAGAGTATTATCACAAGCAGATATGTGGTCATGCTATTAATCAATGAACTTTGGTTGATTTCAACTCAATCGTGATTCCATTTTTTTAATAATTATATACAATTATATATCATCCATACAAACACATATACAAGTGCCCACTGAACTGTAGTGACTAGTACAAATTAAGGCTCATCCTGAGGTGAGATGTTAAGGAGTTTTGTATGTTAGGATATACCCTTTCTTCCATCTGGGCCTTTCTGATTCCTTCATCCCTCATCTTTTCTATTCCTGTGCACCCAAAATCAGATGCTGTTCTAAGAATGTTTGGCTTCCCGTATCTTTAATGAAGTTGTGTGATTAAATCATTCGCTGCTGTCGTATGACTCAACATGCTTTTTTTTTTTCCACCAGAGATAGAACAAAGAATAAGGACAATGCCTAACACAGAAGATAGTTCCAATGATGACATTTTACTTCCAGGAACATGCTTGAATCAGGGCCTTTGCTTACTGTTCACAGCTCTTCAGTAGTGAGGTAACCGTATATATGGTTTTCTTATGCACCAAAATTATGCCAAAATTGTGTTTTTAGGTCTTTTCCATCTTTTCTGTACCTTTAGCAACTTTGATCATGTATGATACAGATTAAGCACAACGTATACTATTTGTAACCTTTCTGAGAGGGATCTTCATTAAAGTTGTTGGCATTATACCAAAAGATCCCACCTAGCAGGGTTAATATTCTTCACTTAATATTCTTCTCACACACAGACACACACACACACACACACACACACACACACACACACACACACCCTGCCACCCTGCATTGACACCTGGGTTCAAGCCTTGTGGTGTAACCTTGAAAAAGTTAATTCAATGCTCTGAGCCTGTTTCCTCAGCTCTAAAGCCCTCATCATAATAATATAAATCCTCCAGATTTATCGTGAGGGTTAGAGATTCAAGCATCAAGCAAAGTTTCTAGCACTTTATTAGTGCTCAATAAATAGTAACTTCCATTATTACTGTTACTTTCAGGGACGGAAAGCCAGAATGTGGTTTCCGAGGCCCTCCCTGTCAATGGATGGCTCATGTGTCTGCTGCAGCTTGCATAGATATACTCTTTTCTCCCCATCTCCAAAGCAGCTGCCTTTGTCTGCTCATTTTCCTCCATTGCTTTAGCTCTAGACTGAACTGAGTTGAATTTAAAGCAGAGTTGAAACAACAGTAACGGATGATCTAGGAGCTACTTAAAAACACAAGGATCCAATTTCAGAAGTCCTGTCATAGTTTCTAAGTACTGAGCTGTAGGAAGTCAGATACTGGCGCTCCAGTTTAGTTCTGCCATTTCTTAGATGGAAAAGTCTGAGCAGGATTCTTAAACTCACTGATGTTCAGTTCCCTCTTCTATAAGGTGAAACTGATGGCATTGGCACTAACGACTTCATCGGGAATACATAGGTAAGACATTCTATATTAATGATGAGCCAAGGGAGACAACTAGAAAATAGTGGAAAGATTTTAATTATTCCAGTGACTGGGGAGAGGGCACTCTTGGCAAATTTAAGGTGTAGCAACAAAGACACTCAACACCTGGCAATATGGGACAGCCCCTTACAACAGAAAACTGTCTTATCTAAAATGCCAATAGCGTTGCTGTTGAGAGACAGTGCACCTTATAAATGTGTTTTGAAAAATCTAGTATCGAGCACGAAAAAGTCACACTAACGGCGACTGATAAATAAGTGGATTTGAGTGGCAGGTGACAGTTTTCCCTTCCTGTGTTCTGTGACTATCAAATCTTGGGCACAATCCTAAACTTTGCATTTTCCCTTGGAAAAACGGACAGGAAAATACCTGTTTTTTTAGTGTCCCATATTCTACTTTCTGTGCCACCAGATAAATGAGTAAATTTGAATCTGAGTAAATCTTAGGAGTTAATTACTGCTAAGGAACTTATCTCAGAAAAACACTAATTGGAGTCATAAAATGAGGCTTCTTAAATGTGTTTTGAGTTTCATAAAATACAAGATGGTACAGTTTTTTCCCTGAATTTGGGTGCCTACTCACATCATACTCTCGACAGGTTTACATCTTATGGCAGTATGTGAATGGCATGAGAAAAAACAAAATCATCTGTAATGTATCTAGGGTCATTTTCCAATATGTGTTTTTCTATTTTATTTTATTTTTTTAAATTTTTTTTTCTCAACGTTTTTATTTATTTTTGGGACAGAGAGAGACAGAGCATGAACGGGGGAGGGGCAGAGAGAGAGGGAGACACAGAATCGGAAACAGGCTCCAGGCTCCGAGCCATCAGCCCAGAGCCCGACGCGGGGCTCGAACTCCCAGACCGCGAGATCGTGACCTGGCTGAAGTCGGACGCTTAACCGACTGCGCCACCCAGGCGCCCCGTGTTTTTCTATTTTAAAGAATATTAAAGTCACATTGTAGAAAATTTGGAAAATAGAGAAAAGAGCAGAAAAATCATCTGTAATCATTCTACTCCCAAAATAACCACTATTAAAATGTTGGTATATTTTCTTTTAATGTTTTCTTACTTGATATTTTCTCAACTTTTCACTAAGAAGTTTTTTTCACTGAACATTACATCTAATATTTACACGACTCCTTTTGAAATTAGAAGTTCGTTTTTGATAAATGTCTGTGGCTGTAGGCTTTGGGGTGGGGATATTGTAGATTCTTCCATTTAAGTGACTTTGAACTTAACGATGTGTTGCTCCTTGAAGCAAAAAATAAGGGAAATTTAATTCTGCAGCATCTAGAGTTGTTTGTGTTTCACTCCAAAGCCACTGCTTTTTTCCAATTTTTAATCCCCTAGAGTACTTCAAGGAGTGTAACTCTGAAACGCAACATCAAGCTAATTTAGTTTTCGTGCAGAGAAAGATTCTAGTGCTGGATTTAGATACTTTTGTGAGCAAATAAAAGCTCCAGAGACTTTGTAGTTTGGTGAATAAAGGATTGGCCTCCAACCAAACCCAACTAGATGATTTTGGTGGTCTCAGCTGCATTTCCAGCAAGTTTTAGCCTGCATTACAAATTCATTATGCACAATTATGTGCAATTTGGCACAATTTCCTATCCCTGCTTAGGAGAGGCCCTCTGTTTGGGGCTGACCAGGAGAATAAAATACTTGTGCCTAGAGGAGCAGTTCTCTTTGGTCAAGGTTGTGTTACATATAGAAAGAGATGAAGAACAAGTATCATCCAACACAAAGAATCTAGGAATAAGGGGATATTGTTGGTCATCTGTACTTACCATTTGAAATTCCTTATCCTAAGAGTCTTTATTCAAACAGAAAATGTTGATCATTCCAACCCTGATGGGCACTGATTCTCTCCAAGCTATAATTGGCACATAAGAGTTAAGATTCATGAAATTTTTCTACTCCCCTAACACCAGAACACGGGGAAGGATGCAAAATCAGTTTAGAAGCTAGTTGGGAAAAGAGTTCACAGATTTGATGAGGTGCCTAATAAGTTGGAACAGATAGATTATGAATCTCTAGAAATCTCAAATATTTTTAGTATTGCAGTAATGCACAATAATTGTTTGATTGAACATAGGCCAACTCAGGAAATGAAACTTCAAGCAATTAACTTTTCTTTCCATAGAAAAAGAAGTCTACTTCTCTTACATTCCATGTATTCAACTTGGATTTGTTTTAATTATTTGGAGAGAAGTATGCTGAATAGCAAAATGTTTCTTGCTTTGTATTCTCATTCTTAAGGAGTTGGCATTTCACTGGCAAGTTCACTATGTGTAAGAGTAAATCATTAGACTTCTAAACAAATCATCATAATCTGCAATCAGAGATTGGGCTGTGAGAGTCCATCATTACTTAGTTCTGGAAGGCAAGGTAAAGCCAGCCTGTGAGTTGTGCTATTGATAAATAAATTGATATTTCCTTCTCTGAATGAATCCTGCATCAGTGGCTAAATTAACCAAAATCCTGGGCCTAGTGTTTGTTGGTAGTTGGCCATAACCTTAAATAGCCCTCTTGTTATGGCATTATCAGTAATTAAAACTTAAATATATGAAACCCAACAAACTATTGATTAACATGAGCAAATAAATACAGCCATGTAGCCAGAGGAAAATAACCCAAATAAGCATGATGTTGATATTTCAACTTTTACTCTATAAAACTCTAGAATGCATATTAAACGCGTTGTCTCAACACGTCTCAACGTAAGACTCAAGCTAGCTAGGGGTACATAGGTTGATAACAGAATTTCCTCTCTAGCCTCACACCTGAAAGTGTTATTGGAGACAAAGCAACTAATGATGGGAATATCCAAAGGCAGTTGGCTGAGTGGGAGCTCTAGCCATCTTTCCCAGGAAAGTCAGCACCCTTCCTGTCTCAATGAGGTGTTGACTGAGGAACAGACACCACTCCCACCAGCTCACTCGTCAGGCATCCTGCCACAAATTGTTGGCAATAGCTACTATGTTTCTTCTGAGGTCTCTCCTAAGTAAACGATCATAAAACGCAGTTGTGCAAGCAATCCAACTTCTTATTAGCCTGTTATAAGCTGACCAACACATACAGGAATTAATTAATTCTTTGGGAGACAGCATAGACAGAACCTAGTCTTAGAAATCAAATTGACATTCAGTTTTGATTTGCCTCTTTCAGACTGTGTGACTTAAAATGAAATTACCTAAGTTTTGTGGTTTAGTTTATTTATTTGTAAAATAAGAATAGATAATTCCTCATGTTTAGTAAGGAATGCTTATGAACTTGGCACACAGCTGCAGTTATCATACATGACCTTTAAAATCTTGCTGTGATACTTGTGGTGAATCTGTGTGATAGGTAAGGCAAATGATAACAAAGTCATTCTGATTAATGCTTGCGGAAGGAGAAAATCAGGGCTGACGGTCCCTCCTTTCTAACATGTTACACCTCCAAGTAATACCTAGCTCCATTGTTCAAGGACAAATGAGAAAGGAAAATTAAAGAAGGAATAAGTGAAGAAATGTAAAAGACAAAATAAAGGAGAACAGAGATGTTCTCTGGAAGCTACAGACAGAGGAGAAACAGAATTAAAACCACTGAAAATAGAATTGTAGTTTCTAGCAACACAGTGGTCTAGACATCCTAGATGCAGAACACTTAAAGATACTCAGGTATTAAAATCATGTTTTTTAAAGTATATTTGAGCTGGAATGTAAAGACATTCTTAGAGGCTAAAACTGAAGAGAAAGTGTGAATCCAGAGAGGAAAGCATGGGTTGGAGCCATCTGCCAAGTCCTAAGGGTCATATATTTACTGGAACAAGAGACCATGCCTAAGAGCCAGACAAGAGCAGGAGTTGGGAGTAGAGACTCTGACACAAATCCAGGAAACCCCCAGCCACCCAAATGGCAGTAGCTTCAGTACAAAAAGTCACTTGGCAGAGGGATACATTAATTCTTCTTGTCTTTACATTGACTCTGAATAAAATGGGGGGAGAGAATTATTTCTACTGTGAGAGAGAGAAATGTCTACTCACAAACACAAGCATGGCATCCCAAATAAGGCTCAGGTAACAATTTGGGTTAAGGTGGGTCCTTGCAAATAACGCCCCAGGAGTGGAAACAAACCTAAACTCTCTCAAACAATAAGGTTTAATCTCTGACCTCAAAGAATTCCCAGAGAGAATATTCTAAGGAATATGAGTTTACAGTCAAAACTCACTGAACCCTGATAAGATTTCATGAAGTTTAATAAGTAAAAACAATAAACTATGTAAACAGACCCTCAAAGCCTACAGAGATTGGAATTATCAGATATAGAATAACATGTCCATATTCCATGACCCAGATATACTCTAAATTGGCACTGGCATGTGTCTCCAGGATATATGCAAAAGAATATTAATAGCAGCAATTTTGTTAATATCTCCAAACTGGAATCAACCTATCTTTTCCATCAACAATAGACTAAATAAGTGAAGTGTGATATATGTCTTCAATGAAATACTTAGAGCTCCTAAAAATTAATGAATTATAGTTATGCTTGTCAACATGCAACCAACAGTGTGGCAAAAAAAGAAGTCATAGAAAACTGTATCAAGTGTGTTTTTATTAATATAGACTTCAAAAACAGAAGATTATTTAGAAATGCATTCAGACGTATATTTATAAAATGGATTAACACAAAATGCAGTATAGTGGAAGAAAATCTTGGAGAAGCCTGTAAACCTGAGTGGAGGGACAGAGGTGTTCAATTTTAAACTGTATTTAAATCATATATGCACATTCCATATATTCTTTGGATGCATGGTAATTTTATAATAAGCAAATGCAAATAGCAATTAGAAGAAAGAGGGAAGAGAAACAAAATTTAGGCTGAATTAGAGGAAGAATTTGAGAGTCTTAAAGTGGAAAATGGAAATGAGAGGAGATTAGAGTATTGCTATGCATTTTGAGTGTAAGTTCCCTTTGGCATTTTCTTTTTCTTTTTCTTTTTTTAATGTTTATATATTTTGAAAGACAGAGACAGAGCTGGGGTGGGGCAGAGAGACAGAGACAGAGACAGAGACAGAGACAGAGACAGAATCTGAAGCAGGCTCTAGGCTCCAAGTTGTCAGCACAGAGCTGGACACAGGGCTTGAACTCACAAACCACGAGATCATGACCTGAGCCGAAGTTGGACGCTTAACTGACAGAGCCACCCAGGCACCCCCTCTTTGGCATTTTCTTAAAAGGTAGTAATAATGATGTAACCTACTTTTTACTTAATTTTGGATGCCAGGGTGAAGTTTCTTTTAGTGCAACCAGTCAATAAGACAGTTCAAAATTATATGGATCAGAGTCTTCCTTTGTTGCCTTTGTTTGAATAGGGCTTTTCATGGTAGAAAAAAAGTGAACCTCCATCAGCTTCTTATATATATAGGACTGAAGTCATCACTGTGCTCCCCCATTTCATCATGTTCCTTTTTAAAATCCATTTGTGTTGTCTTTCCTTGTTAGTCCTATGTACTAAATCTCACGTATATGTACATTCTGAGATTATCATGTACTATTTCCTCATTCTTGAGACATGCATATTTTTCATACTATAACTTCAGAAAGTCGGTGGCATTGCATAATTAACATAATTAAAATTAATTGTGATATACTACTTTCTCCTCCAAAAAACCCTCCAGAAAACGTGTGATTAAATTGGTGTGTCTTTAACCATTTAGAGCGGGAAAGATACGAAAATCAATAATTAACTCTGTTCCTTTTGTCTGATTCAAGTGTAGACAAATACATTTCCCCTTTCCTAGATTTGTTGAGTATTAATATGGTAACATTTCCTCTTATAAGCAGTCCTTGTTTTTTGGCATTTTCCTCTTTAACCCTCTATTTATTCTACTCAGAGAATCCAAATCTGTTCCCCTACTGATGCAATGTGCTCATTTAAAGGTTTCTACCGGGGCGCCTGGGTGGCGCAGTCGGTTAAGCGTCCGACTTCAGCCAGGTCACGATCTCGCGGTCCCCGAGTTCGAGCCCCGCGTCGGGCTCTGGGCTGATGGCTCAGAGCCTGGAGCCTGTTTCCGATTCTGTGTCTCCCTCTCTTTCTGCCCCTCCCCCGTTCATGCTCTGTCTCTCTCTGTCCCAAAAATAAATAAACGTTGAAAAAAAATAAATAAATAAAATAAAGATTTCTACCAATGTCCGAACTGACAAAGGCAACAACAAAAATAAAGGGGGGTGGTATACTAGTAGAGTTATAAACATATGAATATAGGATTTTGTTTAAAAGAGACAGATCTGGGGTGGGGTGCCTGGGTGGCTCAGTCTGTTAAGCATCTGACTCTTGATTTTGGCTCAGGTCATGATCTCATATTCATGGGATTGAGTCCTATGTTGGGCTCCATGCTGAACATGGAGCCTGTTTGAGATTCTCTCTCTCCTTCTCCCTCTACCCCTCCCCTTCTCATGTGCTCGTTCCTTCTAGATAAATAAATAAATAAATAGATAAATAAATAAATAAACAAACATTAAAAAAATAAAAGAGAGATCTAATATATAGTCTCCAGGAAGGCATGAAGTTCAAGCTTATTCATTTAAAATGAACCATAATGATTTAGTTACTGGAATGAGAGTATTTTTGGAAAAGTGAATCTTTCAGATAATAGAAGATGTGACTTTTTTCAGAGAAATAACATTTCATAATGGAAAGAAATGGAACTTGCCATGAAAAAAACTACCTGGGTTGAACCTGTAGGGTTATCATTTACTCGCCCTGAAATTCTGGAAAGCTGTAGTATCTGAATCTGTTTCTAAAATCTAATAATAAACATTATTGTAAAACATTAATAATTTAATGAACAGCTACAGTGTAGCAGCCACTGTTGTTCTGTGCACTTTTTATATAACTCTTCATTCTCAAAATAACCCTACCAGTTAGGTACAGTTATTAGCCCCAGTTTGAACGGAAGCAGAAACTGAGGCACAAAGAGAGTACATAACTTTCATAGACACAGAGTTGCACGTTTAGTGTCAAAGCCATATGTTGAATCCAGGCAATGGATGGATGAATGGGTGGTTGAATGGATGGGTGGGCAGACAAGTGGGCATGGATATGAACACGATGCATAAAATATATTGCATGCATTTCTGCCTCATAGATATAAAACATCAGTTAATTTTTCATTGACAGGACTATCACCAAGACCATTCTACTTACACAATGTTAGATCACAGTGATGCCGTCAGGGGTAGTAAAATGAGGACCTCCTGGCTGGTTCCATGCTTTCTGCTGTGGTATTGAAGTATATGTTGTAGCAAAGGGAAAGGCGCGTGGAACTCATATCTGTTGCACGAGCACAACATATCTGGCAGTGGCACCATTTTTGTCCATTTTTTATTTAGGCAGATTTTATCATCACCATTTTATACAAAAGGAAATTGAAACCCACAAAGGCTCAGAGATTTGCCCGGTGTCTCACAACTCTTAAGGGGGCAGAGGCAGGATTGGCTGCAGTACAGAATTGGCTGCCTTCCAAGGTTTTTGCACTCTTTATGCCCACCTATGTGCTGCCTTCTGTGGTTGGTCAGGCCTGTGGATACAGTGAGAAATCCTGGATGACAAATGTGTTTGATTCAATTAAAGATCAGTGTATAAGCCTGTGCTGTGATCGTTTCAGCAACAGATATCATAAAATTTAGTACAGATATAATAAATTGTAAACATTGAGTAGGATAAAAAAAATTACCAATGAGACCTTAGGATATTACTATTTGGTCTAAGATTTGGCAGGGAAAGCACAAAGCAATACTTCACTAATGGCTCAAACTGATAGGTATTCTTGTACATTGCCTAACTTTGTTTATACTCCAAGCAAAAAATCCCACTTTGGAGTTACTGGTCTTCAGTTGGAATGACAATGAAAGGATTGGGAACTGTAATGTTATAGAACAATTCAGAAACTGATCAATTAACAACTGTGTTTATATAGAAAAGGAATTTGCTAAATTTAGTATTTTTTTAAGGGAGAGTTCACATTTTAGGAAAAATTCATATTTTGTTCACTAGGTAAGTAAGTTTGGGCTCTTGAATCAGACTACAATGGTTTTAACTCTAGACTCTATCACTTACTGCTCTTCAGATCTTGAACAAGGTAACTAACTATACTTTTTCATCTGTAAAATGAATATAGTAGTGGTATCTATTGCCATAGGATTGTTGTATTAAATGATGCAGGTCATATAAAGCACTTAGCATGGTGCCTTAAACATGCTAAGGGTTCAACAAATAAAAGCAGTTCATATTCATATTGATAAGGCTAATGACAGAAACTACAGTAATCATCATTTTATTTATCATTACTACGTAGATAAGTGATAGTTCCCTCTCATGGGTTTTGTGTGTATGTATTTCCTACATAAAATGTGTTTATAGAATATCTTTATTTTAAAGAAAGTACAACATTTTCACATTGAATTCAGCAATGTCAGTATGATGTAGGCACAGTAATTGGATGTAGATGGAGACAAAGGATACTGTTCTTGCCTTTATTTTTTTAAGGTGGATAAATTGAGGTATAGGAATCTCAAGTGATTATGTCAAATCATAAAATTAGCATATGAGTTGAGGGAAATATTTAGAATGTAAATATTCTAGATAGAGCCATTTTAATAGATGTTGGCATATGTTCTATTTGGTACAAAATGCTACATTGAAAACCATTGCTTAAGACACTAAATGCTTTTTATAGGAATTCTTGGTTGACTTTTATGTCTGATTCTTTTCTAACTTATTATACTTGTGTAACAACTAACCAAAATTGAGAAAATAATTCCTTGCTTTAAGCAATACGTGTCTCAGAATAAGGTCCTTGGCTTTGCAGCGCTCATAGATTTTTGATTCATGTTCTTATGCCTTATGTGATATGCATTATCCATTCTGACCTTGTTCAAAGATCTTGATTTAGGTTTGCTTTTTGATATAAAACTCAGCATAGCTATCATGCATTCCATCATTAGAATAATACTTTATGATTATACACCAAATGTCTTTCTCCAACAGTTGGTATTTTAATAAGGGTGGAGTGCATCTGAAACTTATATCACATTGCAAACTGCATATATTGCCAAACCTTAAAAACACATTAGGCACAAGTGGGAGGTTTTTCCTTTTAATGGAATCTGATATTATCTGAGTTGTTACTCTTAGGTTTACTGGGTATTTTTATTTGCTTTATAAATACATGTTTGCTAAAGTGTAATAGTTTTATTGTTGTGATAGGTTTTTGTAGTTCTTTGAACATACACTGTTAAACATGAAAGGGTAGTAAAATTACATTAAACAAGGTTTTAGAATCATGAAATACACAACACTATAAAATTTATCGACATTTTTTTGTATGAAGTCCTGAATTTTAGAAAATATATTTCACAATCACTAATAAATGTGGGCATTAGAATGTGAGGAAGTATATCTCACTCTAGTTTAGAATCTCTCTCTCTGGAGCCAGATGCAGTTTTGATGAAACCCAGAACTTGAAGAGTGGATATGTTGTATAAATAAAACTGAGTTCCTTCCCTAAAAGGGCTCTGGGCTCTGTTCTGATGTTAGATTTCTGAATGTACATGACCCATTCTCACCATTAGACACCACAGTGGGTCTGAGTTTCCAGGTAATTGTAAGATAGGCAAAATTGTTTATTCAATCCAGATAACGGGAATTTCATCGATGCAAAAAGAGGCCTGGACAAGAAAGCAACTTGAAAGTCAGTAAGGAATCCTTTGCTTGTACTTCCCCAGTGACTGATTTAGAGAGCTAAAGCTGGGCTCACGGAAGTAGCAAAATACAATTTGTTTTCAATGCAGTGTCTAAAACAAGAGGGAAGGCACAAGAAAATAATCTGGAAACTGACTGAGAGATGACAGCCCTCAGGACTAAGTAGTGGCAAGGAAACCACTAAGTGTAATCACCAAGGTTTAGAGGAAGAGAGAAGAGGCATAGGGAAGGGCACTAATGGATAACTGGAGGAGTAAGGAGCATGCCATAGCTCGTGCTTCTTTGGACTAGTAACATTGCACATGAGAATGGCCGTGGCAGCTTACAAAACCCTTTAAAATAAGTATCTCATGTGATTGCCATGATCACCTTATGAAAGGTAGAGCAGGAGGAATCTGTATTTTATAGCTGAGAAAAAAAAATAAACTGAGAGAGAAAGAGGAGATACCAACTGACCCATGGTCTTAGTAGTGGACTTGAATGGAAGTCTTTAGATCCCTAGTTCAGGACCCTTATGCTACCACACATCCAAATTCAAGATTTCACAAGTCTCATTTTCCTATATTTAATGTGTGTTCACCAACACTATAAAAATCCATTCTAAGCTCTATCATCAAGGTCTTTTGGTTTGCCTCTTAATTGAGGGCTTGCTCCCATCTATTATAGATATAATACAATATTGAAGAGTTTGGTTACATGTGGGTCTCTGTAAAATATATGCTTTCTGTACACACAACCACTTCCTGATTCCAGATTGAAATATGGGACAAATCATAATAAAATCATACCCATAGAAAAAAATAACAATGGGACAAAGCAACAAACTATGGAACCATCTCGCTTATTATTCATAATGCTCGGGCCAGGGGCACATCATAGATAAGATCCTGCCCTGGGCGTGTTGGAGCTTCTAGGTAGACAGTGGACCTCGCAGTCAGGAAAGGCCTGAAGAAGGCTTTGTCACTGCAAAAGAAGATTCTTTGTCTTCTGGAACTTGTGGCTTGACTTCTAAATTTATAGGATTAAATTGGATTATTTCTAGAATATCTTCCCATCCAACTCAAGGATCCCATTACTCTTAGTTGAGCCTCAGCCTCCCAGTTCCCAAAAGTAGGATCATTAATCATTGTGTCACAAAAAGACTTCTGAATTAACTGTCTCAGCTGCCATTTACTGAGAATTTACTCTAGGCTAAGCACCAGCCAAAGAGCTTTCCATTTTCTGTGGGTGCTGGAATTCGACCTACTATATATATGCAAGGAATATGTAGCATCATTTTGTAAAATTATTTCATTTTGGTAATAAGTCCCTCACTCTGCTGGATGGATAGTGGGGAAACTTGTACTTGCCTTAAAATATCCTAGCCATCCTCTTTCAGCTTACAACCATTCTTTTAGATATTCTGTCCTCCTTTTCTTCTCAAAATAATATCTACATTCAGGGTGTTTAGCTCTGCCTTTGGGGGGCAAGCAGAAGGGTCAGAAATCTTCAAGCTTATTCTTGGGCTTCCATTGTCTTCTATAAAAATCTTCTGTTAGTCACCTCAGCATTGCCAACAGGGGAGCTTCTAGAGCCAAGGGAGAATTTGGAGGTCTAAATTCAGCATTCTTCATAACGCCACACCATACCAAGGTGTGCATGAACACCTAGCCATGAATTCTATCCCTGTGCTCATGAAATGAGGTGGACAAGATATTTCTTAGCATCCTAAAGGCTGCTTGGGGTACTGCTGCCAGCATCATGGCAAGCAATCTGCAATGAGCCCCCTGAGTGGCTACAGCATGACTCTACTCTAAGGAAAAGCACCTTCTTTCTTCCCTCTTTCTAAGAGAGGTGGGAGCAGGCAGTAAAGATTGCTTTTGTTTACTCCTACCTGCTACATCTGCAGTATCTGTGTAAGGCCAGAAATTAAAGGGGAAGGTACCTGCTTTTAGTTCTGCCTTTAGCCCACGGAAGAAGTCTTTAACCAAATTAAAATGCAAGGAATGTTATTTGAGGACTGAAGGAAATACTGTATGTGAAGCTCAGGTGTCTGGCACATAGTAAACACTCAATAAATGGTAACTATTTTGAGCTGGTTTTTTTCAAAAGTATAATGAGAGTGAAAAAGTAGAGACCTTGAATAAAGAAATCTTTCAAGAATCTTGGCAATATAGCCAGTGAGGGATATAGGATTGAGGGTTTTTTTTTTAAGATTTTACTTGTTGGTTTTCTTATTTGAAAGATGGGAAGATAGAGCTTGATTGAAGCCACGTCTCACACAATTTTCTCATTTTGTATCACAATAAAAGAAACACACCCAAACAGAAAAATTTGTCTTTACCAACATCTTTTCTATGATGCTAAAACACATTGAAATCAATCTCCCAGCACCATTCCATTTCTTATTCCCTTGCCTCTACAGAACAAACCTCTCTCCTACTTTACTTTCCCTATTAAGATGTTTTCTCCCTCTTTCTACTGCCCCCTTTACCCCACCCTAGTTCTTTATTATGTACATTACCTTCAACTCTTATTCATTAGGTCCTTCCTTCCTCTTCCTCTCTAGTCATGTCATATTAACAATGACATGTTAATGTCATTAACCAAAATAATTGTTAACATGGCTGACGGAAACCATATTAACAATTATTTTTTTCCATCACAAAGGCTAATAGGATAAACACAAGAGTGGAGGTAAAAAGAATTGATGTATCAGGGTCCTTGAAAAGGATGGGATTGAGAGTCCAGGTGAAGGAATGAACTTTGGATCATAGGACACTTGATTCCTCTAAGACTAGAGACACATGTGATGTAAGTGGGGTGGCAGATGGTCATAAGAAGATCAAAAACTTGAGAGAGGTCCTGACCAATGCCGTTAGTTTTTTTGTTTGTTTGTTTGTTTGTTTGGTGTGTGTGTGTGTGTGTGTGTGTGTGTGTGTGTGTGTGTAAAACACATAGGCTCATCTTCTGGGAGTAAGGATGGTAGTCCCTGGGATGAGGGGCTGGATGGGGATGAGCTGAAAAACAGGGGTAGTAGCATGGAAGAGGAAGCTGATGAGACTGCTGAGGAATCTATGGGCTGCCTTGAAAATTCAAGAACAGGAAAAGGGAAAAATTGATTTCATAAGGGATGAGAAGATAAAAACGTAGAAAATGATATATATGGGATAAAGGCAAGGAATGAAATAAACTGTGTCATGGAACAACAAACAAAAGGTGCAGTTACTACAAGGCAGTGTAAATGTGAATGAGGACATTAGGAAATGAGTAGCATGGCCCATATTTGTGTTCTTGGACCATTTCCTTTACTCCATCATTCCACTGGGGATTACGTGCTTTCATTAAAGTCCCCCTTCCTGTTTTTCCATTCCGCAGGCATAAAGAAATCAAGCACATACAGAATGGGACAGCAAAGTTTGGGGTACCCAGGGGCTGTTAAGAAATATTGACTACTGTCTTACTTTCTCATTTTTCTCATTCTTTATTTTAATCTGCTCTCTCTCTTTTCCCTTGTATGTTTTTCTTTCTTTATCCATTATGTGTGTCTGAAGATTTCTCACTATTTATTTCTAACAGCTTTTTCTACATTTATTGATTCCCTAGGCTGCTCTTTTTACTTGAATTTGTCAGTATAGGAATTCAGAAAGAAGAATATGGGGTAAGAAAGATGACAAAAGAGAAAATTATAACAAATAGACTGAGACTAACTGAGAAATTGGAAGTTTCAGAGTAAATACACAATTTATAAAAGAGAAGGTGCCTAATAATTGAGAGAGAAGCAAAATGAATAGAAAAAAATGAGAGAAAAGTAGAAATAAAAAACATTGAGGAAATAAGGGAATGAGAAACTTAAGGAAGATGTATAGTTTAAATGGATACTAAAAAAGCAAATTTAGGTTTTATATGCCTTCATCCCATCCCCCACCAATAGCTCTAAGAGCTATTTTTGAGTTATAAATAATTTTTTACTTGTTGACTTTACTCTTCTGGTCATCCCTTCTGGGAAAAGAGCATAAAAAGTTGCTACTTTCTACATTAGGCAAAGAACGGTTTAATGAAAAACTTGGGGGAGGAAGAAAGTGCACATTTTCATGAATAAAATTCCAAATGACTCAGTCAATCTGGAGAGTTCACATTTTATATATTAGCGCTTCATTTTTTTAAAAAAAGAATTCTCATGTTTTTCTCATTAAGGCTGAATTCACCTCCGTTTCTATCCATCCTATTTTCCCCACTTAATACAGTGCTTCAGGTGAACACATAGCCCAAACAAATGCAGCATGAGCTGTTACAGAATGGAGTGAGAGGGGTTGCCCATTTCCACCAAGGAGAAACCTTTGTTCTGAAACAGCTAGAAACATCCCCATCGGACTTGATGGGAAACTCATGTGGACAGCACGTGGTTCCTGCTGGTTTAGATCCTTTGTCCCACAAGGTGTGCTAGCATATTTAAGTATTTACTTGGTTTTCTCTTGTGTTCTCTAGGCCACTCAGTTCTCCTCCTGGCTGAAATCATGCAACTGGAATGCATTTGAATGGGTGGAAATAATCTGAGTGAAATGATAATGTTCATATGTTTGACTCAAATAATGAAAGCTTACACTACGTTTAAAGTGGTTAGACTCTCTGGTGGTAGGCCTGCAGGCCAGCAACTGACCCAAGGCAAGTTAGACCTCCTTCATGTAAGTGGTTTTAAGATGTGAAAAGGATGGGGAAGGCATTTAGGCTAAGTAATA
Organism: Herpailurus yagouaroundi; assembly: GCF_014898765.1. Classification (NCBI taxonomy): domain Eukaryota; kingdom Metazoa; phylum Chordata; class Mammalia; order Carnivora; family Felidae; genus Herpailurus; species Herpailurus yagouaroundi. The sequence goes on from NW_024412401.1 coordinate 6,596,868, forward strand.
AATTATTAATTTGGTTTGTCCATTTATCTCTTCCCTCAGGCTTAAAGATGTGTTTCTGTTGTGAAGAAATAATAGGTCTTTGTATCTCTCTTTATTATTTTTTTTTTTTAGGCACAATAGTGGTGTTAATAATAGGTAGCAATTATTGAGTACTTACTTTATGCTAGGTCCTGTTTTGAATATTTTACATTTAGTTCTATTAGCCCTATTTTATAAATTAAAAAGCTGGAACTTGGACAAGTTAAGGTTCTTGCTCAAGGTCACATGCCTGTTTGGAGTAGAGCCATATTTGAATCTAGGACATTCTGATTCCTCTACTTCATGAAAGTGGGAGGGCAGGGCTGAAGAAAGAATATTCCTCGCTTCCACAAAGAGTGAGAGGTTTCCTTTAATGAAATGTATGCAGAAATCTGGAATTTATACTTGATGAAGGGCTACAATGTCACTGGCTCTATAAGGAAGAAGGGAAAGAAATTGAGCCCATTTTAAAAATTGCATATCACTGAGAGCTTATTTGGAGCAGGGAGGAGAGAATTGGATTTTGACTTGCTTCCCATTCTCCTGGTGAAGTATTTTACCATAATCAGTAAGGATCATTTTAAAGACAGCCCAAGGATGAAAGAAAAAAAAAAATCAATGTTTGCACCTTTTATTTAAAATGTAGGGGTTTTAGTTGTTTCCTTTTCCCCTTCCATAGCCTGTAAAATACTTTCTAGACAGCTCAATGAAATATTTTCCTGTACTGTATCTTGGCTCCTTCCTGAAGGCTTCTGCTTTTTCAATGACTGCTGGCGTACAAAGGCGATAAACCAGATTCATGCGATGATTGCGTAGGTTTCTTAGCCTGCCGCTAGAGAAATTTGACAGGTGACAGGTAGTTTTTGCAATTCCTTGCAAAGGGGCTTGGAAAATGACTGGCTTTTAAAACTAAGACCTTTCTGTGATTATGCATGTGTTTTCAAGGCTGGCAAGAGTAGCTCAAATACAGAGATCTGTTGTCTTTAGAAAGCTCTTGAAGAAGATACCTTCCTGCTGTGAACTCCAGTGATGCTCATGTTACCAGTTGCTAAACATACTGCCACATATCTCAGTCTTTCCACATGTGACTTTCTAATTCAGAATTGCTTGGAAATTTTAATTTTGCCAGAATCCTGGTGGGAGAGATGATTCCAAAACTCATTTCTAAATTTAGCTACTTTCCCTTTCAACTGTTCTAAGATGACTTTTTTCCTTTTGTTTAATAGCAAGAACTGCTTTAGATCGGGAAGAGCAGGAGGAATGTTTGTTTTGGAGAACCTCTACAGGCACATGGAATCTTAGAACACAGAGAGGAAAGAAATATCAGTATCTCCAAAGAAACAAAGGAGCCATAAAACCCAGAGCGTGTTTAGGGATACGTTAACGGCAGGAAGGAGACCAGTGCTCCAGGACATATCCTGAATATGTGTGAGATTGGATTATGAACAACATCACAGTGTACTTCTTGTGGTTTCCTTGAAATTACCTCCCAGTCCTGCGCAACACCCAGTGGGAAGAGATCCCCACTAACAAAGGTCTAAGTTCTGATGAACCATGCTCATAATAACACAGCTCTGCTAGGCTGGCTGTCTTTATAGGGTAGATTTCCAAAGGGCACGTTGATGCCAAATAGAAGGATAGCAGATACACAGAGGGAGATGTGAAAACTGCAATAAGGCTGCACTGGAAATAGAATATCAAAGAATAGAGCATAGCTGAGGGTGAACACAGAATAATAATGCTGTGCTCTATCCTTATACATTTCCTTAAATGAGGTAGGAAGGGACGGCTAGAGAAAGGTCCATTTAAGGGACAGCTAGAGATGATTCCATTTCTGAGCTCACCATATATGTACTGTCCCCGTGGAAAGTTGCTTAAATACAGAGAGGTGAGCTTTCTTCTTATAAATACCTATATTACAAAGTTGTGGAGTTTTTCTCTGTGTGTGAGCATTAAATAACTTATGTGAAGTTAAAAATACAACGGATGTTTTTAAATACTAAAAATGTTGCGTTTCTTCCATACTCTCTACCCATTGTCTCTCTTTCACTCAGCAAGGAACTTTCTGTACGAATTAATCTTGGCTATAGAGAGAGTGCTGGGGAGGGCTGATGAGAGGGCATAACCACACCAGAACATACTTCTTTTACTTTGAGTACATGTTGAAGGCCTTGAAATTCTGAGTTTCTCTTGCAAGAGCTAGGCCCCGGAGAGAGAAGTGTTTCTCTGACCTTGCAGCCATCAGCTGGCTGCAGAGATCAGTCGAGCCAGCCTCGGCCGGAACTGACCAGCTGACCTAGAAAATTATCAGAAAATTGTAGAACGTGATAGCTATTTTTAAGTCACTAAGTGTTAGGATCATTTGTCCCTGAGCAATAATAACAAATCTGAGACTTCTGGAACTGTGGAACTGCCCTGATTGACCCACTGGACGAAGGTTGAATCTTGAATTAATGAAATACTCGCCCCAGAAAGACCGTTTTGAACAGAATGACGCTGCCTCAACTGGGAGGGACACATGTAAAGTAGTTGTTGTTCCCAACAAGAGGGAGCTTGAAGGCTTTTCTGATGAGGCTGAGTTCAGGTATGGAGCAGTAAAGGAAACTGCCTTCCTGTACTGCTGAATATTGTCCAAGGTAAATTTAAAGCGGTGCTCCTCAAACTTTAGTGTGCGTAGAAATAATCTGGGGTCTAGCTAACTGCAGATGCTGATTTGGTAGAGCTAGGTCTCTAGGTCATGGTTCAGGTTTTGCATTTCTAACATATTGCCAGGTGATGTGGGTACTGCTGCTCTGTGGCCCACACTTGGAGTAGTAAGGCCTTATGTTACCAAATGATTGGTACCTGATCATGGTAGATGATTCTTCACCAGTGCTGGCTCCTTCGTCTTTCATTGACTTCATCTCATTCACAGTTTGTCAGAAAGTCTTGCAGGAAGAGGTTTGACTCCCAAAATGTCCTCAAGTCCATGAGGTGTGAGTTACCTCCACCACTGGGACATATTCCTTCCTTCACCCCCTGTAGTCTCATGAGCACATCTTTCATCCACTGAACTCTTTGGATCTCTGTTGTCCTTCTGGTCAAACCCAATAGGATTATTTTTTCCAGTTCTCCCTTTTCTTGATATTTCTGCTCCATTTATCCCTATTGGCTACTTGTTTACTCTTGAGACGTTCTCCATCATTCTCTGGATTCCGCTTACACATCTCCTGGATGTGCACTCGACTCTTCATCTTCTCTACCACCGCCCAATCCCTTCCTACACTCCTTGAAACCATTTTACAGAGAACCGCTTCTATGTACCTCTTCCACATCTGTGCTTTAGGCCCTGATCTCCCAATTTTTTTTTTTCGTCTACTCTCTAATAAACATTTACTAAATTCCTCCTATTGTACCACACTTACTGGGAACACAGACATAAATCCTGCCCTTTAGGAGCACATAGTCAAATGGAGATAGGCTGCGGGCAGAATTTGGAATGGCAGGGCATTTAAGTGATGCTATTGTGGAGAAACTGGGCTATTTTTCTCTTTTACCCACTGTAGAAAATATGACCCAACAACTTTTCCACCTAAATCCTTCCTCAGAATTGACCTCTTGCCTGCATTTCTTGGACAAAATTCCCCGAGCCTCTGGCTTTATTATCTATCCAGATTCCCACATTCCCCTCCAAGATGTTAGTGTTGCCAGATATCAATTGAGGGTAAAGAGGGTATGACTCATTCTATGGTGAAATGAATCAAGTGTCTCCTCTGTAAGTAATGAGAAATGTACCTCTTATGAATTTAAAAGGTTTTGCTTTACTTTTATGTTACTCCTTGAATTTACTTTGAATAATTACAATGCTTTTTGAAAAAATGTTGTGTTGATTTACCTTTAATTTGAACAATATGTAATAACAAAAATAAAGCTTCTTTCCAGCCCTTCCTTTTACAATACACCTTACAGACAAGAGTCCCCAAAGCTTTTAGTAATGTTAGCTGTAAAATGAATGTCAAGTTTTAATTTCAGCTTTGAAAAGAATAATTATCCACCTTTAAACTTTTAGTCCTCTTTTCAAAAAGCACAAAATTAATTTTTAAATTCTCGATACACGGTGAATTGTGGTTTTCCTTACTCCAGTAGTATTTGGCTGACATTTCACTGTATGCTTGTCACATTTATAGTCCCAAACTAGCAACACATGGTGCAGGAAGGGAGTTATAGGCAATTGGTGGCAGGATTTGTTTTAAATGATGTGAGAATGTCGGTTACTCATTCTTGTTTCTCAAGTAGCTTTCTCCCACCTGCATCCTCTCTATTCCAAGCTAGAATGATAATAATAATTTTATGGCAGCACATAAATGCCAGTGAAGTCAAAGAATGTGTAATAAAAGAAGTATCCGAAAACCATCAATTCATAATATCTGTGCTTAACTACTATTTTTTCAAAAAGAAATCAGTGAAAAAATTATTAGTTGAGTTCAAACTGCTTTCTTTTTTTGTTGTTGTTGTTGTAGGAATAGTCTTAGAATTCGTTGTCTAAAAGAGTTGTTTGATAAAGAGCGCTGAAAAATACTGTTTTAAACAAAGTTGAAAATATACTGTTGGTTTATGGGAAATGATCACTAGTTCTACCATTGCAAAATAATGGCAACAAAATTACAAATTGCTGAGTGTTGAACCTTCGATTTTATATGGTTCAGCTTTTTAGCCCTCCATGATTTCTTAACCATGATGGTTAGTGGTGAGGTAATTACTGGAGCCAGGCATAATTAGGGACTATATCATATTAAAGGCACTGGGATACTGGGGTTTAGATGATTTCTCTGTTCCAAGGTAGCAGTGTGCCTCCCCACCAATCATGCAAATTTAAAAATATTTCTCCCCTTTCAGGAAATCTTTAGATTTTCCTGATTTAATAACAGACTTTTCCTTCCTTTCCTTTTCCTTCCTTCTCCCAACATTGTCTAAAATCGCCTTTATTTCTTATAGGCTTAGCCCATAATCTGATCCAATTCAACATTTCTTCTTCACTTTGTGACATTTTGCTTTGTTTTTTTTTGTTGTTGTTTTTTTTTTACTTAAAAAATTTTTTTTAACGTTTATTTATTTTGGGGACAGAGAGAGACAGAGCATGAATGGGGGAGGGGCAGAGAGAGAGGAAGACACAGCATCGGAAGCGGGCTCCAGGCTCTGAGCCATCAGCCCAGAGCCTGACGCGGGGCTCGAACTCATGGACCGCGAGATCGTGACCTGAACCGAAGTCGGACGCTTAACTGACTGAGCCACCCAGGTGCCCCAGTGACATTTTACTTTGAATTCTAGTCTATCTACATGCGTTTTATCTCCTTTTATATTTTTCTTTTAAGATTTTAGGCCTCTTTAAACTGACTTCACAGGATTTCTTTGCGATTTCACATTTCTTCTCAGCAATCTTTCTCACTTGTTCTTGAGTATGATGAGCTGAATATCCTTAAAACAATGTTTTTAGTATTCATTTTCCTTTCTTTTAAGCCCCAAATTCCTTCCATTGCATAGTTACTCAAATTTCTATGCTTCCATGGGCAAAAACCAAGGTCTCCAAAAGAGAAATTTTGTCAGCACACATCCAAGGTGTTAAAAATGATGTGGAAGGCATATATTTATTGATGTGGAAAGGATGTTCAGGGAATATCATAGATGAAGAAATGCCTTTCTGAAATCAACATTTACAGCAGGTTCCATTTTTATGCATTTACTATAACATGTTAAATATTTTATATTTTGAGTGTAACATATAGAAAGAAAACCCTGCAAGGATAGACTTCAACATAAAAATAATTGTGAAATATTTTAAACATATAAAATGAATAGATAAAACATAATATAAATGAGTGAATTACATAATGGCTACACACTTATGTGCCCACTTTCAGGTTTCTTCAGATTTACTTTCTCACCATATTTACTGGACACGTATTATAAAAGCTATATAGCAGGGTGCCTGGGTGGCTCAGTCGCTTAAGCGTTGACTCTTGGTTTTGACTCAAGTCATGATCTTGCAGTTTCTTGAGTTCAAGCCCTGTGTCCAGCTTTTCACTGGCAATGCAGAGCCTGCTTGGGATCCTCTCTCTCTGCCCCTCTTCCACATGTACTATCTCTGTCTCTCGCAAAGTAAATAAATGAACTTTAAAAAAAAGATAGATAGCAATGATATCATTGAAATTGCCTGTACAGACTTCTTCTATCTTGTTTTCTTCCTTCCTCACCTGGGTTATTATGTGTTGATCATTCTCATGCATTGTTTCAAAATTATTACCCAACTTACAGGCATCTATAGGTCATATGTAGTATTACACATGTATCACTTAGTACATAACATTCACAACTTGCTTTTTTCTCTTAAAATCATATTTTTGAGATTTATCCATGTTGACACATATTATTCTAGTCCATGTATTTTCATTGCCGTATAATATTCTAATGTATGAATATATATTAATGATGTATCAATTCTCCCCTTGATAAGAATTTGATTTGTTTTCAGTATTTTGTTGGTTATACTTCATATATGTTTTATATTATCTTTTTATTATTGATTTTGGATTTAATAGCATTATGACCAGAGAATATTACCTATATGATAATGATTCTCTAAAATTTTTTTACTCTTATTCCATGGTCATTTTTGTGATGGTTTAATGTAGATTTGAAAGTATCTATACAATCTAGAAGGTGGGTACAGGGGTTTGAATTGGTTTTTCGTATTTCATGTCTTCTTATATTTTTGTTTGATCTGTCTATTAATGATATGTTTTAAAAATTTTCCCCCCAAATTTTTATTTTTTCTTATAATAGAGTTTTTTGCTCTGTGATTTTGAATCTCTGTTATTAGCCTCGTAAACATTGAGAACTTCTATAATTTTCTTAAGGACTTGTGCCTTTTCTCATACGTAATGATCTTCTTCGTTCCCATTAATCCTCTTTGTTTTAAGTTTAATTTCTCTAATATTTAACATAAGTAAGCCTGTTTGATTTTGGTTAACACTTGCCTACTAGTGTTTCATCTCTGCACTTTCAACTTTTTATGCCCCTGAGTTTCGCATATGTTTCTTATAAACATATATTGCGCTTTTACTGAATTTATATAATTTAATAATTTTGTCTATTTAATAAATAAGTCTAGTCTTTACATTTATTTTTATTAATGAATTATTTGTATCTATTTGTACATTATTAATTTGAGCTTTATATTTCACAGATTTTTTTCTCTGTTCTTTCTTCTCTCCTTTTTTTTTTTTGTCTTCCTTTCTAGCCTTTTCTTTTCCTATATTTTCATTATTCTCTTGTTGCCCTCCTGTATTAGGTTGGAAGTTAAATATTCTGTCTCAATTTTTGTTGCATAATGTTAAATGTTAGCACCTATATTTGTTTTTAATCAGTTTGCAATTAATATTTCTACATTTTTACAAGCAACACAAATAATTTAGATTTTTTTTTTTACCTGAATCACCTCCACCTCTACTTCGTTTTGATTTGTTTTATTTTTGAAGAAATAGAACAGAGTTTCAAATTCTTTGCTCAATTACTGAAGTATACAGGCCTCTTCCAGGCTATATATTGGCCATCTCAGTAACTTATTCCAAGAATTGCTTTCTATGTAGCTTCTAGAAGAAGCAAACTAATTAGCATACATAATCTAATATAAATCCAATCACCAAATTAAAATTTGTATTGAGCGTCATGTATATTTCCAGGATTGTACCAAGCGTATGGAGGTAAATAAGGAAGCCCTGACCTGGTTTCTCTTCTATCTCATCAAACTAGCTCTCCTACCTTCTAATTGCTGAAATCATTTTAGCCACACTTAGTTCAGCCAATTGAATTGTAGTTCTTACTAGGAATTTGAGATCCACAATTCTTATGGCTCCATCTGTGTCTTAGATTCTAAGTCCGGGAGGTGCATGTGCAATATATAGGGAGAAGACGTTGACAAACCCATTCAGATAAAAAAATATTTCAAATTATACATTTTCATCAGTATATTAACTTCTGAACACAGGAGTTCATTTTTAGTGAGTACTTTGCAAATACAGGTATAGATGAACACCATAGTATTATTAGGATAAAAAGTAAATGCCCTAAGAAAAATAATTAAAATTATGATCTTCTATTAAACAGTTTATAAGAGCGTATGTTTAGAGACAGATATAGCTTAAGACTCCCACAGACAGGCACAAAGAGCTTCTTCACAGCAATAACTCTGATATTCCATTCATGTGTAGTTTGCATTGTCCTAGAAAGGGATTTTGAAAAGAACATAAAGGAATATGTGCGGTAAGATAAAACAAATGATATATAAGTAGGTAATGAAACTTGGGTAAGTTAAAAATTAAAATATTTAATTTCAGCCAGAATTTAGCAAAATATTTGCCATGAACACTGTATTATTTATTGGAGGTAGGATACAAATGTGGCTCTAGACTTCCTAGCAGCTAAGGCAGATGGGGCGGGGGGGTGGGGGGTGGGAATCATCATATGATTCATAATGTCTATGAGATTTTTTTTAGGTTGCTCAGGATAAACATACCATTTCTGGCCCAGAGACTAGAAAGTAATTTTTCCCCTGGGTAATCATGAAACACTGAAATGTAGGGCACAATAATCTCCACAACTAGCACAGTAAATTCTATGATGAGATGCACAGGGGTTTTCCGTGTAGACAAGTAGCTTCATAAATCAACAAAGGCAGTCTGCAGTATTGAGTTCTAAAGTGGTCTGAATTTGCTGGACTATCCGTCAGGCACCCTCAGCATGTCTCTCGGTTAGCCTTTGCTTACGTACAGCACAGAAGTGCACATGAGATTCTTTACGCCATGGTAAGCATCTGGAGCACAGCTACAGTCCTCTCTGTTAGTGATAGCGCAGAACCACACGCTGGGACAATCGACTGCACTGGATCTGGCCAACATCGTCCCGGAAGTGTTGAAAACTCCCAACCAGAACACCTAAGGAGAAGTCTTCTTCGCTTCCCCATGGAGGAAAACCAAGATACCTGTGTTCAGGACCAAGGTTTCCTTCATCAGGATGCAAGTTGGAGCTCACTCTAGCACACAGCTAAAAATAGCTAAAAACCTCAAAACATTCGCAGTGAATCACCCACAGAACTTTAACCTTTACTAATGCAAGTAAGCCTGTCTAAGAGAACTCTCCAAGATAAACAGGGTTGCGTAATGTGTGCTGAGATAACTGGAGGTGTTAATTTGTTTATGGTTGTTAACTATAGGCTAGATGTTGGGGTCATCTAGTGAAAATGATTGCTTTGGCTGTAAAATGAGTAATCTACATGAGTCCTTCTTCCTGGCAGTCATGAGTGAGCTGGGTCTCTTGCCGATCCACACCATTTCTAATTAATAACAGCAAAACCATGCCCTGTAGATGAGGATCTCATTTGTTTTATTGGATCTGAAACTACAGTGGGCTCTTTTGATATTTAGACTCACTTTTCTAAATACTTTTTCTGTCAAAGCTCTAATATTTAAATATAATTTATTTTTTTTATTTATTTTTTTATTTTTTTTTAATATATAATTTTTTTTTTAAATATAATTTATGGTCAGGTTGGTACAGCTGTATACACTGTAACATACAGTGTATACAGTGTGCTCTTTGTTTTGGGGGTAGATTCCCATGATTTATTGCTTACATATACCACCCAGTGCTCATCCCAACAAGTGTCCTCCTCAGTGCCCATCACCCATTTTCCCCTCCCCCTCCCAAAACCCTCAGTTTGTTCTCTGTACTTAAGAGTCTCTTATGGTTTGTCTCCCTCCCTCTGTTTGTAACTATCTTTTCCCCTTCCCTTTTCCTACGGTCTTCTGTTAAGAGTCTCAAGTTCCACATATGAGTGAAAACACATGGTATCGGTCTTTCTCTGACTGACTTACTTAGCATAATACCCTCCAGTTCCATCCACGTTGCTGCAAATGGCAGGATTTCATTCTTTCTCATTGCCAAGCAGTATTCCATTCTGCTTTCTTTGCCCTTTCGGATTTTAAAAACCTTTCCAGTGTAATTCTTGTTAGCAGAGAAGATTTTTTTTATCGAGAATAACATTCTTCTTACCAGTTTGCTAAATGTTGTTAATTATCTTTACTTACCCTAGAATTCTTTTGTTAAAATTATTAGTACTGAGCAAGATGTTACAGAGCAAAGTCAGTCATTTTTTTTTTTCAGCAGAGAGCCTTCATGTGGTTTTCTTAACTCCCTACGAGAAATTATTCCTGCTCATTATTTTTGCAAATATTCAATTTACACTTGGATGAACAAAATGGTATATTGGGGGACTTATACCAATATATTTCTTTCTTTCCCATATTACTATTATGACTAATGAAACTTTAATTGAATTACATTCACCAGACAAATAGAAAGCACTTCATTGTGTGTATGCTGGAACTGGCCGCTGAAAACTCTATAATACCAGTTTTACTAGAAGCTTTGACTTGATGGCCCTTCTTTAGAGAGGTATACCTTCTCTTTGAGAAAGTAGTTTGAAATTCCAGCTCTATTTTTCTTTAGCAAAAGTAGAACTGTTTTCTTGGAAATATTTCATTTCCTTCCCAAACTTCAATACTAACAAGATTTTACTCAAATTTCCAAAAAGAAAAGTCATCTTTGGATGGCTTGAATGAGAATATTTGGAAATTTCTGGCAAGACAGTCGTATTAAAAAGTCAGATATAAATAATTGAAATATGGGCTTCTCTGGCCATCATATTCATTGGCTCAGAAATTACATGCTTAATCCTTCATGCCTCTTCCAAAATCAATGTTTAGGAGTACATTTCTGTCTTAAAAAACAATTTTCTTTAGTTCTTACAAAGAACCACTAATTAGAAAGGAAGTATGGTTCAGCAAAAAAGACAGTGACTAAAGACTCAGACGATTTGGGTGTAAGTCCTAGATCAGCTACGTCTTAGCTTACCTTGGACAAGGCCCCTAAACCCCTAGTCTCAGTTCCTTTATCTGTTAAAAATAGAACCAGTCATACTGGTCCCACTACCTTGCAGTGTTGTTATGGGGATCAAAATAATATAACGTGTGTGAAAACACTTACACATATTGCTATGAGGAGTATATAGTTTGTCAGGGGGCAATCACTAAGCCCAGTTTTGTGCTACAAAGAAAAAAAAACAAACTATGGATAGACTGTTTAAAAAACCTTCTCTTAGAGAAGGTCTGTAAGTTAGCATGTAACAATGGCATCCTAGCACCTGCTATCAAGCCAACATCACTTTGATGTGGTCAGGCGTGCCCTGCAAAAACTACTCATTTCACTTTCCTTGATTTTGCTCGATGTGCTGACAACAGTTTTCTATGCTGATAGCCTTTATCTGCATCTCTGCTATGCACTGGTTTTGAAACTTCTGTCATTGGCCCCTGTATTTTGAGCCTACTTGTGTTTACATGTCAAAACAGTTACAATGTAAAGTAAAAAACAAAACAAAACAAAACAAAAGTAGGCTAATTGAATTAAACCATCAGGTAACTTGAAGAATGATGCAAAACAATTTATTTTTGCATTTTTTCCTTTATTTTTTATTATTTTTTAATGTTTATTTTTGAGACAGAGAGAGAGTGTGAGCAGGAGAGGAGCAGAGAGAGGGAGACACAGAATCAGAAGCAGGCTCCAGCTGAGCTGTCAGCACAGAGCCCCATGCAGGGCTCCAACTCACAAAGGGTGAGCTCACGACCTGAGCCTAAATCGGACGCTCAACTGACTGAACTACTCAGGTGCCCCCACATTTTTTACTTTAAAGGATACTGTCTGCAAGAAATAAATCAATCCTCTTAATTATGGGTCAAAATGAGAAATATTAGCCTTCTTTCCTGTTGTGTGTGTGTGTGTGTGTGTGTGTTTTGCTTTGTTTTATTTTACACCTATCTGCACCTTGGTGCCTAACTCCTTCCTTTTTCCAATAGCAAACCACTTCCAATATTTTTTTTCCAATAGAAGGAAAAACCTTAGGGGCACCTGGGTGGCTCAGTCGGGTAAGCATTCAACTTGGGCTCAGGTCATGATCTCATGGTTCATGAGTTCGAGCCCCGTTTCAGGCTCTATGCTGACAGCTCAGAGCCTGCTTCTGATTCTGTGTCTCCCTCTCTCTCTCTCTCTCTGCCTCTCCCCAGCTTGGTATCTCTCTCTCTCTCTCTGTCTCTCTCTCTCTCTCTCTGTCTCTCTCTCTCTCTCTGTCTCTCTCTCTGTCTCTCTCAAAAAGAACTAAATGCTTAAAAAAAAAGAAGAAAACTTTGTCTCTGCCAGTCGTAGTCTACATCTGGGCTGGTTCACATGCTACTCAAAGCAAAAGATGGTTTATCTACATTTGGCTACTCGATTTAAGACAGTTTTTACTGAGCACTTGTCACAGTGATGCTAGCATGATGCTATATGCAAGGGACACATAAGTGCTTCTAGTGCACTTGTAGAAATGCTGCTGGATGAAGGGGTGCCAGGATGGCTCATTTGATTAAGCGTCTGACTCTTGATTTCAGCTCAGGTCATGATCTCAAAGCTGTGAGCATCATGCTCTGCTCTAACTTATGGAGTCTGCTTGGGATTCTCTCTCTCTCTCTCTCTCTCTCTCTCTCTCTCTCTCTCTCTCTCCCTCTATCTCTGCCCCTCCCCTGCTGATGCGTTATCTCCCTCCCTCACTCCCTCCCTCCCTTCCTCCCTCCCTCTCTCTCTCTCAAAGTAAATAAACATTAAAAAAAAAAAAAAAAAGAAATGCTGCTGGATGAACTAGGGAGACCCCAGCCTTGAGGCCTCAACCCAGCAGGAACCAAATGAGTCACCAAAAGTTCTTGTTCTTGTTATGAGAAGGACTTCAAGGACAGACACACAGCACAGTGGATGAGTAACACAAGCAGGAAAATTTATTAAAACAAAAAGTATACTCTCGAGGTATGAGAGCTGGTGGGAGAGAGAGAGAGAGAGAGAGAGAGAGAGAGAAAGAAATTTGTTATAAACTATTCTGCTTTAAACTTACATGGAAAGTCCATCTTACATTCTCAAGTTACAGAGACAACAGGCTAAAATAATGGCCTTGAGTGTAGATATAAGAAAGTTGATTAGAAATTCAACATGACTTTAATTATTCATGCTGTATCTCCAGATTACATTCCTCGGTAATGCAAACCAACCCAGAAAATGCTTCACAAATCTCCCTTTTAGACAGCATGAGACAATATGAGAACAGCAGGTCTGAAGCAAAGAAGGCATTCTTCACATTACACTATTAAATGGAACACTTAATCAGCATTTTTGCCAAAAGAGAACTTCCTATTATGTTAAGTTATAAAGAGGGCTGCAAATCGAATATATCTGCAAATCGAAAAAATATCTGCAAATCGAAAGGATGTGGCCCTGTGTCTGTTGACTGTGGTTGTTTCATAAAGTGGAACTAAGTCAGCAGTTGTCAGAAAGTAACTCACAGACTTTTGAAAAGTTGGTCTTAGGTAATTTTGCTTATCACTTAGTCTACGGTGTGATATACCAACTTGGTAAAGTATATTTCTCATGGTGGGTCTGTCAGGTAGTTCCCTCTTGGTCCCTCATTACTCCTGCTTTAGCCGTAAGCCGTTTCCAGGTGTGTGAGATTATTTCAGCGTTCCTGCATTATGTCATGGAAAAGCAACAATAAGATTTGTAAACTGTATTTCAAAATAGTACAGTCGGGAAGTCAGAGTGAATTTACTTAGGTTTAAAACCATGAAGTATATATTCAACCAGTGGTGGCTTTAAATCCTCCCTTTTCCATTAGAGGTAAAGAAAGGAAAAACATGAATATTGCCTGTTGCTATGCCAGATCTTGACCTGAGGTGGGTAGCATTCTGGATGGAATTAAATTCCCGTGCGTTATTCAGAATCTCATCCACTGAGGAATAAGATTTTTCAATAATAGGATTGGTGGATTATATCTATTCCTCTTCAAAAAAAGACTTTGGAATTTGCCCTTTAAGTGACATGACGGAAACTGCCCCATTTTTTGGACAGGGCTGTTATTTGCAAAGATAAATAAGTGGACAGTTGGAGAGGCAGTGCAGAATCATTTCTGGAGTTTCTGGGGAAGCTCTAGAAAAAATGACATCCTGAATTGAATTTACCCAGATCTGTACTTCTGAACTGCAAGTGAGCAAACAGCTCTGAGCCTGTGTATCTAGAATTGAACAAGGGAGGGGAATATAGTGTAACTATTCTTTTTTTTTTTTTTTAACGTTTATTTATTTTTGAAGGAGAGAGAGACAGAGCGTGAGCGGGAGAGAGAGAAGGGCAGAGAGGGAGACACAGAATCTGAAGCAGGCTCCAGGCTCTGAGCCATCAGCACAGAGCGTGACACGGGACCCGAACTGTGAGATCATGACCTGAGCTGAAGTCAGACACTTAACTGACTGAGCCACCCAGGCGCCTAAGTTTAACTATTCTTGATTCAGCCTGGTTTAAGTGGGACACTTTAGGTTTTTTTAGTGATTGTGACTATTGAATGAATAGTATGCTAGAAACTACACTAACATTTACAGATGCTCCATTTCTCTGTAGAGATCATATATACATGAAAGGAAATGCAAGATCCCAATATACTGTCTTCTGCTCTCCAGATGTCTCTGAAATGACTTCCTTTTATGCTGGCCAGTCTCTAGAAGGAAACCTTTGATGCTAATCAGCATTTGAATCAGACCTCTGAGGTTGACAGTTTCCAAGGCTGAACCTTGCTTCTGAGACAGACTTTCCTAGGTCATCTACCATAACCCATGAGGCAGGCAGGACTGTCCTTTATCCTAAAAGCACTCCTGTTCTTCTCCTTAAGCTGCTGGCCTGCTTCTCAGGTGTTTCTGTCCTTTCACAGTCTGAGGTCAGGCTAGGACAATTGGTTCTCATGGCTGAGAAATTTAACTCAACATGGAAGAGGTCAGAAGGTTGACTGAATCCTGTTATGTTACACAAAATTAGATTCTGGCTTTGTTATTTCTCCTTGAAGTTTGTTATTACTCCTTGAACCCAAGTCCCTTATGCTGCAGTTGTTAATTTTGTGTTAATATTGGTCAGTGCAAATAGAATACAAGCCTTTACTTAAAAATTGTGCTCCCTATGCAAAAATAAACCTTTTTTGTGCTGTGATGATCTCCATTAACAAAGTTTAATCACTCTCTCACATTTTTAAAACCCTCCTTTAGTTCGCTTTGTTGTTTTCAAACTGTAGGCATCAGAACTCAGCACATTCCTAAAGAGGGGCCCTACAAAATGCATGTATTGGTTCTATATGTACTGTGCCTAATTGTATATCAATATTGATCTAGCTCTTGTACTTTCTAACAGAATCCCTGTCGATAATTTTTATTCTCCATGCCACATCATCCACTGTGAGCCTGGGATCTCTGAGTTTTCAACCCATATGCACAAATTAAACATTATCACTGGGTTCAAGTTTATTTAGATTTCTTATCCAATATTTATTTCCTCTCTCTCCCCACACTTTTTCTCTTATTCATGAATGGTGTTCTTGACTGATTTCCCAGAGGTCTATGAAGTTAAGTTATGAACTTAGCCTGAGTTGCGAGCGCCTTGATTCCTTTCTGGTGTGATATTATCATCCCAAAAGGAAACCCTGCCTGTTGGTATCACTATTTCCAGGAGAAAGTGGCAAATTCTATGAGCTTAATAAGTATCCTATTTCTTGAGCTCCTGATGCCTTGATGAAAGATACAGCATTATTTTACATGCACCCCAAAAAGCAAAAGGGTCAAGAAAAGGAGTTTAATAATAATGTAGTCTCATAATCTAGGAGAATCTAATAACATAAGAGACCTTATTGCACGTGAGAGCTGTGTCCTTACTATATGAGTAAACAAAAAGATAAGCAACTCAATAGAATCACCATGTAGGAAAGGACAGCCAGAAACCTTACATTTCTCAATATTAACACTGAGTAGAGGAAGAAAAATAAGAGTCTTGCCTGATTATTTGAACTAAAACACAGTACAAACACAGGTTTTCAGTCTGAATTCACAAAAGTGATTGTATGTCATTATTGAATTTATAAGACCTATCCCAATTTCCGAGCTGTTGAAATGTTTTTTAAAAAGCTTCTTTTAGGATTAATAAAAGGAATTTAAATTGTTTAGAGGTTGTTGTTGTTTAGAGATTTTCCTGTATTTTCTTAACTTCTGAAAGATTTGGATAAGCATCTATACTTCATTGTTCTACTCCAAACTGGATTTCCAGATGTCTTAAGGTCATTTATCATTGTATAAACCTCTCTGGGTTCAACTTGATGTTTTCTCCCAGCCTCCATAAAGATGGAATATTTTAGAGGCTAATGTCCATAATGACGTGTGTACATCTGAAAGACCCCTAGAGCAATGCAATATTGTCTTGGTCAGCGCAGTGTACATCAAGATGCAATTGTCAGATGTAAAATGACACTGAAAATATATTCAATATAACAGCTGGCTTTATGGTATTCATTTTCAACACTCTATTTCCATCAGATACACAACAGACTATCATCTTACTAATTTTATCAAATTAAGTGGGATCAGCCTCCTCATTCACATTGAACGGTTGACTCTCAAGAAATACCCTGATGCTTCATGTGACATATGTGCAGTTGAATTACTTTAACTGACCCATATGTCCTCCCATGTATCAGAAAAAAAATAATGCCATTATGACAAAATAGGAGGTCCTATTGCATTAAAATAACTTAAAATGTTCCTCTTTATACTACGAACGACCTGGAAATTTTTGTATCTATCAGATACTAGATGTATGCAGATTTTCCTCTACTTTGATCTAGATCAGGTTTTTCTATTCTAGAACATTAGTCTAAGGATTGGTGTTAATTAAATTTGGAAAATTCTGCACACTTTGATCCCTGCTTTCAAAGTCACGACACACAATTGAGTATTAAATGCTGTGAGAAGCCCTATAGTAAGGAAGTCTAGTTAACTTTTCACAATCATTTTACCATGAAACCATGTATTTCACATAAAACATATTCTCACTTTGCATTACATAGTTTGAGCTGCTGATCCAGATCATAGCTATTCATTTTGACCTTATTAGCAATGATTAGAGACAAATAGGAGACAGATCAGGTGGGACTTTATGGGCTGTTTTAATGGAAAGCCACAGATGGGTTTTCTGTAAGGAGAGAAATAATCTAATTTGATATGCCTCATTTATTCATTCTTTCAAGAATATTTAATGAGTGTCTATTATATACCAGGTATTGTATTAGATGCTAAAGAATGAGACTTGAATGGTAGAATAGATGGTAAAACATAAACTGACAAGATGATGGTCATCCCCCGGCTCAGAAGCTTAAGACAATATGTTGGAGAAATGTCATGGTAGGGAAATTTCAATTCAACAAACATCCACTGTAGTACCACTTGGGTGCTGGATAGTTGTTCTCAGCTGGAGTTACAAAGGTGGATCTAGTATATTCCAACCTATAAGTTCATGAGTAGAGCCACATCATTTAGTGTCAAGTGTCAGAAACATTTGTAGAGCAAGAACTGAAGAAAGCAGAACAGTCTTGTCTTTGCCCTGAGAGAATTCATAAACTTAAGGATTGAGAGAGACTGTAAATTTCTCTAGTAATTGGTGTAATATTTTTAACTTCCCATTTTAGAATATACTATGCTATATAGCTTTAAAAAATAATGTATTTTATTATCAAAGATTATAACAAAGCATAAAAAAAGAAAATTTAAATAAGCCATAGCCATGAAATTGGCTTGCTCCATGACAGAGACCAAGGTCTCCTGGGGTTGTCTTGGAAGGATTCCTAGTTTGGGTTCCAGTGCACATAGGTTCTTACAATAAGCTCCCTTATTACAGGAAGTGACTTGGGGAAGGGTCCCTGTTCTTGCAATAACCGCAAATAACAACAACCCAAATAATCTAATTAGATGCACTGTAGTACTATAAATTAGTGGTCATCAATAAGAATGCTTTAAAAAAGAAGCATATCTGAAGTAAAAAGTATAAATAAAATAAGAATGGTTTACTTGTTTTTTTTTTAAGCTACTGGAACTTAAGATGCTATCTTCCACTATGATCTTGTACTTAAGTCTAATCCTAGCAACTTCCTCTTTTCAAAGCTTTTAAGCTACATTTTTCTATGATACAGAAATAAAATTTGTATTAATTATGGATATACTTATATAGGAATTTTCCCCAAATGTGTGGGCTATATATTCTTTATTCTATTATATTTCAACAAGTTGGTAATGTCATTTTTATAGCAAGCATAGAAACAGAATTCCATCTTTCTTCCAGTATGGTTAATCAAAACAGTTTTTACTGGAATTTTTAAAAAGCTTCTTTTAACTTCAATTCTTAGTATTAGTAATGGCACATAGGCTTTTAGGATTGTTGTCAAATTTAGAAAAACTTTATCAAGTTTCTTTCATAATATGCTCTTACAGAATACTTGCTGTTTATAGTACTACTATAGGTTTGTGGTCTCCAGACATAGATTCTGTTTTTTTGTACTTCCCCTAAAAATGTATGATGTATTTCTAATTGTATGTAGAACATATTTCTAACAGGAATGAATTTCCATTTTGACTTGGTGTCAATGAAAACCAAATCCTCAGCTTAAAATTTTTATGTGTCTAATGAATGGAAGAATTTTCCATAGACTAGCTTCTGGTTCCATACATTCCAAACCTTGTTTCTACTCATTATCCACATACTTCTGGTGTTAAGTGCCCCTTACATCAGAGTAAATCCCAATGGGACCTCTGGCCATGCACTTCTGTGTCATGACACTGAGTAAGTTAATAGAGTGAGTAGTTTAAGGATGCCTGGAAACCATTCAGTACCAGGACAGCTAGTAATAAGCGAACAGTAAACAACATAAATACACCTCATTAAGTACAAACTAAATCTACTTCAATTTCAATTCCCCCTTAGCTGGATCTCAAAAATGCTCTTGATCACTCCAGTGAAACCTGACCAGAGAGAAAGTATAATGAAAAAGAAATTGAAGTGGAAAGAGACAGCAAGCTTAACCAACTGTGGTTTAAATATTTTATTCCTGCAATGTTTTGTAAAACTGATGCTCATATGAATGCATTGGTAGAGCCCCTCCTAGGGTCTTGGAAGGGCTTTTGCAGTTGACAATTCTGAAGCTTGAGTTTCAATAGCTTTTTACCTCTGAGTTTTTTTTTTTTTTTCTCTTGCTTCCAACTGACTTAGGCTCTTTCTATACCATTTTCTATCACTTGCTTTCCTCTTGCTCAGTTTCTGTGGACTCCCACGGAGTCCAGCTCTACCTTCAGATTTCTTTCACTGAAGCCTTTGTGCCTTCATGTCTCACGGTTTACTTCTTTTTTCTACAGAAGTGGTCGCTTTGGGTTTAGGTACCAATGCCTAGAACAGTTGCCTATGATAGGACTAGGAGAGACTGGGGGACAGTATCACAGGCTCTGAATAGGACTGCCCGAAGGCATCACCCCGTTCTAACATTAGGAAAGTAGGAAAGTGAGTCCAGGAACTAGGTCAGCCGGGTGATGATATCTGCCACTCTTGGTTAGTATTGGAAAGAGCACATTTAAAGGAATAGGATCCTGAGAAACTTAACAGGAACCCATGGGGGAGGGGAAGCAAAAAAAAAAAAAAAGAGGTTAGAGTGGGAGAGAGCCAAAGCATAAGAGACTGTTGAGAACTGAGAACAAACTAATGGTTGATGGGGGGTGGGAGGGAGGAGAGGGTGGGTGATGGGTACTGAGGAGGGCACCTTTTGGGATGAGCACTGGGTGTTGTATGGAAACCAATTTGACAATAAATTTCATATATAAAAAATAAATAAATAAATAAAAATAAATTAAAAAAAATAAATAAAGGAATACCACCTTTTTTTTTTTCAACGTTTATTTTTGGGATAGAGGGAGACAGAGCATGAACGGGGGAGGGGCAGAGAGAGAGGGAGACACAGAATAGGAAACAGGCTCCAGGCTCTGAGCCATCAGCCCAGAGCCTGACGCGGGGCTCAAACTCACGGACCGCGAGATCGTGACCTGGCTGAAGTCGCTTCAGCTTAACCGACTGCGCCACCCAGGCGCCCCAGGAATACCACCTCTTGATAACTATGTTTCCCACTGTCTTTTCATCACAATGAATCCTTTTCATCACAATAGTGATATACTACCCTTAAAATGCTTATAAACACACCACTTTGGGAAAATGTGTTCAGGGAGAGGAAACTGCTTCTCTGACGTCAGCTGTGCTTCTGACAGCTTTCCTTTAATGAGAGGCATGGAAAGATCATTCTCACATACAGGGGCTTGGGGGCAAGCAAAACCCATGACGGGCGTTTCTAGTGCAAGTAAATATTTAAATACCTGTGTATATGGAATGTAGGCCTCCTCCATTTTCAGAATTGGTTATATGACAGTGTAAGCAGTATGATTGTTAGCTGGTGATATGTAAGTTTATTTTCTTCTCACTCTCTCATTCCCATGTGGATTGTGTCCCAAATCCTTGCCTGCACCCAGATCTTCCTCCCCTGAGCTCCCCATGCACCTATCCAGAAGACTCATTTGTCTAAAACCATGCTTATTCCAAATCTGCTTTTGCTCCATTATTTATTTTCACAGTGCATGCACACTACCCAAGACAAGGAAGAAGCACTTTAAACTTGACTTGTGCCTTGCCCTTCTTATTTAATTGGTCCATAAAATGTTATCAATTCTGAGTATCTCCCAAACCCATTTACTTCTCTTCATCTCACTGCCGTTGTCACTAACCTGGCCTTCATCATTTCAGGATAAAATAAGGCATCAGCTCTCTAAATGGCCACTCTAGCACCCATTTTACCTCCTTCATTTCTGGTCTCAATCTTTTTAAATCACTACCTAAATCATCGCTCTGCATCATTGATCTCTTCTTGTCCTTCCTCTGCTTAGAATTTCTCAACGTGAAATCAAATGTTTTAGTTATCCCTAGGATACCTTTCAGCCCTTAGTTACCAACAGTCTCCAGCCATTCTTAATACCATTCAGTCCATTAAACACACCAAGCTCTTTCTTGTTCCTAGGTCTTTGCATCTTTTGGATATCCCATCCAGAAATAACTCTTTGTCCTCCATTCCTCAGCTCAGGTGCCACCCCTTCCAGAAAGCCTACCCTGACATCTGTCCCCACCCATCAGCCTGAATTAGAGATTCCCAACCTACCCTATGCTTATGTGTAACCATGACTAACATTGGGCTATAATCACCCAGCAGAATTTTTATTGCTTTTGTCAGTACTAAGTAGACGTTTACTGACACTAAAGTTTCTCTACTTCATGTATAGTCTACTTGATGTACAATCCTCATGAAATGTTTGATTTATTGAGATTGATTGATTTCATTAACTTATAATTTACAGGGGAGGAAGCGGGGACTTTGTGAGATCAATGAACTTGACCAACATGATACTACTAGTAAGCAGTTAAGTGGCAAAGCTGTGATTTTAGCCCGAGTTGGTCTAGTAGATTCCAAAGCTAATGCTGTTAAGTTCAACCTAACTGCTGACCATTCATCACACTTTCTTGTAACAATCTTAAAAAGTAAATTTTATTATAGAGCAGTTTATTTTCAGATAAATTTTAGATTCAGAGCAAAATTGAGGGGAAGGCACAGATTTCCCATATACTCTCTGCCCCCACATGTGCATAACTCCCCCATTATCAACATTTCCCACCAGAGTGATAACATTTGTTACAACAGATAAGCCTTCATTGACACATCATCATCACCTAAGTTCCACAGTTTACATTAGGGGTCACTCTTGGTTTTGTACATTCTGTAGGTTAGGACGAGTGTCTAATGACATGTATTCACCAACATATTATCATAGAGAATAGTGTTACTCTCTTAAAAAATTCTCTGTGCTCTACCTACTCAATCCTCCCACTCCCTAATGCTGGTAAACACTAATCTTTTTACTGTCTCTATAGCTTTACCTTTTCCAGAATGTCGTATAGTTGTAATCATATAGTAGGTAACTTTTTTAAATCAACTTCTTTAACTTAGTCAAATGTATTTACATTTCACCATGGCTTTTCAAGGCTTGATAGCTCGTTTCTTTTAGTAAGGAATAATATTTCATTGTTTTGATGTACCACAGTCTATCCGTTTACTTACTAAGGACATCTTGGTTGGTTCCAAATTTTGATAATTGTGAATAAAGGTCCTAAAAAATCTGTGCACAGATTTCTGTGTGCTTATAAGTTTTCAACTTCTTTGGGTAAATACCAAAGAGCATGGTTTCTGGATTGTATGGTAAGAATATGTTTAGTTTTGTAAGAACATACCAAATTGTTTTCCAAAGTGGCTGTATCTTTTGTATAGCTACCAGCTGTAAATAATAGTTTATATTATTCCACATCCTCACTAGTATTTGGTGTTGTCAGCATTAGGGACTGTGGCCATTCCAATAGCTGTGTAGTGGTACCTCATTGAGTTTTTTTTTATTTGTATTTCCCTTAATGACCTATGATATGGAGCATCTTTTCATATGCTTAATTGCCATCTGTAGATCTTCTTTAGTGAGATGTCTGCTAAGGTCTTAGACCTATTTGTAGTTATTCATTTTCTTATTTTTGAGCTTTAAGAGTTCTTTATATAGTTTGTATAAAAATCCTTCATCAGATATGACTTTTGCAAATATTTTCTCCCAGTACATGGGTTATCTTTTCATTCTCTTGACAGTATCTTTTACAAGAGCAGAATTTTTTAGTTTTAATGAAGTCCAGCTTATCAATTCTTTCTTTCTTTGGTCTCATATCTAAAAAGTCATCACTAAACCCAAGGTCATCTAAATTTTCTCCTCCATTAACTTCTAGAAATTTAATAGTTTTGTGTTTTACATAAAGGGCTGCAATTCACTTTGAGTTAATTTTTGTGAAGGATGTAAGGTCTATTCTAGATTCATTTTTTTTTCTTTCTTTTTTGCATGTGGATGTCCAGTTGCTCCAATACCATTTGTTAAAAAAAAAAAAAAAAGGAAAAGACATATTTTCTCCATTGTATTGTCTTTGCTCCTTTGTCAAAGATCAGTTGACTGTACTTATGTGAATCTATTTCTGAGTTCTTTGTTCTGTTTCATTGATCTATTCTTTCAACCGTACTACACTGATTTTCTGACCTATAGCTGACCTATATTTTCATTCTCTCTGAAGAAGTTCTTTACAAATACCTTCAATATTTGTCTGAGAGGGTCTTTATTTCTTTTCACTTGTGAAGGATAATTTTGCAGGGTACAGGTTTCTAGTTAGTGCCATTTTCTCTCAACACTTTAAATATTTCACATCACTCTCTTGTTTGCATGGTCTGCAGAGAAGTCTAATACAATTTTTACCTTTGCTCCTTTATAAATAAGATGTTTTTTTTTTCCTCTGGATTCTTTCAGGATTTTTCCTTTATCTTTGATTTTGTGCAATATAAATATAATATGCCTAGGTGTAGATTTTTATATTTATCCTGCCTGGTGTTCTCTGAGTTTCCTGAATCTGTGGTTTGCTACCTGATATTAATTTGGGGAAGTTCTAAGTCACAATGGTTTCAAATATTGTTTCTCTTCCTTTTTCTTCTTCTTCTTATGGTATTCCCATTATACATGTGTTACATCCTTTGTAGCTTTCCAACAGTTAATAGATATTCTATTCTGAGGTTTTTTTTTCCTGTTTTTGTTTCCCCCTATGCTTTTCAGTTTTGGAAGTTGTTACTGAGATATCTACATCCTCAAGTCCAAAGATACTTTTCTCATCTGTGTCCAATCCAGTGCTAAGCCCATCCAAGGCATTCTTTATTTGTTATAGTGTATTTGATCTCCAGCATTTCTTGTTATTCTTTCATAGAATTTCCATTGCTTTCATTGCCCATGTATTCTTGCATGCTATCTACTTTATCTATTATAGATCCTAGCATACTAATCATAGTTGTTTTAATTCATGGTCTGATCATTCCAGCATCCTTACCATATCTGGTCTGGCTCTGATAGTTGCTCTGTCTCTTCAAACTGTGT
Organism: Herpailurus yagouaroundi; assembly: GCF_014898765.1. Classification (NCBI taxonomy): domain Eukaryota; kingdom Metazoa; phylum Chordata; class Mammalia; order Carnivora; family Felidae; genus Herpailurus; species Herpailurus yagouaroundi. The sequence continues at coordinate 6,620,930 of NW_024412401.1, forward strand.
TATTACCTTTGAGTATGCCTTGTAATTTTTTGTTGGAAGGTAGATATGATTTACTTGGTACAAGGGACTACAGTATATAGGTGTTTACTAATGTAGTATTAAGATGTAAGGGAGAGGAAGCATTCAATAGTCTTATGATGAGCTGTCAGTCTTTTAGTAGGTTTGTACCTCTGGACTATAAATTTCACAAGCACTTCTTAGTTCTCCCCTGCTTCATTGGACAGGATGCTAGAGTAGGCTGGAGTTGGGTATTGCCCTTCCTAAAGGTCAAGTAGGCTCTGATGAAACCCCAGCAGGTTTAGCTCTCATTAAATAGTTTCTCCCGAAGGCAGACCTCGGTCAGAAGAACAGAATACTCTGGTGTATTTCAAAATACTGTTAATTACAGTTTAGGTTTCCCCATCCTGTCACTGGTTTGCATGGAGGTTTCTGCTCATGGATTTCTGTCCCAGTGAGTTGTGACTCCCTGTATCTACTTGTCTGTCTCTCCAACTTGGCAGACAGCAGTTTGTCCTATGACTACACTTCTCTTATGGATCTAAGAACAGTTGTTGATTTTTACTCTCTTCAGCTTTTTTATTTGTTAGGCTAGAATGGCAACTTGCAAACCCTTTAATTTTGTCTAGCTCCTCAAGGAAAGAGAGTGTGCCTAATTTCTCTGCCGCAGCAGTGCCTAACACATTAGAAGCTCTCACTAAAAATGTGTTTAGTGCCTGAGTGGTGAAAAAATAAATTAATGAAATAAAGACTTCAGCCTTCTAATGACATTGATTTATTGGACATAGAGATCTATAGTAGGTGCATTTCATCTCTTCTTACCATACCGTCCCCTTCATCTCAGACACCTGTTTCCTCATCAACTGACACAATCTTTTCCCAGACTTGCTTCAGACATTTTACTTTATTTACCGGAAGTTTAAGAACATTTCTTCTGTTACTCAAAACAATCTTAATTAATATTTTATTATGCTTTTTACATGTGTTAACATTGAATGTTTTTTCTTTGGGTGAGAGGTGGTTGTAATATATGAGCCTTTCATGTAAAAATAAACTTTCAAGGAATTTCTCAAATGCAGTTCCACATGAAAAGATCTATAGAAAGGAATAAAGATGAGGTTATGGCCTTCTGTTCCATCATTTTATGGCCTATAATAAAATAATGCCATATAATTTTCATAGGTGTGAGGTTATTTATTCTGTCTTTTCTCATAGAAACTTCTTTCAAGGATACTACTCTGTTCCTAGTTTCTCTAAATCTGGATCAACTATAATTTTGAGTATCTGACACGAGTTTATAGTTAAGTTGTTATTTTATAGAAACTTTTTATCTATTTGCCTCATTCCTTATTTTTTAATCACTATAATTAACTCTTGAATACTTCAAAGTCTTTTTCCTTTTTTTACCAAACAATGAGGTATAATCATGGCAACTAACAGTTGTGAAGGATTTTATGAGTATCTGAATCTCAGAAGCACCATTCTCCCATAGCTCAAATAATGCAGATTTAATGTTTTCTGGCTGCTTTGAACCCACAGGAATGCACATTTAAATCATATCCTGGGTTTGTTTACCAAGTTCCTATCAGCCTCTGAGGAGGTGCCCTGTTAATCTTGATCTCTTTCCGAATGGCCAGATGATGAATTCACCCAGACTTTCCTTTTCAGCTACATGTCTCTCAAGCCACCTAAGAGTCTTTCAACAAATAGCTTGAATATCTTAATCACTTTTTCTCCTCTGGTCACCTCTCCTGTCAGAACCCTGGCATTGTGCCTAGTGAAGGAAAAGACAGTAAATTTTCTTGTAAGCTCATCAGCAGAATTTCCATTGGATTTCTAGGTGCCACCACTGAGAGAGTTGCAAAGTCTCCCATTACAGAAGGTAAACAACCTAGGTGTTTTCAGCATTCCCGACTCCCTTGATCGGAAAACCATTACTCACCCCTTTTTCCAGATTGTTTCCCATTGCTCCACATCCCCCACTCCCCATTTCCTTTGATTCATTTCTCTTCTTCTCTCCCTTTGGCCCCTGGATTTAGTCTTCCATCATGTCTGGCTGGCAACTTTCTTAACTAGACCTTCCTGAATTCTGCTTCTTTATTTACAGAGCTCAACTTCCCCGCTGGCCCCAACGACCTCTAATGTTTGCTTCTCTCCGGCCTCATGATGTCAGGTTTAAGGCTCAATTTTCATGGTTCCATCTTTTTCTTACGATACAATACAGTTCTAACTATATTCAAACAGCAACATAAAACAAATCATTTTTTTTTCTGAAGGCAAAGAACCATTTGACTTTCCAATCACATCAACTGCAGCAAACTCCTTCTATTCCCTACCCTTCAGCATCTATTCTCCAGACTACCTTCCAGACTTCTGTATTTTCTCCATTTGCTTAGGTGGTAATTCAGTTGTCTCCAAACGCTGAAGCTCATGAGAAGATGGCAGTGGGAGATGAAAAAGATTACACGGGAAAATCAGGCAGCAGATGGCATGGGCACTTTTCCAAACCTCTGTGAACATCTACAGTTTAAATTCCAGAATTAACTGCCTACACATTTGGCTTTGGGCCACCCCGGATGCTGGGATTGCAGATTCCAGTCAGACCAAGCAAAAACTGAGGTGAGAGTAGAAGATCCTTCTCAGATGAAGTGAAAGGGTGATGCCACCCTTTTGTTCCCTTTGGAGGGAAGAAAGGAGAAAACTTGGAAAAATTAAAAACTGAGAAAAAAGATACATGTGGCTCAATTTTATGTAAAAGTAACGTAATGGTATCAGTTACTTTGAAGATCATTTCTAGCAGTGACTACAATTTTACAAACAGTGTACATGTTCAGATAAACGACTCAGTAAAGGGAGTGACAGAGAGAAAGGCAAAATACACTCATATCAGTTAATGTAATTTTGTGGGTATTCCTCCTCGCTTGACAATTTCATGGCCTTGAATAGCTTGGTTTGGCTGTATTTCTTTTTGAAAAACAACAACTTTTGGAAAATGTTTCTGCTTTCTTTAAAGGAGACACTTTACAGAGAAGAGAACTTACAGAGAAGTTACCCAACTAATTTATCATAAATATCTTCAAACCAGATCATTTAGCTCTTTTTTGGAATATTAAATTTTGAAGAAATTATATATCCATTATCAAATTGACAAGAAATGCAGATTGAAAATAATCCAACCATGTTTTAGATACTCCCCGACAAATACATCTTTTTTTTTTTTTCCAACTCATGAAGGCTTAAGTCTAAAGTACAATCCCATTTTCCATTTTTTTTTAATTTTTTTTTCAACGTTTATTTATTTTTGGGACAGAGAGAGACAGAGCATGAACGGGGGAGGGGCAGAGAGAGAGGGAGACACAGAATCGGAAACAGGCTCCAGGCTCTGAGCCATCAGCCCAGAGCCTGACGCGGGGCTCGAACTCACGGACCGCGAGACCGTGACCTGGCTGAAGTCGGACGCCTAACCGACTGCGCCACCCAAGTGCCCCAACCATTTTCCATTTTTAAGAGCATAATAAAAAGAGAAATCATGCAGCTTTGGGTGAAGAATACCCTGTTCAAAGAACTTTCTCACCAAAGTAAAAATAAAATGGCATGCCTCATTGTTATTAGGAACGTTTTCTTCTTCAATGGAAAACTACTCATCTGTTACTATTAATTAATAGCCTTTAACTGATTCAGATAATCAGTGTTGTTAAAATTAGTATCAGATGTATTCTACTCAAACTATTTAATTGCATTTTTCCCCAATACAGTGCCTAGATCCCTAGACATAGAGTGAAGGTTTGGGTTCATGTCCTTAATTGGCCATTTAATAACTGTGTACTCATGGGAATGTTTTGCTTTTCATAATTTGTAAAATAGGAGTCATAACAGCCTTAAGGAGGCTAGTGAGGAGTAAATTTGAGAATGAATGTGAAAAATGGTTTAAAACAACAATGAAAGATTTCTTTATTCATCCAACAAACATAGTTATTGAGTTCAGGTACTGAGACTGCAAAGGTAGAAATTGAAATCCATCTCTATGGCACTTTGACACCCAGAAGAGGCCACATCCAAACAGTTAAACAGGACGATAATTGCTTTAATTAAAGTGTTGGGGTGCCTGGGTGGCTCAGTCGGTTAAGCGTCCGACTTCACCTCAGATCGTGATCTCACAGTTCGTGGGTCCGAACCCCGCGTTGGGCTCTGTGCTGACAGCTCAGAGCCTGGAGCCTGTTTCAGTTTCTGTGTCTCCCTCTCTCTCTTCCCCTCACCTGTTCATGCTCTGTCTCTCTCTGTCTCAAAAATAAATAAACATTAAAAAATTTTTTTAAGTGTATACAAAGTACAGGAAGGGCAGAGGAAGAAACTCAAACCTGCCTGAGAAAGTAGAGAAGAGTTTCACAGAGGAGACAAGTACTTGGCTAACTTGAAGGATGAATAAAATTGTGTCAAGTGGACAGCGAGAATTGATCAGGGAGAAGAAAGAGAATGTGTGCAGACACAAAAGCATGAGAGAACATGGCACAGTTATAATCCAGAGCTCCGGGAAAAGAGCTAAGCCAGAAGGATAGATAGAGCAATTCGCATTATATAGGAAACATTTGAATTCAGGATAGGGTGAGAGGAGATGAGAACTAAGGGTGGTTTCAGAGGGATTAAAGGTGAAAAACTCATGAAGGAGAATGAGAAGTAGCCACCCAGAAGTAGATGGAACACCAGAGGAAAGTAATGTTTTAGAAGTTAATGCAGGAAAGAATTTTAGGAAAAAGGAGTGGCAACAGTGTCAAATGCAGCTAAGAGATCGAGTAAGAAAAACACTGAAATATATCCACTGGACTAAAAACCCAGAGACCCTTAATAACCTTAAGTGAGGATCAAGAAGGAGATGTGGAAACGTTATTGTAAAGTCTTGAGGTGCGAATAGGAAGTCAGGAAGTGAAAATAGTATTTGCTCCCCTGTGGCTGAGAAGAAAAGAGGATAACAGAGGAGAATAATCAAGGGCATCAAGGGTGTTAGGGAATGGTGACTATCTCCAGCACCTGGGTCATTGAAGAGAGGGAACTGTAACTGGGGAAGACAAAACTATTGTAGAGAACATTTCAATTCATATAGAAAAAACTGGAATATATTTTTATGTTTTACACATATATATCATATATATGTACATAATTAAGAAAATGATGAATTTCTATAACGTCTTGGGGGTTTTATCAATTAAATTGTGAATATACTTATCACGCAATATGGCTGAAAAATAAATTCTAGAAACATCAGTAAATTTTTTTAAGTTAAAACTGGAACAGATAGCTATACATCCTTTCATTTAAGAAATACATTGAGTACTGTGTGCCAGTCACCGCACTAGGTCCTGGTGATACAGTGTGGGCAAGGTAACCAGGTTCCCTGCCATGCTCAAACTTAGAGTCTAATGGAAGAGAAAGACACCAAAAAAAAAAAAAAAAAAAAAAAAAAAACAATTATCGAAACAAAATTTATTCAGTTCTTTCCTAGATATGTAACCTCATATTTCCATCTTTCAACTTTTGAATATCCAACCATCCATAAAGCTTTTAAATTTTATTCCAACAGCCATGTATTAGGCATCAAATGTTGTCAGGCAATTGGCTAGTCATAAGAAGAGACAAGAATTTGGAAGACATACATCCTGCCATCACACAGCTTATAACTAACAGTGAAAACTGAATCTTTCAAGAGTAAAACATAATAAGGGATCTCATATAAATTTAAATGAGTGATAAAGGACTTTTTGCATGAGTACTATGGGTTTGCTATGATACACACAAGATACACATTTTTAATTGTTCTTTCAGTTAATTAGGATCACACAAAGTTACAACTGTAAGAGATCCTAATGATCAGGTAATCTATAAATTTATTTTACAGATAAGGAAACTATGAGCCAGAGAAATGAGGGTCTTGCCTAAGATCCCACAAATCTAATTTTAAAAATCAAAATTCTAGGGCCTCCTGGGTGGCTCAGTTGGTTGTGTCTGACTTCTGCTCAGGTCATGATCTCAGGGTTGGTGAGTTTAAGCCCCACAAGGGGGCTCTGTGCTGACAGCGCAGAGCCTGCTTCAGATCCTTGTCTCCCTCTCTCTCTTCCCCTCCCCCACTCTCTCTCAAAAACAAATACTTAAACATTTTGAAAGTCTAAACAAATACTCCCATTTGCATGTTATGCAGCCATTAAAAACTCATCTGTAGATTCATGTTTAATGAAACAGGAAGGTATTTATAATACAGGGTTACAAATGTATTACCAATTTTCTGCAACATCCCAGTTTAAACACGTTTTTTTCCTGTACTCTCAGTCCCTGAGGTAGCCAATTTTAAGGTTTTCAAAGTAGACAGAGACAACATATACATATAAACAATGAGAATTCCTTTCTTTCTTTCCAATTCCTGTATGTTGCTTCTTTTACTCTTTTCAAATTTTATTGGCTAGTATGTACATTATAATAAAGCACTGATGTTATCCTTGTCTTCCTCCTGAGTTTAAATGCAATAGTTTTAATATGTCAATAATGAGTTTGATGGCTAAGGTAACTTTTTATAGCTGTTCTTTACTACATTAGACAGTTTTCCTTCTAATCGTTAAAGTTCTTTCTATGTAGTTGAAGCATTTTATTATGAATAGCTATTGAATTTATTAAATGATTATTCCTGGATGTAATGAGATATCTGAATCTTTTCATCTATTCATGCGCTAAATTAGATCGGTAGATTTTCCAAAGTTGATCAAACCTTATACTTTTTTAATCAGTTCAACTTGATTATAATATTCTTTTAAAATTTGTGGATTTATTATAAGAAGTATCAAATATCACTAAAAGAAAAGAACATCCTAATGTTATCATCATTTAGCTTCAACAATTATGAATGTTTTGCTATTCTTGCTTTATTTATTCCTCTCTCAACCCCAATTTGTTTTTTTAGGGTGGATTATTTAAAAATAAATCTCAGACATCATGTCATTTTGCCCACAAATATTTCAGTGTGCATCACTAACTACTAAGGTATTATTATCCTATTATTGTACCCAACAGAATTCATGGGAATTATTTTATAATCTAATACCTGTTTTATATTCATATTGTGAGGAGAGTCTCAAAAGTATCTTTTTACATTATTGTGTTCCCCTCCAAATTATTAAACAAGATCCATACATTTTATGAATTTTATGTCATGATTATGTCTCTTAAGTCTTCTCTGTCCTATAACAGTTCCCCCCAGACACACACTCCCTTTGTTTCATGGCATAGATTTGTTGGAGAATTTGGGTCATTTGTCCTAGAATGTTCTATCCTACAATTTCTGGATTTGGCTCACTGTTTCTTTGTGGTGTTATTTCACTGACTTTTCTAGCCTCCACTTTTCCTGTTAATTGAAATATTCAGATATAGAAGCACTATTGAATTTAGGTTCAATATTTTAGGCAGGAATACTTCATAGGTGGTGCTGTGTCCTATCACATCACATTGTGAGGTACAAAATATCTGATTATCTCACACTTAGTGATGATATGATTGATCACTGGACTCAGGCGGGGTCAGCCCAATTCCTCCATTGTAAAGTTCCCATCATCATTTACCTAATGGTTTCAACACCTATTCATGATTATTTCCCACATGTATGATTTCATTTAGAGTTTCAAAATCATGATGATCTAATATGTTGTTCATTTTGCCTTTGTTAACTAAATTCTTTCTCATAGAACTTTCTGTCATCAACATTTAAGGTACAATAGAATATACTTCACACAGAAAATTCACGATAAATGTTCATTTCTTCCCTTTATTCATTTTCAAGCTATGAGTTTTTGTTTTAGCAACCATCATTGGTGGCCATTGAGGTATTTTTGTTTTTGTTTTGGTGGTTTTAGTGTTACTATGGTCTCCTGGATTTTATATTTTTGAGGTGTTTCAAACCAATATAGTTATTTTTTTTTGTTCTCAAATCATTCCATATTATGCCAGTGGGAGCCCCTTCACATTTTATCCTCTGCCCTTTGACATGATTCCATTAATCTTTAAAAGTCTTTTTATTTTCTGACACAACAAGATTTCCCAGGCTAAGCTTATTTATTTACTTCATAAGGCATGAAATTACCTATTTCTCCAAGAAGCTTGGTTTCTCTTATTAGGTAATATTTGTTAATATTTTAATGTGATTTTTGCATCTATATTCAAGAATGAAATTGGTCTTGGGGCGCCTGGGTGGCGCAGTCGGTTAAGCGTCTGACTTCAGCCAGGTCACGATCTCGCGGTCCGTGAGTTCGAGCCCCGCGTCAGGCTCTGGGCTGATGGCTCAGAGCCTGGAGCCTGTTTCCGATTCTGTGTCTCCCTCTCTCTCTGCCCCTCCCCCGTTCATGCGCTGTCTCTCTCTGTCCCAAAAATAAAATAAACGTTGAAAAAAAAAATTAAAAAAAAAAAAAAAAGAATGAAATTGGTCTTTTACATACACACACACACACACACACACACACACAGTGCCTTCTCTGTGATTTTGTTGTGATGTAGAAGTCTTACAAAAAATTAAGAAGTGATTTTTTTTTCTATACTTTGAAGGAATTTCAATAATAGTGGAATTATCCATTGTTTAAGTGTTTAGTAGATTTACCTTGTAAACCTTCTCAGGATGGTGATTTCTTCATGAAAACATGTTTATTTACTAATTCTATTTCTTTAATAATTATTTTACCACCACCTCAACTGTGATTTAAACAAAAGAAGTTATTTTTAATATATTGCATACCATTTTTAGATGTTTTCTATTGGGAGAGTTATCTCAGCACATCTGGTACAATATATCAACTCATGATTTTTTTTTAAGTGAGGTAGAGATGGAAGAAAAAGTTTCAATTACCCCAGAGCCTAACTCTTCATTCCCTTTTATTGTTGAATTGTTGTGGCTTCAAAGTATTGGTTGTAAAGTCTCTTTCCTCACACAACTTCCCGTCCCATTTTTCTTGGTTTCCATCATGGCAGAATTATTCAAGACATGTTTATGGGATTTCCAACAGAGCTTTAAAATAGAAGATTGGCCACAGTATGATATCCTGACTAAATTTTTTTATTTCTTTTTACTGATTTTTTAAATGGCACAATTCTATCTAAACTTACTAACTCTTTTATAAAATTATAGAATCTGAATTGTTGGCACATTACAGCACGTAGCAAAAAAAGCAAAAGGAGTTACCAGTTGAGCAAGGAGCAGTGAGATGTTTGGTACAGTTGGTATTTTTAATTGGTTCTACAAAAGATATTTTCTCAGCAGTTGACTATTCAAATATGACTGCAGTAAAGTCTCTGAAGCTCGTACCATAAAATTCTGTCACTTCATCAATTTTAAATTCTAATTCTTCAAAAGAGGTTTATGCCTCAAAGAAACTAAATCTGAGATGCCACATAAAATATCCTGATTAATGCATCTATCAACATCTGGCATATACAGAATGTTCTCCCTATTGATTGGTTCTAAAAAGTTACTGTCGTGGAAACATAAACTTTCAATAAAATGAAAATATCTTCATTATATTCAGATAATGGATTTTTTTCACAACATAAACAGCTTCTATTAATCATTTTTTAAAGAGGAATAGGACTTCCATTTCTACAAAGATAGGGTAACAGAAGCCAAGTTACTCTTATGCTTGAAACAACCCCAAACAAACAAAACATATGAAACAAGAGTTTGCAAGACAGAGAAGGGCAGTGGCCTCTCAGTAATGGTAAACAAAGTAAGCTCTACATCTACATCAACTTACCTCCTCGAGAGAGTTTCTAGGCTGTGTGCAGGGAATAGGAACGTGGGCAAAACCTGCCAAGTTCCCTGAGTTGAGAAGATGATGTCTGAACTGGGAAGACCAAGATTTAGTTCACAGGACAGAGTACCAAGTGAAGAAAACTCTGCATAGAGAAAGAACTCCAGAGACCTACAGAGAACCCCCTCTGAGTGTCCAGCAAAGTAATGATCAGTGCCTGCATGTGAATAAACTACTCACCGGAAGGAAAAGAATTCCCTGAAAGGATTAGAGAGAATACCTGGCACTCACACAGAGTGGGAAATTATGCCTATTCCCACAAGGCAGACTGGAAAAACCTCAGAATTTGCTGGCCTTGGGTAGAGTGCTAGAAGTCTTACCTCGGTAATAGGCAATTATTAGCCTTAGTCTAAGCACAGCTCTGGTTCTGAATAACAAATTTTAAAAGCAAGACTCATAAGGGTCAAACAGATTCCAAATAACTCAACCTAGAACAAAGTTCAGGAATGTTTACATAAATAGGGGCACCAGGTGACTCAGTAGGTTAAGCGTCTGATTTTTTATTTTAGTCAGGTCATAATCTCACAGTTCATGAAATGGAGCCCCACATAGGGCTCTGTGCTGATAGCAAGGAGCCTGCTTAGGATTCGCTCTCTCCCTCTTTCTCTCCCCTCCCCCAACTACATTATTTTTGTCTCTCTCTCTGTCTCTCAAAATAAGTAAATAAACTTAATTAAAAAAAATTTTTTAACGTTTATTTATTTTTGAGACAGAGAGAGAGCATGAACGGGGGAGGGTCAGAGAGAGGGAGACACAGAATCTGAAACAGGCTCCAGGCTCTGAGCTGTCAGCATAGAGCCTGACATGGGGCTCGAACTCACGGACCACGAGATCATGACCTGAGCCGAAGCCGGCCACTTAACCAACTGAGCCACCCAGGTGCCCCTAAATAAACTTAAAAAAAAAAAAAAAAAAAAGAATGTTTACATAAATACAAAAATTTCCAGTACTCAACAAGGTGAAAGTCACAATGTCTGGCATCCAAACAAAAACTGAGCAGCTGTAGAAAGAAGGAGGGAAATACAACCCATAAAAAAAAAGGAGCAAAATCAATCAAAACCAACCCAGAATCAACAGATGTTAGCATTAGCAGACAAACATATTAAAAGTTTTTATAATTGTATTTCATGTGTTCAAAAAATGAAGTAGAGACATGGAAGATAAAAAGAATCAAGTCAGATGTCTAAAGATAAAAAAAAAAATGTAATATCCAAGATAAAAGATCCCTTGGATGGGATTAGTAACAAATGAGATATCGCAGAAGAAAAAAATCAGTCAACCTAAAGGTACACTAATAGAAAGATCCAAAATGAAATACAGAGAGATATAGAATTTTAAAATTAAAAAGACAAAGCAGGAGTTGGTAAGAAATAACTTTAAGTGGCCTAACATACATGGAATTTAAATTCTTGATAACAAGATGGGGTGAAGAGGAAATGCAATTTGAAGAAATAATAACTAGAAATTATTCAAATTTGAGTAGAAAAAAAACCATATACCCAAGAATCTCAACAAACTGTGAGCATAAATAACATGCTACACTGAGTCACATAGTAATCAAATTATTTACCCTATGACCCAGCAATAACACTACTAGGAATTTATCCAAAGGACCCAGGAGTGCCAATTCATAGGGGCACATGTGTCCCAATGTTTACAGCAGCACTTTCAACAATAGCCAAATTATGGAAAGAGCCTAAATGTCCATCAACTGATGAATGGATAAAGAAGATGTGGTTTATATATACAATGGAATACTACTTGGCAATGAGAAAGAATGAAATCTGGCCATTTGCAGCAACGTGAATGGAACTGGAAGGTATTACGCTGAGTGAACTAAGTCAGAGAAGAACAGATATATGTTTTCACTCATACGTGGATCTTGAGAAACAGAAGACCATGGGAGAAGGGAAGGGGGAAAAATTAGTTACAAACAGAGAGGGAGGAAGGCAAACCATAAGTGACTCTTAAATACAGAGAACAAACTGAGGATTGATGGGGTGGGGGCGTGGGGGAGAGGAGAAAACAGGTGATGGGCACTAGGGAGGGAACCTGTTGGGATGAGCGCTGGGTGTTGTATGTAAGTGATGAACCAGGGGAATCCCCCCCAAAAACCAAGAGCGCACTTTATACACTGTATGTTAGCCAGTTTGACAATAAATTATATTTTAAAAAATCAGAGTTAAACAGAAAATCCTAAGTGCAACCATAAAATGATGTTTGGACAGAAAAACAAAGGTGAAAAACATAGCAGATTTTCTCATCAGAAGCAATATATACAAGAAGACAATGGACAAATATATTTTAAGTACTGACAATGTGTCAATCTTGATGTCCATACCCAGTAGAGTATTTTTCACAAATGTATGTGAAGAAAAGCTTTTTCAGATACGAAAGCTGAAATAATTCATTACCGGTAAACCCACACTACAGAATATGTTAAAAGAAATCAAGAAAAATAAAAACTATACCAGATGGAAATAGGAAACTGCACAAAGCAATTAAGAGTAGTGGAAATGGTAACTACATGAATAAATATGAAATACTTTATCTTATTTAAATATTACAGAGGATAACTGACTAAACAAAAACATTGTAATGTGAGCGTTGTAACAGGAAAATGTAAAATATATGTCAACGATAGCACAAAATTCAGGAAAAGAGAAATGAGAGTATATTATAGTAAGGTTCCTATACTATTTGGGTACTAGTATGATATCACCTAACTATGAAAAGTTAAAGATGTATATTATAAACCCTAAAACAACCACTAAAATAAACAAAGAATTATATTAGCCAGCAAAGAAGATGAAAAAGAATTATGAAAAATAATCAGAAAGGAGACAAAAAAATAAAAAAGAAGAACAAATGAGGTAAACATCAAATTAATAACAAGAGTATAGAAATAAAGCTAACCATAATCATATTAAATTAGACACTTAAACATACCACTTAAAAGTAGAGATTGTCAAATTGGATGAGAAAGCATGACCCACCCATATGCTGTTTACAAGAGGTACAATTTAAATAGAAAGAAACAAATATGCGTAAGGTAGAGGAATAGAAAAAGATACACTATGTTAACACTAAGCAAAAGGAAGCTAGAGTGGATATATTAATATCAGATAAAATAGATTTCATAGTAAGAAATACTACCAGGAATAAATAATGTCATTTCTTTTTTTTTTTTTTAATTTTTTTTTCAACATTTATTTATTTTTGGGACAGAGAGAGACAGAGCATGAACGGGGGAGGGGCAGAGAGAGAGGGAGACACAGAATCCGAAACAGGCTCCAGGCTCTGAGCTGTCAGCCCAGAGCCCGACGCGGGGCTCGAACTCACGGACCGCGAGATCGTGACCTGGCTGAAGTCGGACGCTTAACCGACTGCGCCACCCAGGCGCCCCAAATAATGTCATTTCTTAATGATAAAGATGTAAATTTATTAGGAGAACATAACAATCCTATAGTGAACCTAGTTAAAAAAGATCTCCAAAATGCATGAAGCAAAAGCTAGATAAAACTATAGGAAAAATAGGCAAATCTAAAATTATGGTCAGAAATTTAAGTATCCCTTACCTCAATAATTGATAGAACCAGGAGAACAGAAAATCAGCAAGACATAGAAGACTTGAAAAATATAATCAACTAATTTGACCTAACTGACATTTCTAGAATATTCCATCAGAATACACATTCTTTTCAGGAGTAAGTGGAATAATTACCAACATAGACCATATTCGGGGCCACAGAACAATTCTCAATAAATGTAAAGAAGATTCAAGTCACACAAAGTATGTTTCTGAATTAGCATGTGATTAAAATAGAAACAAATAACAAAAGGATATTCGTAGCATCCTCAAAATGTTTGAAAATGAAATATCCATTGCTAAGTAAGCCATGGGTCAAAGAGGAAATCAAGGGAAATTACAGAGTATTTTGAATCGAGGGAAAGCAAAAACATAACATAATAAAATTTGTTGGATGATGCTAGACATTAACTGGGAAGAGAAATTGATAGCACAGCATTCATATGTTACAAAACGAGAAAGGTCTTAAATCAATGACCTCAGCTTTCACTTTAAGCTAGGAAAGTAAGACTAAATGAGACCTAAAACAAGCAGAGGAAAGGAGATAAGATCAGAGCAGAAATTAATTTAAAGATAAAAACAATAGAGACAAATCAATAAAAATGAAAGATGGTTCTTTAAAAGATAATGAGGGCGCCTGGGTGGCGCAGTCGGTTAAGCGTCCGACTTCAGCCAGGTCACGATCTCGCGGTCCGTGAGTTCGAGCCCCGCGTCAGGCTCTGGGCTGATGGCTCAGAACCTGGAGCCTGTTTCCGATTCTGTGTCTCCCTCTCTTTCTGCCCCTCCCCCGTTCATGCTCTGTCTCTCTCTGTCCCAAAAATAAATAAACGTTTGAAAAAAAAAATTAAAAAAAAAATAAATAAATAAAAGATAATGAAATGGATAAACATTGGACAATATTAACAAAAATAAAGAGAGAAGAGTTAAATTACCATATCATAATATTAAAGGGGATATTACTACATACTGCACAGAAACTAGAAGGATAAAGGAATACTAAAAACAACTTTGCTCCTCTAAATTCATCAACAATGGACAATTCCTAGAAAACCCCAAACAAAAGTCAGCCAACATGAAATAGATAACCTGAATAATCCTGAAACTATTAAAGAAATGGAATTTGTAGTTAAAATACTGTCAAAAAGGAATTTCCAGGCCTAGATGGTTTACCTGGAATTTTCTACCAAGCATTTAAAGAAGAAGAAGGAAAACAACAACAACAACAACAACAACAACAACAACAACAACAAGAAAATCACACCAATTCAATTTTATACACTCCCTTCCAGTAGATAGAAAAGAAGAGAAAACTTTCTGATTCATTTCATGAAGCCAGAATGAACCTGCTACCATAACCAGATAAAGATAGTAAGATAGAAAGAACACTAGAGAACACAAAATCTTCATCAATCACCAAATCAAACTCAACAATATAGAAAAAGGATAACACAACACAACCAACTACAGCTTATCCTAGAAATGCAAGGTTGTTTCAGTATTTTTTTTTAAATTGGCTTTAATAAAGAATACCTTAATAGTTCAAAGAAGAAAGAATATAAATTGATGCAGAAAAAAGCACTTAACAAAATTCAACATCAATCTCTCAGCAAACCTGATAAAGGACATCAACAACAACAAAACCTACAGGAAATGCCATACTTAATGTGAAAGGCTGAATGTTTTCTCTCCAACATTGGGAAAAAGATAAGAGCATCCATTCTCACCACTCTTATTCAGTATTATACTGGCAGTCCTAGCCAGTGTGATAAAGAAAGAAAAATAAATTTTAAAAAGCATATATAATAGAAAGGAAGTAACAATACTATCTCTATTTGCAGAATACATAATTTTAATCATCTGTGTAGAAAATGCCAAAGAACTTACCAAAAAACTTCCAAAAGTTTGAGTTTAGCAAGATCACAGGTTACAAGAAAAGCACACAAAATTCAATAGTAATTCTGTATACTAGCCATGTAAATTAGAAATTGAAATGAAAAATCAGTAATATTTTAATAGAGATAAGATGGGAGAAAATGAAATAAGGCTAAATCTAACAAAAATGTACAGCATCGTTTTGCCAAAAACTAAAAAATTGTTGATGAAAGAGATCAAGACCTAAATAGGTAGAGAGACATAGCTTGTTCACAGAAGGGAATACTTAACATTAGTAAAGATGTTAATTCTCCCCAAATTGATCTATAGGTTTTATGCAATTTCAGTCATAATCCAAGGAACATTTCTTTTGTTTTCTAATGTTTATTTATTTTTGACAGAGAGTGTGGGCACTAGGGAGGGGCAGAGAGAGGAGGAGACAGAGGATTCAGGATGGGCTGTGCACTGAGAGCGGAGAGCCTGAAGTGGGGCTTGAACTCATGAACTGTGATATCATGAACCGAAGTTGGACATTTAACCCACTCAACAGACTGAGCCACACAGGCACCCCAAGATTTCTTGAGTATAGGGACAAGATGACTCTAAAATGTGCATGGAAAGGTAAAGGAATTAGAATAGCTAAGACAACTTGAAAAGAAGAATTACATTACCTGGTTTTAATACTTACTATAAAGCTGCAGTAATCAAGACAGTATGGTATTGGCAAAGATAAGGACACATACATCAATGGAACAGAATGCAAAGTCCAAAATTATACCTAAACAAATAGGGCCAACTGATTTTTGACAAAATTGCAAAGCAATTCATTGAAGAAAGAATAATCTTCTTGACATATTCTGTTGAAAAAAATTGGACACATATTAAAAAACAACCCTCAACCTAAACCTTATGCCCTACATAAAAACTAACTCAAAAATGGATCATATATCTCAGTGTAAAGTGTAAAACTATAAAACTTTCAGAAGAAAACAGGAGAAAATTCTTGTGACCTACAATTAGGCAAAGAGTTCTTAGGATACCAAAAGCGTAATCTATTAAAAATAAAGAATAATAATCTTTATCAAAGATTAAAATGTGTTGCTTTTATAGTCTCAATAGGACTGCTGAGTGTTCACTCAAGAAATAAAAACTTATGTTTGCACAAAAACCTATACAAGAATACTTACAACAGCTCTGTTCATGATTACCCCAAATTGCCTAAGATACCTTCAACACAGGAATGGGTAAACAGACCAGTACATCTGTACCATGGAATATTAATCAGAAGTAAAAAGAAACAAACTGTTGGTTCATGTAACAACTCTGATGGATATCAAAGGCATTATGCTGAGTTAAGGAAGTCGATTTCAAAAAGTTACAACTGTAAGATCCCGTTTATTTGACATTCTTAAAAAACAAGGAGGGTAAGCAGAGGTTGACGAAAAGGTCAGATCAGGAACTGGAACTTTAATAGCAGAGGTGAAAGCTGAAACCTTACAGAAAGATGAGAACCTAGAGAAGGAAATGCGCAGAAAGAGGTCACTCATTGAATTCCTTTCCTGGCCCCCTCTCCTAATCCTCAGCCACCTTTCCACTGGGCTGGGTGGGAAACATCGCTATCGCTATTTTATTTATTTTATTTAGCTATGTTTAGTATTATGAGTACAGGTTGCCCTTTTATAACACAGAAAGTGCAAGAAATGTGTAGTCCTGGGTTTGAATCTTGGCACTATTACTTAGTATCTGTGTGATATTGGACAACTTAATCTTTCAGAGCTGCTCTTCTCACCTTTAAGAGTAGAATAATGATAACTTATAAGAATTTCACAGTAATATAAATGAAGTGTGTAATAAGATGGGTGTTTTATAAATGGTAGCTATTAAAAGTATTGCACAGTTGCTTAAATGCAGCACTCTATCAATGGGGTATCACTTTATTATGGAAGTAGACCATTATAAATGGTCAAGGATTTCAGAATGTAATATTTGCAAGATGTTTCTTTCATCAGAATTTATTGCATAATACTAGCAGAGTCATTTTAGTATTAATTACCTGAATAGTGAAACTGGTGATAGCTTTGTGATTACAGAACTAAGTAGAATAATGGTAGCCATTTAAATGTTATACTGCCTATATCTGTTAAACAGTGTCATAAAATTGACACCTTACAACTGCATCCGGCTCATCTCCATTTCATTCCTCCCTGGTTTCCTATAAACTCTCCCTGGTGGTTTTCTTTAGGTAAAAGTGCAGTATATTCTGGCTATTGAATGAAATCTTATACACACACAAGCAACCTTAACCATTGGGAAGTATATCAGAAATACTTTCCATTTTCTGACCTTTGGTGAGGTGTCTAAAAATTTAAGTCACATCAAAACAGTCTCTGTCTCTCTGATCAATTATCCATCATCTCCCAAGTGTTTTACATGCACATCACTGAATCCCCTTCTTCTAAATCAGAAACTATGCATTGACTTCTTTGTGAATAATGCTAAGCCATGTCTCTATGGCCTTCAGACCCATCCTTTCTGTGGTTTCTTTATCATCCCTCTTTTTAATTAGAGAAGCCATGCTCTTGCCTCTGCTTTCCTGAACCTCAGTTTTCATCCGTGTATATGCTATGTTCCAGGTACTACAGCAACTTTTACCTCACGTGCATTGTGCCCCCTTATTCCTCTGTGCCATTTCCCATCCTGCTATACTACAAAGAATATCTTTCCTTGTCTATGTGAAAGACAACTGAGGCATCCCCTAGAAAAACTTCTTGGGTGTTCACCAAAGGATTCACTCATTCTTCCTCTCTGTTCTATGGTGTTTGGCACAGCCTCTATCATCACCCTTATATTGTTGGGTAACTGATTGCTTTCTTGTCTATCTTCCCTTATCTATTCCTTTGTGGATAAAGACTTTATCTTGCTTCTTTTTTGTATTCCTAACACGTATGCCAGCGTCTTGCATGGAACAAATAATATTTAAAAGCTAGAAAGTGACAAAATGAAATTCCTTGCCCTCTAAACTTTTTTCTCAAGGTTCACAAGAGCACTGATTATTAAAGAGTGTTAATTGTAGAACCTTCTGGATGATCCCACTTGTGCCTTCCAGACTTTGGTGTATCCTATGTCTAAGACCTTTGTATAGGATATAAAAACTCCTTCATATTGTGGTGGCCAATTTCTTTAATTTCTTTCCCCTTCCTGGAAATCTCTTTAATTAAATTTTCCAAGTTCTTTTGCTAGTGACCTAAAGGCCCCAAGGGATTACGTGTGTAGGAACTAACCTGGCATTGAGCCTAAAAATGGTTTATTGCTTCAGGGAGAGAAATTACTTTCTGGACAATTTAAACTGGATTTTCTTTCTGTGTATGTTTTAGATAATAATGGAAAAAATCATAAATTAACCAGAACCTAGGAAAGAAGGCTTTACACTTGTTGTATGGCATAGGTCACCTGTGTAGGAAACGTGCATTTTAAGATATGCCAACAAAGACTTGATTACCCTGTAGTTTCTGGTCCAACTGATACCCCCTTAGAACCTCACTCCCGTCCCTGTTAATAATTAAACATGTAAAAACATATGCACTCACTATCTCTCTTTCTTTCACATATCTCAAGGGAAAAGTAGCTTACATGAATGCATTATTTATTCATTCAACAAGTATTAAGTAAGGCTTGTTAGAGGTAAGCACTGTACTAGGCAGTTAGAGGGATTCACTTCCTTGAGGACAAGAGTCACAATTGGCAAAATAAACAATATTTCTAAAACAAGATTTTTAAAAAAGTGCCATGCCTATGAGAAGTACAGAGATGTGCTTTTGGAGGTCAGAGGAAGGGAAAGGCACATTTGTCTGAGTTGCATGATAGAATATTGAGTGTTGAAACCAAATCTTCTTGCAAAATGAGTAAGAAATCCATGGCTTACTTGCAATGTAGGGACAGAATAGGATGGTTTCCATGGCCTTTTAAAAGAATTTGAAGATTTAAAATGTACACATATCTTCAGTCCCAAGCTTCATATCTTCAGTTTTCCAGTATAAGGTTAAGATAAAGTTATCCTTTAATAACATTTATTCTCCAAGTCTTTATCCCACAGACTAATGAGTACAGTTGTGGTATGTTGATAATGCTTTTGAGTAAAGGGCAAAAATGTAGCTCAACATGAGAACATTTGAACTACTTATTCAAAGATATGCTAAATTTAACCTCAAAGAAATTATTACTTCATTGGTATCTCTGAATGTTTTCTAAAATAAGATCAATTTCCTTCAGTCCAGGATGTTTTAGATATGGCCTGGCTTAATGGTGAAGGAGTGAACAAGAGCTGAGCTGTTAATGACCTTCCATTTCAAGACTCTCTGATGACCCTCTCAGCCAATCAAAGCACAAGCAAGTGAGGCTGGAAAACAATCACCCTGTTGAACTCATGCTGTAAGAAAAGTCATGCAGTGCCCAGAGACAGGCAGTGAATACTCTTGGCTAAGCACTGTGCTAAGCTAAGGGACTGGAAAGATGAATCTTGTACAGTCCCTGTGAGAGCACACATAGCTTAGTGGGGCAGGAATGAGTGTACATTACCATAAATCAAGACATAACTTAAGCTCTTAAGAAAAGTGACCATTACTGTGGAGTAGGCAATTTTCTGAGAAAGCTTGTATAGAAACGATGGTGTTTGATATTGAATAATGAACCTTAAAGTTGGAAAAAGCAGAAGAATCAAAACACCAAACCTATATGAGGAGAGGAAAGCCCTACCCACATCGTCCTGCTTATTACAAAGAACTAAGATGATTGGCTCATAGTCTAGAAAGAGATCATCTTTCTGGTGGTGGCTTTTTTGTTGATCTGTTTGAATATACCTATCTAGGCTCATGTATAAGGGTGAGCCTTATTATCAAGCAGAATCTTGAGATTTTAAGAGGTGTTCTTAACCAACCCCTTCTGACCCATCATACTTGACACTGTCGTGGTATTTGAAACTCCATCATTCTTCATCATTCAAAGATTATACCTTGGTCTTCAGTTGACTTCTTTTCTAAATACCCCTCAGAAAGTATTTGGTTGACCACTATGGTTTGGATATTAGTTGGCAACTGGCTGAAAATAAGTCTAGATTATTAAAAAGAAGAATTGCAGCCTTTAAAAACACTGCTGAAAGTGCTAAGAGGAGTTATGGGAGCTGAAATTGGGAATTGATAATACCTGCTTTACAATTTGGCTATAGGGGTGCACATGTGTTTGATTTTCCTCCCTGCCTTCATCCCTCTCCTCACCTAAAAAAGGAATGTCAAAATAATTGGAATCATGGGAGTTCCCATCCTAGAGTGGAGCAACCTGGGAGGATGTGTATAAAATGCACACGTTCGATCTTATCATACTGCCGCTTCTTAACCGAATTTGCTACCCTGTTTAATTCAGAGTTTTGCTCTGCCAATGTGCCTCCCAAAATTATACTCTTAGATAAGCAGCAGAAGTTTATGAATCCCCAACCATTGCTAAAATATCCAAGAGAACTTTCAAATCCTGAGATAGTTTGGCAAAAATTAAAAAATCAATCAATAAAAATAAATGCAAGCCAGCTTCTTGCTTTACTATGGTCCTGACATTGGTTGAATATAGTGCTTAGTTTCACAGCAATATTTCTAATTGGGTTAAAAAAGAAAACTTTATAGACCCAAATCAAAAAGGAGTAAGGGAACGGGAGACCATCAATGAAAAATTTCCCAGAAAAATTTTTACCCACCTGAAATAGATGGAACTTCAGCATCGCATGTATAGTGCATATATTTTTCCCTTAATATATTCCATTTATCCCGCAACAGGCATGGCTACAGAATTCCTAATTAGGACTCTTTGTTGGAGGGGCACTAACCCGTAAAGTCCTCAGAATCATCAATAGACCAGATGTGATGGCCTTATTCATAGCACTACTTGGTTAAGAACAAAAGCCCAGGGATGAGAGGGCAAATCCTTGCCAAGGGGTCAGTCCACCGGCTCGTGACGTGTCCGGGAAGTCTCCATGACCCAAGGCAGTGAAGAGCTGGGGTAGAAGACAACTTGTCAGAATGCAACTTTTCATCTTGCACAGAAATTATTTCTCCTCCCTGACAGAATACCTACATTTTCACTTTACCTTAAGTTAGATTGGCAAGTAATTTCCTAAGTATAAAAAAACACCATGTCAAAGGGGCATGCAAAACTCAGTATTTCTTTTGCATTCTGGAATTTAGCTTCCTGACTTCTTGGTGGCAACCATAATTGTGAATAATAATAGCTATTATTATTGCTTATTATGGTTAAGGGTCTTTCTAAGCATTTAAACACACTTTCTGCTTCTCAAATAATGAGAGGTTAGGTAACCTGCCAGGGGTCACAGACTTAATTAGTGCAGGTATACAGCTCTGAACCCAGCCATCCAAAAGTCAACCACAAGGTCAGTCTGTCTCCTCTGAGGAAACTGAGGCCCACAGACATTTCCACTTGCCTGAGGTCACTCGGCAAGCTGGTCTCATACTCCAGCCTGAATCCAGAGTCTACACACTTCCTAAATAATTTGAAATGAGTAGCTCCAACCTTTAAGCAAATAAAGAATAGGCAGCAGTTTATCCCTTTATTTTTTCCAAGAGGAGGTGTTTTTTAATGAATCATATTAATATTATAAAAGATTTTATTACTAGGCTTAGAGAACTGTAGTATCTTGAAAACATTTTTATCACTTGATGTAGGTATCTCATATAAGGTCTTGCTCTGAAATTACATCTCTCTTAAAGGCTTTAGCTTTAAAGCAGGATGGCTATATTGATGCTTCTGTGATTATTGTTTCCCAATGGCCTTTTCTTCCACCTGCTAGTCTAAGGCATATTTGGAGCAAATTGGAGACACTTGGACTTACATCTAACTAAAACCCAGTGTACAGATTTCTTAATCAAGAATGGATTTGATAATTATCAGTTTGGGTTAGTAAGATTGAAATTGAGATTTGCAAGTCATTGAGTTGCCCAATTGCTAAATAGGGATATACTCAGATACGCTTTTGGTAGGTGCTTCCATGGATCATTCTAGGTTTAATTCCTGTATTTGGGTGAAGAAACAATTTCATAGGTAACAAAAACAGGTAATGCAGCTATTTCACAGGTATATGGTGTTAAAATATTAGAAGTAACATTTATATCCAAGCAAACAAGAAAAGTCACCATAAACTTTATGGTATTACTTTTAATTTAATTTATTAAAAATAGTAAGTAGTAGAAGGTAAATAAGAAAGTATACAGCAAAGAGAGATATGATTTTTTAAAAACTCCATCAGTGTGTGCCTGTTGGATCACAAAAACCTTCTTTTAATGCAATTTAACTTTAAACTAGAGTAACTAAGTAGCTTTGCCCAGGACGTTCTCATGGTCTCTTAACATCTCAGATGTTAGTGCTCAGGCAGGAGCCCAGGGGCAAGAACAGAGGTAAGCTTCAGGGGTAAGCCCAAAGGCTTTCAGGTTACGTTTTCCAAAACCTTTCAATTAGCTAAAAAGTTTGCTGAAGCTTGCGGCTAAATGTTGGCTCTCCTTTCTAAAGCAGGGACGGGCCTGCCATGCCTTCAAAATGAACTCACAGATTCTGAAACGCCTCTCATTTTCCGTGACTGTGTTCAAGTGGAAGTGTTTTACGCTCAGGACAACATGGAAGAGAGTAGGGTCCCCATCCTTTTTCTGTGCCTAGTCCAGGTCTTTGATGTCTCATGCTGCAGAGTTCTGCAAGTGCTGAAGTTGTCAGGCAGTTTGCCACCCTCCTTCCCTACCCACCCTGCCCCCCCCAAATACGTTACTTCTTGAGGGTTACCTTTTGTTTTCAACATCTTATCGTCATCCAAGCATGGTAAAGCAATTTTAGATCATTATATAATTTTTGCACAAAATTCAACTGCCTTTTATGAAATCTGTTATTTACCTGGCATTGCACTTGGGACTAAAGAGAGCACAAAAGATATGTAACGTGGTTACTGAAGATTGCAGGGATCTCTCTCATTTTCAGGGGAAAAAAAATATCATCCATGCACGACAATTGCAAGACATCATAAGTTGGAACACAACGAAACAGTAGCATCTAAATAGGAGAAGGTAAATTATACCCTCTATAAAAATGAGGCAATATACATGATTTTTGACCATTTCAACTGTATTTTTCTTTAATGTGCATAAATAAAAAGCCTCAGTTCTTTTGAATGCCTTCTTTCTTACTCATTCTGATCTTTAGCGTGTAATCCATAAAAGGCCATTGCACCTCCATAAATCTTCTTTAATTCAAAGCATAACTCTCAGAGCTCAAAAACTGAGCAGATTAGCTGTTGTAGCTCCTCACTGAAATTGTCGGTGTATAAACATCTCCCTCGGGTCACAACTACAGTCGGTGTAAAAATAAATCAGAAGTCAGCTATAAGTTCCAATGATTTATCAATGAGTTTTTTAATGGTGTGTGTCTGAATTATAGCATTTTTGTGAACCCCACCACTGATTGCCATTTTCATTAGTTCATAACGTTTTTGGTATACATAAATATACATGCACACACATGTGTATTTGCATCTATAAATTTTGCATTTCATAATGGCATATTCTTTGCCACTAGATCAGCTGCACTATTTTTGGAAACATTACTCTCTCTACTTGGAAATCACAACCTCTTAGTCAATCTAAATATGACTTCATAACTTTTATAGCTTTCAGCTATGCTTTTGCAAAACCTTATTGTGATTGCAAAATAGCTCTGTGTGGTTAAGAAAAAGAAAGTGACTGCTCATGACATACTCTAAAAAATGCTTTGTGTTTCTCTTCGGTGTTGGGATCATGATGTAGCTGAAGTGTTTTGTGTGCTAGTGTGTGAGCAGATAATCTAGGAGGTTACATAAGGGTGTGTTTCTAAATTAAACTGAAATCTTGACTCTATTTCTTCTCCAGTCACTAATTAAATTAAAGTTGAATCATCCAGAACAATGCTTTCAGAGGTCCCTCTGCCCTGGAAAAAAGATTAACATTAATTTAAAATGCAGAACATCATTAATTTTATTCATTAGGCACAAGCAATTCTCTTACCAATTCATCATTCTCCTTCCGGGTGGGGGACGTTCTCAAAGTTTTGTTTCTGTTTTTAAAATGTGAGGGTTTTCTTCTTCTTCTTTATTAGGTGAAATTTCATTTTAACTCTCTATTGATCTGATTGTAGTATAAGTTTTAAAGCAGGGCTTCTTAAAATTTTATATACACGGGAATCACCTGACTATGTCTCTGAAACGTGCAGACTGGTTCAGAAGGTCTGGAATGAAGCCTGAGCGTCTACATGCATAACAGTCATCAGGTGATGTGTCTCTGCTGCTAAATGACACTCTGAACAGCAAGGTTTTAAAGTATCATAAGCATGTATTATTCCACGAGTTCATCAATAGCATTATTCTTCTGTGAACCACACTGGCTTCCTAGGATATATTTGCCCAAGTTCCCCTTCTTATGCCTCGTTCAGCATTGTTTACTCCATGTTGCTCACATAGAAGCTACCAATTCAGAGGAATCCCTCAGTAAACCTTCTTGGGAGCTGGAACTAATCTGGTTCTAACCTTTCTCCAGGGGAGTGTTGTACAGACTTTGAAAATGTTGTAGCTGTGTGTAGAAAACTAAAATATGCTTTAGACATATACATTTAAGTGAGTTTAATGTGATCCCTGCGATCTCACACCAAAAGGACCTATACTATTTCACTGACGACCCCCCCCCCCCCCAAGCATCACAGAACTAAAAGCAGCTCTGTGACCTCCTTTCTACCAGGGATCCTGAGACAAGGCCAATACCAAGACAATGGCTGTCCTAGTCCCCAGAAGACCCCTTGCACCAGGTGCACACCCTCCAGCTGAAATGAAAATGTGCATCTCAAAGGGGAGATGTTTGCTGAATGGACTTGAGTGAGAGGAGCAGGAAAGTGATGTGAATTGTACCACTAGCCGATACTTATAAGGACTGTTGGTTGGGGCCGGAGATGGGCTCAAATAGTTAGTCCTATATGGTTTAGCCATAAATTATCTCTACAGACATAAACTAGCAGGCTGAGTCATGCCACATTTGCCTGTTTTAGGTCCCCGCAGAGATGGTGGAGGAAGGGTGCCAAACTGTCAAGGTGGGTGCACTAATTATTGAATGCCAGACAGACTCTGTGAGCCAACTATGCCGAATAATTGTAACATGTACTGCGGCAGGTGTATTCATGTGCCATACCTGTGCCAACAGCCTCTGGTCACCTCCAGGATGGTATCAAAGAAATAGACTTCAATTAAGACAGACTTTGGGGTGTCTGGGTGGCTCAGTCGGTCTTAACTCGATTTCATCCTACTCGAATTCAGCTCAGGTCACAATGTCACAGTTCATGAGATCGAGCTCCGCGTAGGGCTCTGTGCTGACAGCACGGAGCCTGCTTGGAATTCTCTCTCTCCCTCTCTCTGGCCCTCCCCCATTTGCACGCTCTCTCTTTCTCTCTCTCAATAAATAAACATTTTAAAAAAACAAAAGACAGACTTAGGGGATGAGTTTAAGTTCAGAAATGCCCTGGAGATGTTTTTATTCATTGAGATGTTGAGTTTATAAGTCCAGAATACAAATGCAAAGGGGCACTGGTTAGCTGACTTATAAGTATCTGGCATGGTCAGAGGCAAATCCCATAAAATATCCCATTTGTGGAAGAAGCTGAACGTGAGCTGATGTGGCCCATTATTCACAAGTCTTTTTCATTCAAAAGAGTGTTCATTCAGAGACAATTATAAGCATCCTCTGAGATGTTTAAACCCCCAGATTCTCAAGATTTAGAACAAATTTCACTGGGTATAAGAATTTGTGTATGGGACACTATCCTAGAAACTCCCAAATCTTATTTGCTGGAACCAACATCAGAGGTCATTAGTCGAAACTCCCACTCAAAGCTGGAATCCTCTCTGTCGCGTTCCTTGGCCATTGGTCATCCAGCCTGTGCCTGAACATTTCCGGGTATGGGAAACATCCCACTATTTGAGAAAATGCATCCCCTAATGATAACGCCAAGTGTGAAAATATTCTCCCAAATACAGATCCCAGATTTGCCCTTCTTTTTCTTAATTTTTTTTTAACGTTTATTCCTTTTCTGAGAGACAGAGAGAGACAGCGAGTGAGCGGGAAAGGGGCAGAGAGAGGGAGACACAGAATCTGAAGTAGGCTCCAGGCTCTGAGCTGTCAGCACAGAGCCCGAAGCAGGGCTCGAACTCACGAACTGCGAGAGCCAAAGTTGGACGCTCAACCGACTGAGCCACCTGGGCGCCCCAAATTTGCCCTTCTTAAATTTCTACCCTTTGGTCCGATTTCTGCTCTATGGAACTATAAAGGACAGGTCTTCACCTTCTAAAACCTTGATGAAGAAAACCTCTCAGCTGCTCCAAAGGCTTCTCTGCTTCAATTTAATAGCCTCAGTTCCTCCATCTTTTCTTCTCATGACCAACCCTTACTCACCCAAGTGAGATGATTATTAACATCCTAAAACCATGATCCCCAGGACTGAACTGAATAGTAATAAAGTGATCAAATCCACTGCTGATGCTGCAGAAATATTGTTTTGATAAGCTGGAGTTTAATTCTTATTCATGTGGCATAAAATTTGCAAATTTCTTTCCACCAGCCACATGATCCTGCTTTTACTGAGTTTACAGAAAAAAAAAAAAATCCACACGCTTCCACATAAACAATGAATGGCAAAACTGGTCTTTTCTTCGTTTGATATTGGATAATAGATTTTTCCTTTTAATCTAAATTTAGAATGTAACATATATCACTTTAAGGAGCCCACCTCATTAAATTTGGCCTGTTGTACCAGTTGATCAATATTTTTTTAACTACTCATTTTATCTGGGTGCTAACCACAAATTACATTAAAAATATCTTCCAGGGGTGCCTGGGTGGCTCAGTCGGTTAAGCATCCGACTTCAGCTCAGGTCATGATCTCCCGGGTGATGAGGTCAAGCCCCGTGACTGCCTCTGTGCTGACAGCTCAGAGCCTGAAGCCTGCTTAGGATTCTGTGTCTTCCTCTCTCTCTGCACCTCCCCCGCTCATGCTGTGTCTCTCTCTGTCTCAAAAATAAATATAACCAGTAAAAAAAATTTTTTTTAATACCATCCATGTTGGGGTGCCTGGGTGGCTCAGTCGGTTGAGCATCTGACTTCGGCTCAGGTCATGATCTCATGGTGAGCTCGAGCCCTGCGTTGGGCTCTGTGCTGACAGCTCAGAGCCTGGAGCCTGCTTCGAATTCTGTGTCTCCCTCTCTCTCTGACCTTCCCCTGCTCATACTCTGTCTCTCACAAAAAAATAAATAAACATTAAAAATTTTTAAAATATCTTCCATGTCTTTAGTCAAATCATGATTGAAAACCAAAGATGACTGAGTCTTTCACATCTCTCTTTACGCTGGCATTGATTTGCTAGTTTCACTAGACCTGGCAGAGAGCCCAGAACATAGCAACTGCTCAATAAATATTTGTTGAATTGAATATACAGGTTTTCAGCCATCAGTGTATGCTTCAACTAGAATCTCATGTGGCTCATATTGTTCTGTCTTGCCCATTACACATTAAAAAAGATTATCAAATAGTTTGCTAAACTCAAAACAGTCATTTATTAGAAATGAAGACTAGATTGAATAAGTAGGCCCAAATTCTAGTACTTGTTTGCTCTGGGCCTCAGATAACCTTTTTCTTGTCTTTGTTTCCACATAGGAATTATTTGCCTTGATACCCATACAATTATTATAAAGAGCAAATGTAATAAAACATGGGAAGACAGTGTACAGATTACTAAGTCTTAACTACACAAATGTTAGGGCTCATGATGATGTTATGTTATTCCTCTGATCTACTAGTCAGTCTGGTATTACTTAGGTATAAAAGCAAGTATGATTAGTTTACTATCACTTGTCCTTAGTGAAAGCATACGGGATACTGTGTGATCAGCACTTTATTTTTCTACATACCCACCGAGGACTTTCAGATGCAGTCATTCTGGATCTGGAGCTAGCTGTTATCTAATCCACAATCCTCATTCCAATTCTAAAGCTTTTCTTCTCAAGAGTCCTGCCTTGATTTCATTCCTTTTTAAAAAAACAGGTGGTGAGGCTGACAATGAATGTGTGTATATAATTTCAGAAGCAGGGGCATGTGGGTGGCTCCATTGGTTAAGTGTCCTACTCTTTATCTCAGCTCAGGTCTTGATCTCAGGGTCGTGGGTTCAAGCTCTGTGTTAGGCTCTGTGCGGTGCATAAAGCCTACTTAAAACGAAAAAGAATAAAGAAGGAGGAGAAAGATAAGAAGAAGAATAAAGCACAAATCATGCAAAATGAGAGTAACTGAGTAGGCCCTTTATAAACCCTTACCATGCTGACTACAATTGGACAACAACACTAAAAAATTTCATTTATATGAGTTCATCACTTAAATGTTGTGAACAATTTTCATGACCACAAACTGATTTTTCGCATCAACTCTGTTAGAAGCCCATTATAATCAAGATGGTATCAATGTTTGTATTTCTTTCTCCTGAAAGGACAAATACCTTTATGAAATGAAACATAACAGAATTGTTATTTTCTCTGCCCTGGACTGGAGAATTTTACACATGGACTATAATATAAATTATTGGAATTTCTCAGGGACTGCAATGAATTGATTTCATTTAATACTGCCATTAAAAAATTTTTTTTGAACTTCCCTGATGGTACTGAAATTAGGGAAGCCAAATCACTTTAATATACTTGATTTGGATGTATGTAAAGATGGTAATATACCTCAGAAAAAACTGGGCGATCACTCATTCAGGCCAAATTAAAGGTGCAATTTGAAAAGGAAGCCATGATTTTATAACCAGTTTTATATTAATCCCAGAGATCTGAACAGAAAACTCAGTTTATTCACACAAAGCTAATTAAGCATAAGTACTGGCTAGAATCTAAACTATACTTAACAATAGACTAGAAGAACTTTCAAATAGTTCCACAAGTTTCAACAGAGTAACTCATAAAACTCTAACAGACCTGGTCCATAATTTGTGTATGTCCTCACTTATAGAACATGGAATTTCCACTGGATTCAACACAGGATGTGTCCACATAATGCTTTGCTGTTTAGGGGAATGTTAATTGCAATTCTCATATCTTTCCGCCGATCCAAAGAACTGTTAGAAACTATAAATTTTAATGTTTCACACAAGTTGGTTATGATGACAAGTTGTCTGGCAAGCAAACGCTGAACTTTTACGTAGCCTTCCAAACTCAGGAAGGATAGTTGGTAGATACTAGCTTCAGTGGCTTAGAAAAGAATAATCATAGGGAGGAGTACACATATATTTAGCCTTTCTTTTTTGTTCCATCAAGACAGCTATTAAGAGGTTTTCAAAAGCCTGTTGTTTAAAAGAGTTCGATGTCATTCAAGCTTTGGGCAAGGTCATTTAAAATCATTTTCATGGAAAAACTAGGAGACCGTGCTAAGTTGGTAAAGAAGACATGATACTATTCATAGAAGCTCAAGCACACATTCCTTCTGTCCAGCTTCCCGACAATAGAAATTTAAAGTCAATTTTGGCAAATTTTGGTGGACACTTAAACTATGTATCAGGAAATATTCTATAGTAAAGAATAAGAAGACAAGTTTCTTGGCCTCCATGGAGTTATGTTCTACTGGAAAAGTGACACGGGACAGATGAGAACAGAAAATTAGAAAAAGAAAAGAAAATATTCATCAGTGATAAAGGTATTGATGAAAATAAATAAAGGTGATACAATGAAGTGCCTATCAAGTCCCTACAGATTGGGGGAATAGTCAACAGATTCTGTGAGAGGTGTCTCATCTCCAACCCATTCTCCTCCCTGAAGATAGATTGAAGTGTTTTATCTATTTGCATGCTCTTGGGTTGGAGGCTGAGTCCATTACTAGGACTCGGAACTCTATGAAGACAGGAGCTGTACCTAGTTTTGCTCACCACTTCATCACCTGGTATAACTTCTGATATATGGTAGATACTAAATACATATTTAGAAGCATGAATACATTGAAAGAGTTGAGCAGAGACCTTGGATATTGTGACACAGTAGTTCCTGATACTGGTCAGCTCCATGATCATGCAATCTAATGATACTTTTTATGGTTACAAAAAAAAAAAAAAAAAAAAAAAAAGGTGTCAATTGCTCGCTTAGCCAAGGTATTTTGAGTACCTATTGTATACAGAGACCTGTACTTGATGCTTTAGGAATTAAAAATCTAAAAATGCATGGCCTTTGTCCTTATGGAATTTATATCTTATTTAGTATTTTCATAAATGAGATAATCCTAAAGTAGACTGTAGCAAGGATTCATTTATTTATCCAACCAAATACATGTGCCAGGCACCTCTCCACAGTGAGTCCCTGACTTTATGAAGTTGTGGTCTAGTAGGGAAACCAGACTTAGTCAAATATCCACACAAAACATAACTGCCAGTGTGGTATGTGTGATGAAGAAATTCACTGCTTTAAGAATATGTAATAAGGGTTGGGAGTGGGGGATCTGATCTGTTTGGTTAGCTAGGAGAATTGAAGCCCAAGGGAGGGCTCTGAGGGAGAGTTTTCCTAGGCAGAAGTGGAAGTAAACTTCAACCTGTGAGGAGGTCTGTGAGGCCAGGACACGAAGCAACGAGGAATGTCTTCAAAAATATTTGAACTTCTACTTTAAAGAATAGGTAGAGATTTTAAAATAAATAACCTTGGGTAAATCCAGAAGGAGAGGCCAAAGAAATGGCAATAAAAGGTATGGGATTAAAGAATTTAGGGAAACTTGGAAGGTTTTTAGTGGTCTGGACTGGTTGGAGGGTTGAAAGTCTGAAGGAGATAGTGAAACATAAGGGCAGCAAGAGGTTGAAGAAGACTGTGCAGGACTGCAAGTGCTAAGAGAGGGATTGATGTAGGTGACGGTATAGCCCCACTTGCCTCTTCCATCTCCTCCATGCCTGCCTGCAGCCAGTGTCCCGGAAGGACCTGGTCCGGATCACCCTACCCCAGCTCCCCAACTACTTCATTCCCTTGCTGTTCTGCCCTTTACCTAGTGTCATCATCCTCTTTCTTGCCTTTAACTGTTTCACCTCAACTCAGGTCCTTTCTGCTCAGGAGACCCCGAATTTCTTGAACTTCTTGAACCACCTTGTCTCTCTCTTCATCTTCACAGACAAGCTTCTTCAAGCCGCAGTCTACACTGACTCCACTTCCCTGTTGTTGCTCCTTAAGGCTACAACCCACTGCTAACTGTCTTCTACACTATTACCCCCTTGAATTGTTCTTACCAAGACTAACCGTGGTTTATCTCTTGGTCGTTTAGCACTCACATTTCAGTTGCGATGTTATTTACATCTTTACTATTGACTCCTCCCTGCTCCCAGAATCTTCCTCCTCTGTTAGTTTGCAGAACTACATCTTTTTCCATTTTCTCAGCCATCCTCATGGAGTCCTTTTACTCTACACTCTCTACACAGTATCCTCTGGAAACAGACTGTAGGGTAGAGCTGCCTGCAGAAGGTTTGTTAGGGAGAATTCTCGGGAGGTACACCTAGAAGAAAGAGAAGAAGGTGGGAGTGAGCAAAAAAAGGTGAGGCTGTAGCCAAGCCTAAAGGAGCTCTGGAGCTGGAATAACACTTCACCATTGTTCCACATTGAAACTGGGCCTTTGTATCTGGGCATCAGCCAGTCACTGGCTGTGGGCCACCATCTGGAGAGTTGTAATCGTGGGCAAGGCAATTCCCTGTGGCTGAGAGGGATTCCCAGTGAGGGATATTGGTTCTTACAGGCACCTCACACTCTTCACCTCAAAACTGAGCTCACTACCTCCACTCCAATCTTCTTGAGAACCTACTTCTTAATTCCCCCATCTTTTTTAGTGCAGCACCCGTGCAGCTGGGTTTCTAGGGCCAGAAGCATTCTCCTTCTCTTCATGTCACAATTCCAGATAGTTTCCATGTCCCATATATTTCACCTCATTAATACCTTTTGCATCGATCTACTTCTCTCCATTTCTGCTGCTGCTACTTTGGTCCAACCCTGATCTCTCCTCCGATTTCTCCCAGTGGGACTTCTTTTTCCAGTCAGGATAGCCTACAGTCTATTCCTCTGCTGTGTTCAAAGCTTAAATTTCTTTAACTGCCTTCTGACTGCTCCAGGGTCAAGTCTGACCTCCCTAGGATGTCACCAAATACTTGTCCTTAGCTAACTGGCTCTCCAGAGTCTGACTTATAGAGACAATTCTTGAGAGTTTAGGAAGGCAAGCCACAACACTAGTTCATGTTATATTTGGAAGTGATTTCTTCTCAGTCAGAAACAAAGTCCTGGGCCCAGAACAGTGATAAGCAAGGCATTTCATTAAATGCCAGTTTTAATCCCAGGGGATCACATGACCTTTTGAGCTGCCCGGCCTTGGCAAGAAGACAGCCCCTGCCTGCTAGCTGGGCTAATCTGAGGCCAAATGTTGCCACTAAATCCTTATTGAGCATGACTTATGCACCCAGCTGTTAATACTGATACACTCTCAGTGCCAAGTCCAGGCGCCATTCCCTGGGCATTTATGCGGCCCTGCTTGCTAATCCTGGCTACATGCTGGCATGGGAGGGAGAAGAGCAAGGTCACTCCCAAGACAGTGAGGGCACTGGGCACTCTTGCCACCATGTGTCTGGTGGCGGGATGCTGTGTCTTGTGTATTGTCCACATCAGGCCAGATAACGTCGAGCAGCACATAAAATCTCTTCATTGGCCTAATGTGACAGGAAAGCATTCATTGCACATTTCTGGTCTTAATCTTGGGTGGAGAAAGAAGGGGGGGGGGGCGGATAGAGTTAGAACGTGAATAATAAGAGAAATAGAGGGAGAGAGAGACTATCACCCCAAGCTTGTTATTTTTGAAAAATAATTTCTGATGAAACCAGAGCTCCTGTCTGAAAAGTACATGCCAAGGTTTGCTTTAAGGGTAGCAAAGTCCCCTTTTGATCTTTTGCTAGGAGCCCAACACCCCCAGGGCAGCCACCCTCAGGGACAGCTGAACCCGGCCTCCCAGCACCTGGGGTGGTGAGGGATGTTTTTGCTTTGGTGTTAGCAGGACCTGACGGCAATATTTTGGAACTGAGGCCGGCTTCCTCCTCCTCTCCCCCCAGCCCCATCCCCTCGCTCAGATTTCAAGCCTGTCCCCTCCGAGCTGCCCTCTTGCATTTGCTTTCTTCTTGAGCTCCTGAATGTTACCCTAGAGGGGGCTGCAGCACCGCAGGCTTCCTCCTCGCCGCCACCATTTGCTGTTGTTGGCTGCGAGTCCCTTGCCCGGCGCCAGCTCCTCGGCAGCCAGGGAGGACTCTGTGCTCTGCTTACCCAAACAGACACGCCAGCACAGGGAGAGAGGCTGTACACGAGGGCAACCTCCCCCGCCAGGCTTCTGCATTCTCAATCTGATATGTACATTTCACCAAGTGTGCAGTCCACAGCACCCAGGCAGTCACAGCTGCCATAGCTCCTTTCCAGAGCCCTTGTGCCCGCCTCCCCCATCTATTCACACTCCCCTGCTGCACTTGGTGAGGGTTGGCAGGTCTTTCTCTTCTTTCTGCTTTTCCCTTTTTAAATGGCTCCATATAGGTTTTCTGCAAAGTTCCTTTTGGAACTCCCTGGGCATTGCATTCTGATAGCATCTAAAGAAGCACAGTGTCTTCTTCACTAGGTCACGACCAACCACCCTGCCAGGGACTAACAAGTCCAACATCAGTAAATCCCATGTCTCTCTGGCAACATGGTCACCCTTGGTACCTTTGTCTTAATTTTCCTTTAAAGATATGTTCCAGCGAGGCAGTAAATAGTGCATAACTTCCTAATGCTGATTTTGCTCATTGTTATTCCTTGTGAAAGATATTCAGCTTTTAGAAATATATGGCAAATAGAAGTAAATGAGAAACACCATCACCATAGCTCACTTTTAAAAAAAATTGAATATTTACATTGTATTTGGTTTGCAGCTGTAGCTTCAGACTCTCAAGTACCTCCTGGCTCCCAGAGGCTTAATCAGTATTCACTGAATGAATGCCATGCAATATACTAAGCCCTCTACAATTACTATCCCATTTCAATTTCTTACAGTTCTGTCATTTGGTTGGTAATGCAATGGAGATGTAGAGAGGATAATTTGTGCGCCCAAGGTCATATAATAAGGAAGTGGTTGACCTTCTGACCTCCATTGTAGTTTGAGCCCCAGCTCTTGATCATATCCAGTAGCTAGCTATTTGTAGTCAACTTTAAAGCTTGCCTCAAATTCTGAGATATCATCACTGTAGCATTGACTAGCTAGGCTCTATAGATCATGCTTAGAATTCTCTTGCTTAGAACATTTTCAAGTGTCCTTTCTTCCATTTTATTTGCTATTATGTGTTTTTTCTTATATAGACAGTTCTACCGTAGCGTGATATGCATTTCTGAATACCTTACATCCTGGAAAACATGCATTAAAACTAACAGGATTTATAAGAAAAATAGATCAAGTCAGGCCACTCAACACCCATGGAACTTTGTGAGCAGAACACCCACGAGAACAATAGCAAAACTACAAAAACACTAGCACCATTTAAAAGGTGTGTTAGAGTCCAAAAAAATACTGTTAAAATTATAGGACTTTACCTTTAAAATACACAGTAAAAGTAGCTTAACGTAAGGGGGGAAAAGGAAGGTGTGCACCTGCTGGGTAATAGAGAAGAAGACCATATGCACCAAGGTGGGAGAACAAGCAAGGAGCACTTCCCAGCAGAACATGTGCCCCGGTAGTGGAGAGGAAAAAGAGTGAAGAGCGTGAGGGCACAGTCCTTCACCACTGGCCCAGTGCAGACGTATTGTAAGAGGGTGGGGAAATCATATATCAGCCAGCCAACCTCCTTATGATTCTGACACCATTCTTCAACCAATCACATGTGCGCTGATAAACAGTACAGGAACATGCGTTAGGGCAGAACTGTTCCTCCCCAAAGAGAGTAAATAATTAGAGAAGCAAAGAACCTGTCTTATTCTTCAGTATCCCCAGTGCTTAACACTTTCCATATTTCCAGTGGCTGCACTTACTACCTTTTCAAATCATATTAGTTTGCTTTCTCTATCTCATCAAAGGACACACACATATACATGTATATACATATGTTACCATATATAATTTATATAACTTTTGCTGATTAATACTTGGGTCTTTCCTTCCGAAGGCATAAAAGAGTTAACATATACGTGTTTCATATACATCCTTTACCTTCATATTTCAAGTATGGTATTAGTTAAAATAAATGTTTAAGTCATGATGGAATGTATCCCATATCAGCACTAAAGATTCCTTGGTGCTGGAAAAAAATATAGTTTGATTTTTAAAGTATTTATTTATTTATTTATTTTATTATTTTTTTTTTTTTTTTAATTTTGAGAGAGAGCGCGTGCAAGCAGGGGAGGAACAGAGAGAGAGGGAGACACAGAATCCAAAGCAGGCTCCAGGCTCCGAGCTGTCAGCACAGATCCTGATGCAGGGCTCTAACCCATGAACCGTGGGATCATGACCTTAGCTGAAGTCAGATGCTTAACTGACTGAGCCACCCAGGTGCCCCCTTGATATAGTTTGATTTTTTAATCATTACCATCTATCCACCCATCAGTGTATTCAGCAAGTGCCTACTATGGGCCAGCACCACACTAAGAATTAGGATACAGTTATCAGTCCAACAGGCTTACTTCACACACAAAAAAACGTTCTCAGTTACATTTTTGGATAAATGAAAGTGACATTTTATATTCATAAACAATAGACTGTTTCAGATATATATCTCTTGATCTCAAAGCCAAATGTTTCATTCTTATTTTATATGTAGGCTTTCCTTAATATTGTCCCAAAAATTGTATTATTCATACCACTTGAAGAGATGATCACATTTTAAAATCTTTTCCAGTAATCACTATTGAGACATGAAAACAGGAGAAAATCAAAAGAATTTTGTTTTATTTTTATTTACCAGGAATTTTATTTACCAGGAATACCAGGAATTTCTTGACGTCAAAACCTATTTGAGGGGTGCCTGGGTGGCCCAGTTGGTTGAGCGTCCGACTTCGGCTCAGGTCATGAGCTCACGGTTTGTGAGTTGGAGCCACGTGTTGGGCTCTGTGCTGACAGCTCAGAGCCTGGAGCCTGTTTCAGATTCTGTGTCTCCTTCTCCCTCTGTCCCTCCCCCACTCATGCTCTGTTTCTGACTCTCTCTGTCAAAAATAAATATTTTTAAAAATTTAAAAAATTAAAAAATGTATAGCTTTATAAATATTTATTTATAAATATTTTAGTTTTATAATTCAACAAAGACCCAAATTAGCTACTCAACCATGATGGACAATAATTTATCATGATCAATTAGAAATGAATATGTTGAAATATTATTTAGTCCTAAAGGGGACAACACTAAAGTGTTGATTGTGCTACAGAATAGGTGAACCCTGAAAACATGCTAAGTGAAACAAACCAGGCATAAAAGGCAACATAGTATGTGATTCTATTTATGTTGCATGTCCACAACAGGCAAATCCATAGAGACAAAAAGTGGATTAAAGGTTGGAAGGAGGTGGGAGGTGGAAGGAATGGGGAGTTCACTTATCTGAGGCTTTTTTGGGGGGTGATGGAAATGTTCTGGAATTCAAGGTGGTGATGGTTGCAAAACTCTGTGAACATAGTCAAAACTACTGAATTGTACAGTGGATTTTATAGTATGTGTATTCTCCATTTAAGAAAAAAAGGGAAAGTGGTCACTCCCTCCATTTCTCTAATAGCTGAAACTCTGGAGAAATCCAGCCTAGTGAGAGATTTGTGTGAGCTGGCACTTATTAGTTCTTAGTCACAAGGCTGCTATACACGTCTTACTTCTAATCAGTTTTAAAATAAGACGGGATTTCAGATGCAGTGTTTTCTTTCTGTCGGGGATGGAAAGGAAGATCTGGGAAATTCACCATGGACAGGAACGAGAAGGAAAAGAATTCACCACAGAAAATACAAACAAAGCTAAAGCCTCATGTGTAATGTCAGAAGATGAAGAATGGCATGATGCCTCTTCAAAGACCTGCTGGGTTCGTGAAAGGAATCCATTTTTTTTCCTATAATAGGAAATGCTAAGGAGACAAAAAACTTGAGATATGTGTGTCCCTGGAGGCTTAAAATGTAATGCTCTCAGCCTGGGAGGGATAACATTTTGAAATACAGTTTCTCCAAATGGTTGAACGTAAAGTTTTGAGCTATGTTACCTGGAACAAAAGGCCCTCAGTTCAATTTTTAATGAAAGTTTTGGTGCTACACAAGTATACAAATCTGTAAAAGGAAAAAAAAAACACAATAATAAATTTTGATGCCAAAAGGCCCTGAATACAGTAGGTGGCTACTTTGGAATGGCTGGACAATAATGGATAGTATGCTAATCTACACACCAATCATGAATAAAGTTTTAGCTATAGGAGAAAAGCTGCTGGCTTTTCATTAACACCTTTCACACAATAGGACTCAAAATATCTTCTGAAGACATAAGCTAGAGTCTTATTCTAAAAGAACCATTGTATCCAAGAGCTTGGTTTGTTTTGCCAAGAACATTATACCTGTTAGGATGGTAATAAATGTGCATTTTAATCTGCACACTCCACACTTCCATATTCCTGTAGTAAGTTTTCCAAAGTTTGAGGACAACACGAGTGAGAGAAAATGAATATAATTTTCCATTCCTTGAAATTTTGCCAAGTGATTATTAAAGATTTAAGTGATATCTTCTATGGAGATTTTCAAAAGGAGTTATTAAAATTCCAAATTGGGAGACACTGTCTTTTCAAATGAGCCTAGACATTAGCAGCTCGGTGGAATGTGTGTTTTGTGCACTCCCGAAAGGAAGAACAATTCTCAATTTAGTTATCATTTTTTTTGATATATGTTAATTCTTTCAATTATGCTAGATATTTGTTCTTACAATCTCAGAGGAAGAGCCTAACTACAGGATTTCAAAACGGGTTTAATAATTTACCTCCAGCTGCTGTGATAAGGAGGAGAACCTGATACTTTATTCTTTTCCCTTTAAACTTTTTAATAATATGGAGCTCCTGACAGGTGGCTTTGCCATCACATATAAACTTGGTAGTACAAGACAGCGCCACCTAGTGGCGCGCCAGTCGTTTGGTTGGTGATGTCCGCCCGGGGAGCATAGGGCCAGGGAAAAGCAAATAGGAAATGAGTTTGTACTAGGCCTTCTGCTACCTGCCACAAGTCAGCACAATACCTGGTTTTATAGAACTGAACGGTGGTTCCAGTGCCCTGCATGCTAGCGCCTCCTTCGTCAGGGCTGGTGTTAATGCCTTGACATGCCTGCGCTTGCAATTTCTAACCTCACCATTCCCACTGCCATCTGCTTAAAATGAAGGCTTTGGGGGCCTGGATATACCTCTTTCCAAATGGCCAGCCATGCTTTGAAAATCTGGCCTTTGATGTATTTTATAGGGATAAGGAAACATATAGTAAAGTCCTCTCTGCTCTACACGCGAGGCCACATAACTGAGTCAATACCAAAGTTGAAATTTCATCTTTAGTTTCTTTGGAGCTTAACTGTTGCTGATGACATCATAGGAAGTCATTGATGAGCTGACAACCTTTTATGATCTAGCTGAGCGTGCATTAATTTTGTCTTTCTCCTTCACTATATAATGAATACCAGTGCTTCCAGAAATGTTAAACAATTATCTGCAAAAGAAAACTGACTCTTCTTAGAAGTAAATTGACAGGCAAAGCCAGCGAGGTAGTCTTCCCAGGGTTCTTTGTAAGGTGGGCTGGAGGGATGGTATGTAAGCAAATGAAGGCTGGAGATTATAGGAGAGCAAATTACTTCATAAATCAGTTTGGAGTGAATCAAAGGTCTGGTTAATTTGAAGATCTTCAGGCTAGGTGTGTACTGATTTTTCATTTCTTGATAAGGTATGGAAAGAGCTGCTGTATACTTGTGGTCCAATTCATAGATTCAGTGTGCATGGCTTACAGCTTCATATCATCAGAGGGGGAACTCCCATCTTAGAGGGAAAAGCTAGGGCTATCTCTGTGTATGGATTTTTAAACATTGCCAGAATTTATTTGAATAGATTGTCTCTATGCCACGAGCAAAAATGGAACTAAAGTATAAAGCAGCAAACTTTCTATTCATTGATTAAGTGTGGAGTAGAAATAAATAGCTGCAAAAGGGAGATCATTTTGTGTTCTGATGACAGAGATGTAGATTATTTTCAAATTCAAATAAGAACAATTGGGTAGCGTCTACTATAGATGTGGTAGTGTTCTTGTGGAGCAATACCTGGAAGCCATTTCCTATGTAGGTAAAAATGAACTAAAGAAAGCTTATGGGGCGGGGTGGGGGTGGGGGCAGCACCTGGGTGGCTCAGTCGGTTAAGGGTCTGACTTCAACTCAGGTCACGATCTCATGGTTCGTGAGTTTGAGCCCCATATCAGACTCTGCACGGTGTGGAGCCTGATTGGGATTCTCTCTCTGCTCCTACCCCACTTGCTCTCTTTCTCTATCTCTCTCTCCCAAAAATAAATAAATCAACTTTATTTAAAAAAAAAAAAAAAAGAAAGCTTATAGGGGTTTGCCATGGAATCAAGAAAACATGAGAATGGCTTCTTGGTTTTAGAGAATTTTTAGAATGTTCATTTTCTTATTTTATTGCAGTTAATGAGAGAAGAAAAATTATGGAGAACCGACTAAGAGTCAGGCACTGTGTTGGATGCTTTGTAAATGCCATTCCTTTTCATCCTCCCACTGATTTTTTTGAGCTAACGGGTAATATTTTCCATTTGCAGATGAGGAAATTGGAGCTCAGAATGACTAATGAACTTGCCCAAATTCATGCAGCTACTAAATGGTGGAGATGGGATTTGAACTCAGGTCTTTCAGATTCCAAAATCCATGCTCCTCCAACATTGACTTAAATGCAAACAAAAGGAAAAAATTCATATTATGTGTACGTAAAATTCTACCAGTCTTCACTATTTTGAATTTTAGCCTTAAAATACAGAAAAACAAGCTTTAAGATTCCCAGTATTTCACCTGTGCATTCCTTTTCTCCGTTGAAAGAATATTCACTTCTTGAGGACAAGGTTATATCTTGTTTTACCTTAAATATCTGGCAAAAGGAGAACAGATGCAGATGATAATAGTAGCATGAGTGAGGGCCAAGCAGTGTCCACAGGCATAAGGATAGACAAATATCCTTCAAATTTTCACCTAAATGAAAAAATGCCATATTAATGTTATGCCCCTTACTGATTAAGGAAAAAGTCTGCAGATTTACCAAGATACTAATAATATCAGCAACCACTAATGTTAGCAAGCCCTTTCTTTATTCCAGGTACTTCTCTACAGGGAAGGCTTATTTACTAGACTTATTTAATTTTTCAAAATAATTCAATAGGGTAGGTACTATGATTAACCTCATTTTATAGGTGAGGAAACTGAAATCCATACAGTTCAGGTAACTTGCCTAAGGTCAAATAGAATGTTCTAGATCCAGGATTCACACCCAGTCACTTAGATTCCAAAGTTCAAATTCTTAAACCCTGTGCTATTCTTCAATAAACTAAATGTATGGACTTATTTTCCATGGTAGGGTTGGTTCCTTGTCAAGATTGCAGTTCTTATGGGATTATTCTGATAGTGATAACCAGACTCTCTCTTCACCAGCTCGGTTTGATGGTGTCTAAAAACAAACTTTGGTTCCAAAGTTCACCAATCTATCACTACCATTATGCATCAAATATATGTTTTATCTTCAGAAAAAAGAAAGAAAGAAGTTCATCAATAACAAAGGTTTTGACCATGCTTCTCAAGCATGCAAAAATAAATTGAATGTTGGACTTGATAAGATGAAATCCTCATTGTTTATCTACATTCCTAAATATAAAAGTTATAACCTTGTGGCACATATTTTAATCACAGTATATGTAAAATAGTTCTTCAACATCCCATTATTTACAAAATGGGCAGGTAATGGTAATCTTTAGTATTTCCTTTATCCTAACTTTTCAAAGTTTTGTAATTCCATTTTATTGATGGGGAAACTGAAGATTTAAGAGATTTGCTAACAACACATTTTACCAAATGATACCAAAGAAGAAAATACTAGCTAAGACTCATATACAAAAATACTGAAAGTATTTGACGCCCTACTTGGATGTCCTAAAAATTTTTCACCCAGGCGAAGTTTTATAAAACATCTTTTGTTGACCTTTATTTGCATGTATGTAGAAAATCCAAATTTTTTCAAAACCTATATTTTTAAAAAGTTACTCTTATTAGAATAAACAGAACAATTTTCTATGAGCCAATGCTTACTCTACACATAATACTGTGTCAAATGCTTTTCAGACATTATTATGTTTAATCTTTATAGTAATCTTGTGATATAGGTATTATGTTCCTTATTTTAAAGAAGAAAATACGGTTTGGGAAGATTAGTAACTTGCTCAAGGTCATACATCCAGGAGGTGATAGAGCCAAGGTTTGATTCCAGATCTGATCCCAGAGCACAAGGTTTTTCTTTTATTGTACAACATTCACATTGGCCCAATTGTGTGAGCACCTCCAGCAAGAAGGCAGAAGTTTTATAAATGTCCTATAAAGCA
Source organism: Herpailurus yagouaroundi (assembly GCF_014898765.1). NCBI lineage: Eukaryota > Metazoa > Chordata > Mammalia > Carnivora > Felidae > Herpailurus > Herpailurus yagouaroundi. Next base: position 6,662,947 of record NW_024412401.1, read on the forward strand.
CAGAAAGGAAAAAGCAACTCCAAAGTGATCTGTTAAGATGGAAGTTTCAGAAACTCTAGATGTGGGCTTAAGTGTAAGACAGAAACTAAATCTCACTCCCAAATTCTCAGTGGGAAGGTATATCCAGGGTTGGAAAAAATGTTGACATAAATATTAGTCTGGATTCATGCTAGCATATATGATTTTCTCAGCATTTAAAGATATGAACTAAAAATGTTCGGCTACCCTGGATTTATTTTTCTTTAAGATGCAGAAGTAAACTGGTATGGAGTTTATAAGTAGGACTTAAAGCCATTCAAAAGTCTACCAAATTACAAAAAGAATTAATCATAAAAAGTCAAAGAACGAGGAAGCAGATGCGGCCAGTCTGGACTGCCATGTTTATCATAATGTGGATATGAAGGGACTAGACCATATAGCAGGCCAAATGGGTCCATTTCAAGTCTGGACAATCGTTCAAAGCCAATTGAGGTACACTAGACAGGTCGGAACTGGAACTGAATGGAATCAGCAAAGCCAGTATCATATATCTAAATATAGACAAAATGCATTTGGGTACAGACATATATTTCCAACACTCACGTTCTTACCTATGTCATTTAAAAAATAGCACTCTTGATGTTTAGGGCAATAATGTTTGTCTTAGAATCAGGCCTACCTTGGACTTTATCCAAAAAGAAGGCTTAGTTAAAAGTACCTTGAAAAGACTTCATTGTGAGGTGACTTCCTATAAAAGGCAACCACCAGGATGGACTAAAGACAGTCTTGAGGGGCAAAGGTTGCTTTAAAATTTAAAATTAACATAAACACTTTTTTTTTTAGATCAAAACTTTCCTTTTGCTGGAAAGGGAGGTGGGGCAATCACAGAGTCTGGGCCACACAATCACTATGCTGATTGTTTACATAGTTTTTGCCCAGTTTGGAACAATGGTAGTGGAGAGTGTTTTGAACTCTGTTTACCACAAGTAACAAAAATCAAAATAAATATTCAGTTGGCTTCATAATGAAGCAAATATTTTCTGTATTATGTAGTAATAAAAGTCAGCATGCACTGTAAATAAAGTTTGCTCAAGGGCTCTGTGAAAAAAAGCCAAATGTCGAATGACAGCCAGCACTTTACGACAGAGCAAAGAGAGCTGAGAAATTAGTCACAATCCCCAAAGCCGAATGCCCTAGCCTGTTTGGTTTGGTTCTCCTTTATTTTGTAGAAAGGGGAAAGTGTAAAGCGCCGGTAGGATTGGCGTCGTGCCCTTGGTGTCATTACTCATTGAAATAATGGGGAAAATGAGTGCCAAACCTATGGGGAGGAGAGGAGGGAGGGAGACGCCACACAGACCTCAGTTCAGTATTTAAAAGCAAGAAAAGCAATGGCGTTGTCCCAAGAATCATTAACAGGGGAATCGGGCTGTTTGTTTCACCTGATGTGAAACAAAATGTCCCACAATTTTAAGTGTGTGCTTGGAGGCTTAGCAGCACACACGGTGGATGTGCCCTCGTGGAGCTCTCTGAATGTCTTTCTGTACATCCCTTCTTGAAAGAGGGCACCTTCCTCCTCAGAGTCTGACACACCTCTCTGCCAAATGGGTGGGCTTCCTTTCTCTACATGTGTGCCCCTCAGGGGCCTGATGACGGGAGCCCTTTAAATGCAGAAGAGCCCAAACTTTGATGTGTAAAAAATGGCAGGTGTCAGGTACACATGGCTTTGCACTTGTGGGATGTGAACAGTTCAGTCTGGTTTATAGGTTTCAATCCACAAAGCTTTGAAAATGTTGGAAAACATTTTTCAGGACTCCGACAAAACAAGAGGCTTTACGCTACCTCTGTCTCTGTCTCCTTCTTTCTCTCTCTCCCTTCCTCCTCCTCTCCCTCCCTTCTTCCCTCTCTCCCATATACACAAAGCGTTTGACCAGAAAACAAGAGAGAACCAAAGTCGATTAATAAACAAAACCCGAAGCCTCAATAATAAATCCTTTTATAAATTTCTGAATACCCAGTTAAGAATCACTCTGGCTGTTTTGTTCTTTTATGATGCTTTTGTTGAGCTGCTCAGGAAGAATGTCAAGACTGAGCCCTGGAGAAAGGAGCTTGGCATGGACAGTTAAGGCTCTGCTGTCAGCCAATGTGGGAAGGACACAGGGCACTGAATGAGCTAGTCATCCGCTCAGTGTCCAGGGAAAATTATTGCTATTGTAATCGCAAACTGAGAAGCTTGAAAACTAGAACAATGAGACCAGGGCCAAATGTCACAACGGCCAGGGAGAAAAGGGAAAGAATTATAAAGGTCATGACCTATCTTTCAAAATTTTTAATTTCCAACTACCTAAAAGAATTTAGAAAAATTACCTGCCACGGGCACATTTTGAAGTTATTATTTAAAAGTTGTCATCAGAAGGTAAAACAGTTGCAAAAGTTATGGTATCTGGAGGATTACAAATATTGACAATTCTAGACGTTTCTACTGGAATCTTAGTACTATACCAATTAGACTCATAACTGCCCATTAAAAATATATACTGGCCATTTATTTCATTATCTTTCTCTTTCAGCTCATATTACCCTAATGTAGTATATTTAATGATTGAAAGTTTTCCTCTTTCTAAAAAATGAAAAAGAACTAATGATCACCAATAATCATATGTGCTACAAAAACAGAAATATGTATATAAAATGAAATTTAGTTTTTGTTAAATTTTCTATGTTCACAAGTCTCTTAAAAAAGCTTTTTTCTGGGCAATGATATTATTTCCATTAACAGTACTCCAACAATAACACAAATAATTCAAATTTTGTTAAGTAATATGTTTTATTGAAAATACTGCTCTAAATGGGATATATGGAGCTTTTTCTTTTCCAGAATAGTTCATCTATCAGCAGATAAGAATCATTTATTGCTAGAATCAGATGGGGTTACTCATTAATCCTATTTCTAATACTCACATTTATTCACATAAGCACTAAAGAACACTGATTACACAAAAGGAATGAATTTGAGAGTTGAAGGAATTTTGTAAATAATGTGACTCAATTCTTTGAACTCCTTCTGAATTAGATGCCAGAAATCACTTAGTAATTAACCATCAAAACTTATATTTAATATTTTATTAGATGACAATTCAATTATATCATTTAAAAGCAAAGAATTATAAATGGTTTGACTGGCAAAATAATTTGTAACACTAGAGCCATTTACCTTCTCAGTTTCTGCTTTACCAATACTTATCCAATGATTACTAATCATATCTGTTGCTCTTTTTCTTAGAGGCACCTTGTTTAACTTAATATATTCAGGAAGAATTAGGAAAATTAAAATATCATTAATTTAATGTAGTTTGCTAGTATAATACATTTTGAAAAAATGGTATTATCACATCCCATGTTTTAAATATATTATTGTCAAAACCTTATGGTTGCAAAACATATATCTGATACAGGACTTGTATATGTGAGAATATATGATGACCTCTCAGAACTCAGTAATAAGAAAACAACAACCCTTGGGACACCTGAGTGGCTCAGTCAGCTAAGCATCTGACTTCAGCTCAGGTCATGATCTGATAGTTTGTGAGTTCAAGCCCCACGTCGGGCTCTGTGCTGACAGCTTGGAGCCTGGAGCTAACTTCTGATTCTGTCTCTCTCTCTCTCTGCCCCTCCACTGCTCACGCTCTGTCTCTCTCTCTCTCAAAAATAAATAATAAAAACATTTAAAAAAGAAGAAGAAAATAACAACCCAATAAAACTTGGACAAAAGATCTAAACAAACACTCTGCCAGAGAATAAATACAGGTGGCAAATTGGCACATGAAAAGATGTTCAACATCATTAGTAAAACCACACTGATACACTACTTCAGACCCAGTAGAATGGCGAACATTTTAAAAACTGACAATGTCAAGTGCTGTCAAGAGTGCAGAGAAACTGAAACTCTCTTACACTATTGTGGGAATGTGAAATGGGATGGGCACTTTGGAGAACAGTTTGGCAGTTGCTTACATTAAGTTAAAAAACACTTAACCATAGGGGCGCCTGTGTGGCTCAGTCGGTTAAGTGTCCGACTTCAGCTCAGATCACGATCTCGCGGTCCATGAGTTCCAGCCCCGCGTCGGGCTCTGGGCTGATGGCTGGGAGCCTGGAGCCTGCTTCCGATTCTGTCTCCCTCTCTCTCTGCCCCTCCCCCGTTCATGCTCTGTCTCTCTCTGTCTCAAAAATAAATAAACGTTTAAAAAAAAAAAAACAACCATAAAACTCACTACTCACTACTCCCATTCCTAGGTATTTATAAGAGAAATAAAAATATATATCCAGGCAATATATATCCAGGCAATTATATATATAGGAATGTTTGTTGCAGCTTTATTATCATTCAAAACTGGAAACAACCCAAATGTCCATCAAGCAGTTAATGAATTAACAAATTGTCATAGATCCATAAAATAGATGTATATTCAGTGATAAAAAGGGGAGAGGATTAACTACAAAGGGACATAACAGAACATTATGAGGTGATGGAAATAATTCTTTGTCTTGATTTTCATCCTGGTTACACAACTTATATATGTCAAAACTAACAGAATTGTGTACCTAAAATGGATGGGCTTTACTGTATATAAATTATACATCTATAATTTAAAATAAGAACCAAAGAAACCAAACCACATTTGTAGCTACAAATTTAACTCAGTTAATGGGAAAATATGTGCCATATAACTTAATCATTAAAAGCAGCCAGAGAAAGTCTGACTTCATTTTTTAGTGGAAATGGATGTGTTTGTTAATACTTAGCTACGTGAAAACCATACCACTTTTTAATCCTAAGAAGATTCATTCATTCGTTTATCCATCTATCCATACATATATACATACATACATACGAAAAAACACACCATGAAGAATTTCCTGCGACCTGGATAAAAGTTGATGCCCCTATGATATAACTTACCAAACTCTCTTTGCTTTGCTCTCACTCAGTGCCCTCTGAAGTGATTTATTCTTTGACAATAGTTGAAGAATGGAAGAGGCAATATGGTTAAATGAAAATTTTCATGATTCCCATTGCCCACTATATAATACATCTGTATTCAAAATAGCTTAGCATTGACCAAAATATCCTTTTTTAAAACTTTGTCTTTGCAGAAAACTGCACAAAACAGGGAAAGACACGGACTCTAAGTGTGGGTTTTTGGTACTTTCATTGAAGGAGGTTTCACTGAAGCCAATATTTTGAATCATTCTTTTGTTTGGTGATCCTATTTTTATACCCTGGGGTAACATACCAATGTAAGTTTCAGGTACTTTTGAAAAGTCAAATGTGCTTTAAAATGGGGAACTGGGATAGGAGACTGTTAGAACACCATAACTGTATGTGCATTTTCCCATATTCAGTTTTAGGAAAAAGTATATACAGAAGTGGAGAATATGGACATTCTTCCTCTTAATCATGTTTAAATATTCCCTGGAAAGACTTTGGGTACCTTCATGCCTACTCAATAGGAAGATCAAACTCATACATCGATTTTTATGGTAGGAGAACCACATATAATAACCTGGTGTCATTATATGCTGTGTATATATATGTGTGTGTATGTATTTAACCTACCTCATTATCGGTTCAGAGATGATTTCATGTTTGTATTTTCCCTTTGATTTTACACCTGGAAAATGAAGTGCAGCTCTACCTATCTAAGTGAGGTTCTTGATGTATATCTCCTTTATGGTGACACGAATGGAAAGAAAACAGTAATTACATTACTGAAACTATGATTTGAGCAACTTTCAGAAAAGCTATTGCCACTTACATAAGTACTAGCTTAAAATTTGTATGACTCAAACAGCTCTTGTGTAAATATATTTGTTTATCTAGCTTCCCCGGAAAAGAAACCTTACAAGTTTCAGCTCCATGTGTTATTAATTTACTGTATCTGAAGTTGTCATTTCATTGCATGCAATTCTTCAAGCCTGTAAAAATGGAGACCAGTGATCTGATGTAAGTGTCCCAAATACGTCCCAGGAATACACATACCTATCTCTCTCAGTGATAACTCAGGCCAGGAATCCAGAGAAAAAAATGCTCTAATCCTATTTTAACTCTCATTATCTCTGGTTCTCAGTTTTTCAACTACCTTGTACTTTTCCCCTTCCTTTTTAAGTAAATGGAGCCAGAATGAATGAGAATTTAAGATTTCACTGTGTTTTATAAAATAATTACTCCACACAAAATTGAAATTTGATGGAAATTGATATTTATGATCAAATAAGGTAAATGATGTCAAACTTAACACAAAATCAACCACAGTTACATATCTGTGCGCTCAAAGATACACACAAGCTTTTCAGGGCTCCTAAACTTTCTTTCATTAATGCTTCCAACGTGGAGGTAAGAACAAAATAGAATTTTGTGTTTCACCTATTTCACTAATGCTGCAATGTTGCCTCTTTGTACAATTCACAGGAAGTGGTTGTGTGTGCAAGCTATCTATATGCCCAATTGATTAGGACTTTTATTACATCACTTCCTATGGATCTCTGAAATTTATACTATATTGAAAACTGTTTAATCCATCAAGTTAAAATTACTGTTCTTTGCAAAGTAAGCTTTAGGTATGAGAAATTTAATATGGAACCTGATAGCCTCCTACTTATTAACATTATAATTTCTTTCAATGTTTTACTGCTTGCTTATAAATACATTTTTTGTTAAAACAGAATAGTGCATTCATAGTCATGACTGTATACAGGTACAAGTTGTTCACGTTTCTCAAACATTTGGAAGAAATACAAACAAAAACCATATGTTTTAAATATTCCACAGAATACCTTTCTCCCATTTGCTTGTATGTTGCAAATGTTTTTTAAGCTGGTACTTTTCCCAAGGAGTACCACTTACCCTCCAGTCTTATGGCAAGTATCCCTCTCTCTATATATACATTATACATATATACATACATATATATATATACACACACATATATATATACACACACACATACACATTCATGAATGCATTTGTCACTTAAATATAATTTTTTTAATCTAACATTAGTCTCTTAATCTTTAATTTTTTAATGTTTAATCTTTAGAGCAGCCATCCACGCAGATCTCAAAATCTCATAAGTATCTTATAAGATGGTAGGCAAACTTGAGAGGATATCTAGTCCACTCCTTTTTCAGACCAAAGTGTTCTTCAACTGATCCAAACAAATGAGAATATAATTGGTTTTTCAAAAGCAATGACTTTTAAAAATTTTTAGGCATGAACCTAATCTAATACAAATTGTCAACCCTCTTCCCAGAAAAAAAAGTGTGCATGAGTGTACATAGGCCCACAAAATGTTGCACTGAACTTGGCAAAGATCACCAAAACCATCCATGTGGAAGGGGTTCAAAGATCTTTAATAGCTTCTGTTTTAAAGTTTAAAGAAAGAGACCTAAAATGCTTGCTAGGTAACTTGCTCTGTTTTGGATACCTTATAATCCAAAAAGTCTTATCTTTAACTAAAAGCTCTCCCATTTCAACTTGTTCTCTTCATAGAGGTCATAAAGAACAGCTAGTCACCATTACCTTTCATACTCTTAAAGCCATATTAAGCCACACCTTGGATGTGTCCCTCACCAAGATAAATAATCCCAGCCAAATAATTCCATTTTGGCTATACCTTTTCTCAGAGGCCCCATTATTCAATTCTTAATCATCTTTGTTGACTTCCTCTGAATAGTCTTCAAGTTTTCCATACTCCTCTGAGGTTATTGAGCCTCTTATTCCTCAGACTATAGCAAAGGTCTGTGTAAATGGCCTTAGTGCTCAACAAGCCTTGCATAACCCAACTGTCCTGAGCATGGTGGATGTACCCTTTTCCTGCCATGTTGGAAGTTCTAAGCTAACAAATTGCTGTAAATTTCATCAGTGGTACTCTTGATTGCTTGATCTACTAGATTTTCCTTTTGGGATACATGATATTTTTTACCTTGGCCGCCAAAGTTGTGAGCTGCACTATTCAGCCATTTCCAGAACTCCAGGGGCATTATTTACAGCCTGAACAAGGTTAAGGGAGGTCCTTCCCTTAGTTCCTAATGGATCCATTTAAAATAACATATGAACAACTTTTACTACTTGATTTCTTTTCTTCAGTTAACACATCTCTATTTCATTTTCTTTTCAAGTTGGAAGATGTTTTAGTACTGCTAACTAAATGCCAGTGCTCACACCTCCTTGCTTAATCTCCCTGGAAACCTTGGCTACCTCCTTATTCATTGAGATGCTGGTTCAAAGGTCACCCCCTCAGTGACCACTTCAATTTCAGCTTGTACCCCAGCTCTACCATGAGGTCAGTCCTGTTTTCTCTTTGTCAAAGCACTTGCCACTATCTGAAATTATACTGTTTATTCACCCATTTAATTTTTTTTCATACATTTTCCCCTGACTAGCGTAAGCACTGCAAAACCAGGGATTTTCCTGGCTGTCTCATTTATTCCTGTAGCATGTAGAACAGTCCCTGACATATACCAGCCTCTCAGTAAATGTATATATTTTTGTATGTGTCTTAAAGGAAACTGTCTCGTCCCGCATTTATCATACTTCACAATCATTAAATTCCATGTCCTTATGAAAAACTTCTATTTTTCCATGTACTTTATGTGCATAATTACTTATTATGTTAAAGTGCTGTGGACTGTCCAGTTATTGAGCTAACTTTGAGGTTTTACTTTTTAAAAACACCCAAAAAATGTTTTGATAAATAAAAGGAGATGGAAATACTGACTCACCAATTAAAGTAAAATCATATTACAGGGGAAAAAAAGTTATGTAAGATATACACCAAGATGAAGACAAGAATTTCTACACGAGGTGTTTTCACTTCTATAATATGTTTCCCTGTCCTCAAGAAGCCACCATGGGTTCTTAGAAATCTCTTAGGCAGAAATACAAGATGCCAAAGGAGAAGGAAGAGATGAAGAAAGCTACAAAGTCTTTCTTTTTCCCTCAAGATGAAAACAGATTTCCTAGTTATACTTTTCTGTATACATAATATATGTCAATAAGAAAGGTTTTTAAGGAATCCCTTGGCTGGTCTATATTCTGTCTGAGCTCACATATAATCACATTTGGGTGTAGCTGATATCCACCGTCCATCAGGGACAGAGTGGGGATCTGCCTCCGTCTCCAATCAAACCCATTAGATGGAAGAGTTTGGGTTCAGTGATCTTGGCTTCTGGTGTTCAAAATTGATGAGTGAGTTTGGTGCTGCTTTTCTTTGAGGAAAGAAACCTTCCCATTTACACCCCACCTCTTTGCTATGATTGCATAGGATGCTCATGAGATCTTCAGGATTTCATAGAAGTAATTACAGAATTTGAAAGGACTTTGAATATCTGTTTTTATTGGACTTGGAATGACTTTTTTCATTTAAACCAATAGTTTTCAAGCTTTTTTTAACGTGCTCCACAGGAAGAAGTACATTGTACACGGTAACCCAAATCACATGCCACTGAAATGCGCGCGCACGCGCACACACACACACACACACACACACACACACTCCTGAAATAAGTGTCATCAAACAGTACTTATCCTAACTATAGGAGATATATTAAATGTTTTCTTTTCTACTCTGAATTATTCTTTTAAACTTTTACTTTCAATGCTACTTGTTACACACCAAGTTGATTTCATGACCTACTGGTGGATCACTGCCCACAGTTGAACAATAGTGCTTTAACCATTTTGCAGAATGGCAAATGTGAGATCTGAGCACTTTGCCTAGTTTTTCCCTAACTTTCCATGACATTTAGTATCTTTTCTTTTTGGAGCATCAATCTCCAAACTCAGTTATGGTTCATGATAGGCTCTCTATGGCTTCTACAAGATTTTCAGAGCACCCTTAAAAGAAAAAGACTTGTTCAAAGCTAATACGCTATAAACAAGACTTGAGCCAGAATATGGTGAATCAGTGAGGAGTCTCTGTCCAATGACAATGAAAATTCTGAGTGAGTTACAAAGACACTACTTCCCCATGGGTAATTTGTTTTTAAAGTCAGAGTCATAAAATTTTAGAGGTAAAAGAGACTTTAGCAAATCTAGTCCAGCCCTTTGATTTTATGACAAAAATATTCCCATGCACATCCTGAGAAGTTCAGAGCATGGGTCTCATTCCCTTATCAACAGTATTTTAAAAAACAGCATTTGCTGCCATGAGCAGTTATATTTTGAACAAACAGAACTTTTATGTTTTCAGAAATCACACAGGACTAGCTTTTTAATGTTATATAAATAGTGGAATTATTATTTCTAGTATTTAAAGGGGGGATTGGTATCTTAGCTCTATATTTTAGAAGTCACCTTAATAACTGAATTGTAGAAGCGTTATGTTCGTGATCCACACATCTGCCTAAGACAGTTATCCGATGAGCGTGGATTTTTTCAATATTTAGACATTTAACAGATAATATTTGAGAACTTATTATCTACTCTCAAGCATCTTATAGTAAAATATAAAATGCTTGTTTTTTTATATTACAAATTATATTATCCAAGGAAATAATACATCATAAACAATGTGTATTTCATTGGTCAGACTTTATTGGTATTTTATCAGACATATTTAATCTACCACTCTGGATCCTAGTTTTTTGATATGGACCTGGATCTTTCAAGTCCTCTGTTGAACCCAGGACCCTATCTCACTGGTTACTTTATTCATTAATAAATATTTATTAAATGCCTTACATGAATCAAGCACTATTATAGACACTGGAGTTACAGAGGTATATGAGAAAGACCAAATCTCTGCACTCAGGGAACTTGCATACCAAAGGGGCTTATCATGAGTAGAGAAACCCCCAAGCTGGCTGAGTTAACCAGACTCTTTGGAAAAGTATTGAAATATGCCAACTTTTACAAAAATTGATTTCCAGATCTTCAGTAGTCCTACGGAGACAAGTGTTTAAGAAGTTGGATTCATTTGTCTATTTAAAAAGTTGTGAGTTCATTAGCCTGCATTGCTGGGTGTTTTGAAGTACAATCCCTAAGTAATATTCTTCCATTTGATTTTAATCCCTGTAAGTACATTATTATTAACCAACAAAAATTAACAAAGAAATGAGAAGGAAAGGGAGGGATAGAAGAAATGCAGGAGGAAGTCAGGCAACAGGGGAGGAAGATACCCTCAGAATGAAGCACGAAAGTATAAAATTCAAGATTTGCTGATGATATTTTCAGAGTCATGACTGGACACAGTCACAAGGAAACCTACTAATGCTCACAACTCAAATAGAGTTGAATCTAGCAGAAGTGGGGAAACTGTTGGCACTCTTTTTCCAGAATTACATTGTTTTGATGATCTGACTCAAGTCTTAAGCATGACATTTCATGATCGGCTAAGCCTCGAAGCAACCACACCCTATTCTTGGCAAAAATACATATCATGTTACATTACCAAGGAAAACACAATGGAGAGGGTTTTTTTTTTAATAATAAATAAACAACACATCTTATTTATAAATCTTGTCAAGATTTTCAAGGACTTGCCTAGCTCCATGGTGAAACCCCTGTTTTCTGTGTAAGACATAGCATGCAGAGTAACTGCTTGAACGACAAGCTTCTTTTCAATTTTAGTGTCTTCAGCCCCAACCAAGAGGGGGACTATCCTCTTTAGTGGTAAAAGTAGATCCAGGTTTTATGGCTGGAGAGAGTCCAGAGCACTCAAAGTGAAGCAGACGGTTGTGAAGAATTATTTATGGCAGATTTTGTGATGCCTGTGTCGTACTCTGATTTAATAGGGGAGAAAATGAAATCTGAAGCAGAGTGAATTCAATTTCCAAATTTTACTAGGTGTACATGCAGGTTTTACACCAGGGTACTATCGTTACCCCCAGCTTCTTTTCATGACTCTCATTCTTTGTAAAAATAAGTTCTTCCTTGAACAGACCTGTGAAAATACTCTGTTGGGTCATCCACAAGAAGTCTCCAGGATAACACTTCGGAAGTCCACACAGTGGACCTATTCTATTGTGATACACCCAGTGGATGACATCCCTGTCTATAATAAGCAAACTCATGTTTCAGTGGAAATCACCCCTCCAAAAGAAGGGGAAATAATTACAGAATCCTAAAGCAAATGGCACCACAGATTACTTTCGCCGTTTTGCCGACTCTTCATTAAAACGTTATATCGGCATGTGAGCAGTAACAGCCATTTAAAGATACCAAAACATGGTCATTTGGCATGGAAAATTGAATACATGTGTCCAATCTAATTTTAATAAGTGTTATTTTTGAAGCAAGTCTTGATTATTTTCCCACACCTCATTTCCAAAGGGAATATTGTGAATACAAGAAAGTTGCATAAAGAATAAGCAAAATAAATCATACTGTTAAGAAACATAATACATAAGTGTACAGACTTTCATAAGTATTTTATCTTATATTATTTTTCTCTTCATTAAAAATGTTATAGTAGGGGCTCCTGGGTGGCTTACTCAGTTAAGCATCTGACGTCGTCTCAAGTCATGATCTCACGGTTTGTGGGTTTGAGCCCAGTGTCAGGCTCTGTGCTGACAGCTCAGAGCCTGGAACCTGCTTCCAAATCTGTGTCTCCCTCTGTCTCTGCCCCTTCCCCGCTCAAGGTCTGTCTGTCTCTTTCTCCCTCTCAAAGATAAATAAACATTCAAAAAAATTTTTTAAGTTATAGTAAATATATCTCGCATAAAATGTACCATTTTAAATACTTTTTAGAGTGCAGTTCTATGTCATTAGGTAGATTCAAATTATTGTGCGTTCATTATTACCACCCATCTTCAGAATTCTTCATCTTTCCCACCTGAAATTCTATACCCATTAAACATGAATTCCCTGTATCTGCCCCTTCCCAGCTCCTGATACTTTGTCTCCATGAATTTAGCTGCTCTAAGTACTTCATATAAATGAAATCACACATGTGTTCAAGTTTCATCCATGTTGTAGTTTCATCCAAGTTTTCATCCATCATCTAGAATTTCTTTCCTTTTTAAGACTCAGTCATATTCCATTGTATGTATGGACCCTGTGTGCTTATCCATTCATCTGTCAATAGAAACCTGCGTGCTTGCACCTTTTGGCTATTTTGAATAATGCTGCTGTGAGCATGAGTATACAAATATTTGTCTATTTTCATATCTTTGGGGTATATATTCAGAAGTGGGATGGCTGGATCCTACCATAATTCTATGTTTAATTTTTGAGGAGTAAGGCTTATGCTTTTATAATAATTCATACGTTCAACAAACATTTATTAGACTCTTACTGTGTGCCAGGTAGCCATGGCAAAAGTTGGGAATGAACAGACAAGACACAAACACCGCCTTCAAGACTGACAGCCTAATGTTTGAGTGGTTTGCTGTTGTTCTTTCTTTTGATGGTGGTAATAATTTACAGTTGATGCATTAACTCTTTCCCAGGCTTCTTGAGACCAGTAATATATTTGTACAGTATATGGCAAGAGTGCCCTCATGACCCCAACCTTCACTAACTTGAGGCTTTGAGCAACTTCGACAACTAGAACCAGATGGGAATAGTACATTGTCCCATATGTCAGGTGAATCAGGACATTGCCAACCCCTCCCCCACATACATCATCTGTAATAGTAGCTTCAGGAGATAATCATTTCAGCGAAATCAGAAATTAGATTAATAGAACCTGTACAAATGAAATGTAGTAGCATTGTATAAATTCTAAGGTACTATATTTGATTATGGAGGAGCAAATTTTTCCATTCAAATGGCATTATACCAGTGGGAGTACCATATAAGAAATAATAATCGAGTTTGAATAAATTTTCTTAAATAATTTTAAAGTTTCTCCAAATGACTAAAGAAAATAAAACATGAAGCTTAGAAAGGGTAGGATAGCCTTGGAAAGTTTAATAAATCATGAAGGCAACAAAAATGAGCTTAATCACCATAAGGATAAAGAAAAACATTGTTTTCATCTGTATGAAATCACTCTCTTATTCCATCACCTCCCTTAAAGTGCCCCTTAGATGGTTTCTTTTTTACAATCACAATGTTTATTTTATATGCTTCTACCCTACCTCTTCCAAACAAATCCAAAGGTTGCTTAGAGTAAAATTGCAATGCATAAAATACCAAACCACTTACATGGAATAATAGAATGTAAAAATCAAGAAAGAGTAAGAAAATGTTTAAAAGCCATAGGCTGAGGGAATATCTAACCATTGAGCACAAATTTTCGTTCTGACCCTCCTAGTAGCCAAAGCAAAGATAGAAACTCAGGAAGTTTATATAGTTCTCTTTATCTAAAAAAAGGAAACATACCCACCTTTATTTAGTTCTCTTTATCTAAAAAATGAAACATTCTCACCTGTCAAAGACATGCTTTTTGTATTTGACCGTTATATTCCAAGAATTTGCCAGGGGGATTCTTATATAATTGGATTACATAAGCAAAACTGTCCTAGGTAATTTTATAAGATCTTGGGAGTGGTACACATACACATTTCTATAATGGCCATTAGTCAAAGCCAGAGGCATGATGTTTATTCATAGATCCTAAGCTGACAGAAGACTATATAACTTGCCTATGTATTTAATGGTTTTGTATAGTCCTGCCACCAATTACTATGTTAAAACACACGTGTTGTATTATACACATTTCTTCCTCTCATGAAAGTCTGGAGGTAGCCAGTCTAGGAACACTATGATGCTTCAGAGTGTCAGGCAGTCAGGGCCCTCTTTCTGGTGCATTGTATCCCCTCCAGATCACCTCATGGTCCACGTTCCAGTCTTCCCATTATCGTTCCAGCCACACAGAGGAGGAAATGGTGAAGCAGGGGATGCCCCTCTGTTTAAGGACCTCACTTGGAACTACGTCCACAACCCCTACTTACATTTCCTTGATTAGAATTTTGTCAAACGGCCACATATAGCTGCAAGAGAGGCTAGGAAATATGCCTCTTCTTGCTGGGCATGTATGTGTATTAGCAAGGCAGAAAAAGATATTGGGAGACAGCTAATATTTCTGCCACAGGTATGCTATTTAATGTTTTGTCCCTTAAAATGTAGGCATAACTTTAAAAACCAATGTATTGAGAGAAAAAGTAGATGCCTATGAGTACAGTAAATATTCTACTTACAGGGTCATCTGAGGATGACAGAGCATTTTTATTACAGTCTGAGTGATAGGAAATCAAAGGAGACATACAGAGTGAGGTTGGAGGTGGGGAGGGCAAAGAGAAGATACGTGACCAAACACCCAAACCAAAAGCTAGGCCTGTAGGACTATTCGGAGAGGAATGTGCCTCTCTCAAACAGATCTTGCCCAAATCCTCACAGTCATATCCCTTAAGTCTTTCTGCCTCTTTATTTTACACAGCCCAGACATGTCCCCATTTATATTCCTCCGAGAGGTAAGATCAAGTGACATGCATCATACTTATCTTGCTGGCCTTGAAACCTCAAGACTAGGACCTGTGTCCCCTCCAGCTTCTTCAAAGGGCGTTTGTGACTAGGTCACACCCTACAATCCTAACTAAGGAATGGGGGTTCTCCCCTTTATCCTTAGAATCCTATACTGTCTCGTAACTACAGTTTCTGTTCTGGGAACCAATGTTGGATTTTAACTTCTAGAAAATGCATGGGCAAGGAAGATAAATCTGTAGATTCTTTTACCTATTTCTCCCAGTTGCACCCACTATTTCCCCCTCAGGACACCTGCAGATTGGTAACTTTTTGTTGTTGTTGGCTTGTATTCAATTCTCGATGTCATTACCGTATGTAATGTTTTCTCTTTTTGCCATGCTTACCAAGATCCAAATTCCTTCACGAAAGTCTTTTCAAAAGAAAGAACAGCCCATCACATTTTGAAATAGGAAAGATAAAACATCCAGTTTTACCTACAAATCCCATGCCCTTTTCAGAAAGTTAAAAAAGAAACTATACTATAAATTATTTTTAATTATAGATTCTTTTTCAGCATTCCATTATTTCATAGTTTTTCGAATTTCTTTGACTATGTTTATAATTGTGATATGAGATAATCTTCCTAACTTAACAGAGAAACCATTCATCCTGCTGGTATGAGCAAATATAACAGCATATAACAGAAATAAAATTGAAGAATACCCAATAATCTGTTTTATTTTAGAGGAAGAGGACTCTGATTTTCCATGGTTTAATTGCTATTCTGAAATTCAAATTTGATTTTATCTTTAATTTCCATTTTTCCTTAGTTTTTGGAGACTCTGTTTTCTTTTGCCATTCTCCTGCTTGGTTTTTTCCCTCTTTTCTTTTTTCCTGACACGGTATCTATAGCCATAGCCGAGGTCAATTCACATGCTTAATTTGACAAGTATTTATCTAATGCCAATTATATATGAGGCTTTGTGGGGGAGCTATCTGAGCTACATCCCAAAGGTTAACAAGGATTTGAGCAAGACAGAGATGGCAGGGAGGACCTTACAGGCAGGAGGGACTGGAAGCATAAATACACAGGAATGGAAGGACTTGGAGTATTGGAGTAATATCAGGTATTTCAATTGAGCTGGAGCATGACTTTCTATTATCCTGGGACTACAAACAGATCAGGGAGGTCCTTGAATGCCAAGCAGAGGAATCTGGCTTTTACCTTTTAATCCCTCTCTCTGTATTGTCTATAAATCTGTTAACACCCCTTCACCGTATTGTCTGGCTCTGGTATAATTATTTTATCTGTGAAGAATGATGTCATGGAAATAGTACTGAACTAAGAATCAAGGGCCTAGGATTTATATATTACACTTGGGTTTAATATGTGGATATTACAACCATAATTCAGACCTCAGCAATTAAACTGGTATCTATGTCAAAAAGCCTCTAAGAGACAGTTTATCTATTTTCAGAATTATTTATTTATCAAGCATTGCACACAGTAGGTGTTCAATAAGTGTTTGTTGAAGCTAATTCAAACTTCTGCGATCCATAACATAGCCCTAGCAATGGAGAAAAAGGGGGGAAGAAGGACCGCCAGTTTGAAAGTAGTGAATAATTCTTTCCTCCTGATGCAGTTCAGTGCTCTGCTGTGAGTTTGTTTGTTTATGTTTGTTTGTTTTTTTCAGAGCAGGGGGAGGGAGTCCTAGAATTAGAATCTAGATTATGATAATAATTTTTCCCAGAATTTTATCAGAATTTTCAACTACATAGAAAAGTTGGAAGACATGTACAAGGGATACTCATATACCCACCAACTAGCATGGTAATGTTTCACTGATCTCTTACCTTGTACTGAGCTCTACTCTACAAACTCCTTGCCCCACTGCCTACAACTGCTCTGGGGTGCTGACCATTATTCTCATCATATAACAGTTTAAAACAAAAACAAACAAAAAAGCTAGGCTCAGTGACTTTCAGAAATTCATTTCCCTAAAGCTCTCCTGGTAGTAAAGGGAATAGCTAGAATCTGAACACTCCGGTTTCAAAATCTGGGTTCTGTCCACTGCACGGAGAGCCTCCAGAATTCCTCTCTGCTGCCGGCCAGGGTCACAGATGCTAGCTGAATACCTACGTGAGAAGCCCTGAATTAAGCACTGGAGGCAATGAGAAGAAATGTAAGCTGAGGCTCTTAGTACTTTAGGCAACTCAAGATGAATCAAATCAAATTTTAAAGTTTGTTGAGTTCCTGACACTTTGTAGGGAGAAATCAATGAGGATGCGATCTGAGACTGTGGGACAAAGAAGTAAAAAACATATTTCTTCTTTAAGCAGCCTGAAATAGTGGGTCAGGGTGAGTAAAAGCCTTGGCCTTACATGTTCCTCTTTCTCTCTGCTTACTCTGTCCTCCTCACCTGCAAAACTTTTCCCGTTTTCTTATCATCTCTTGAAAGTCTCTGTTTATCTTAACACAAAAGACAACAGATGTTGGCGAGAATGTGGAGAAAGGGGAATGCTCTTACGCTGTTGGTGGGAATGCAAACTGGTGCAGACACTCTGAAAAACAGTATGAAGTTTTCTCAAAGGGTTAAAAATAGAACTACCCTACAACCCAGCAATTGCATTAGTAAGTATTTACCCAAATGATACAAAAATACTGGTTTGAAGGTGCACGTGAACCCCGATGTTTATAGCAGCATTATCAACAATAGCCAAATAATGGAAAGAGCCCAAATGTCCATCAGTTGATGAATAGGTAAAGATGTGGTATATATACACAATGGAATATTACTCATCTATCAAAAAGAATGACATCTTGCCATTTGCAACAATGTGGATGGAGCTAGAGTGTATTATGCTAAGCGAAATAAGTCAGTAGGAAAAAGACAAGTATCGTATGATTTCACTCATGTGTGGGATTTAAAAAACAAAACAGATGGACATAGGGAAAGGGGGAAAAAGAAAGGGAAGCAAACCATAAGAGACTCTTAACTGTAAAGAAAAAACTGAGGATTGCTGGAGGGGAGGTGGGTGGGGAATGGGTAAATGGGTAATGGGTGATGGGTATTAAGGAGGGCACTTGTGTTGAGCACCGGGTGTTGTATGTAAGTGATGAATCACTGAATTCTACTTCTGAAACCAGTATCACACTATACGTCAATCAACTAGAATTTAAATAAAATTTTCTTAAAAAGAAGAAAAATACCAACAAAAGCAAAAAAGTCTCTTTATATCTCAAGGTGTTTTTCAATTTCTGTTTCTTCCATTTCAGTCCCCCTTACAGAGTCCTCAAACTAGCAATGATCTCTCCCATCTCTGAACTATAGCCCTCTGCTCTACAAAGAGGCAGGGTAGATTAGTGGTTAAGAACACAGATTCCCCCTGAGATCCTGACCCTTCCCCTCTGTGGGTACGTATTCTTGGAAAATTAATGAATTCTCCATGCCTCAGTTTTCTCCTCTGGTAAAGGGGATATTATCAGTCAAGGATTCTGTTTCAGAGACTAGAATTTCCTCTTGCTAATTAAAGCAGGAAGTGTTACATTATAAAGGAATTCATTAACTCACAAAAAGTTGGAATTGCCAACAAAAAAAGACTAGTTTGAGTTTTCTGAAGATTCCCATGCTACTCTATTCCATACACCAGCTGGATGGAAATGTAAGGGCTGTATGTAAAAAGTCTTCCCACCTTCTCTGATCCAGCTGATAAACTGCATTCCCCAAGATTGCCTCTTATCACCCACAAAGGCAATGACTGGTTGTCATGGTTGCACACAAACTGCCTTACTCTTTAGCCATTTTGGCAAGCAGAGAGAATAAAGTGTGGTCTCTGCCTCACTTCTTTTAAATCTTGTGGGACTGCTCCTGAGTAGCCAAATCTAAATTACCTCTGGTACCCTAGCTGCAAGGGAGTCCGGGAAATGTAGTTGCTAGGTTTCTGGCTTCTGCATTTCAGGAAGGCACTAGCTGGGACCAATATTGAGTACGAATCGACCATAAGTCATATCCATTTGAGAACAATAAATGTACCTCTCCCATAGTGTTATTGTGAGGATTATATGAAATAATAAAGTAGTTAGTACCTGGCACATGGGAGAACCTCAATAAATGCAACTATTTTCATGAGTTAGCATCTTAAGGGGTTGCCAGGTGAAAGACCTCAGATAGAGCCCCGAATTGCTACCTGATAATAAGTAATGTGGATGAATGTGTTTAACAGAGAAGAGCACCAGTGTTGCTACCTATAAAGTGAGGATAATAATCACTCTCTACCTTACAGAGTTTCTGCTCACATCACATGAGGTCATGTGTGAAAGATGATTTGAAAACGGTCGTTCCAGTTGCTTTGGTGTTGAAAGGATGTTAGGTGAAATGGAGAGCTACAAACTCCTGGTCAGATTGCAGCTGTGCCCCTGAGAGTAGCAGTCAGCTTCCTGTAGTTTCATCTTCTTCATCCCCACTCTATGTTTTCCTCTTTTTAATTTTCAGAATTAGCCAGGGAAATTAAACCACTTTCATACATGCCTGTGAGGCTAGAAAGTCTCAGACACTGCCGTTACCACCTCCTGCAAGAGGGGAGATGGAGTTCTACCGAGCTCACCAAGGTCCCCCACCCCTGAGTTCTTTCCAGAAGACCCTTTGCCCTCTCCACTCCACGAACTGCAACTGGAGGGCCAAGTGAGGAGGCCCAACCTCAGGAAGAGACAGGTGGCTCTGGCGCGGACGCTGTAATGCATTCTCCCCAGGGAGAGAAATTCGGAGAGTTTAGCTCACTCTTTCCTGCCATAAAGCACACTGAATGTTAACAGCTTGCTCCTGTCCAAGCTGGTGTTTTTTAAATTAAGTATTGTTAAATCCATACCATTTGGAATGATGCTTCAGACAGCCCTGACACACTCTCTCTCTTGCTTCTGCTTTCATTTCACCTAATATATTGTACAGGGAGCCAGCCACCAGTATTATGGCAGCTGTGGCCCCTGCTGCTGCTCAGACACTGGTGAGACGGCTTTAATGTAGATACCTGAAGAGGGAAAAGGAGCTCGGCCAACGCCCTGCTCCCATGCCATAAGGGGCCTTCCCCAGGCCACCATTAGTAAGCATCTAGATTACCTAGGGTTTTACGTTATTTTTCCTTGGTACTAGAAACAGTGTTAGAAGTGACAAAGGTGGGAGACAGAGACACCGTAGATTTCGATAAGATACTTTCCATTGTCAGGTAACATATATCTATAGGAAAACCTGGGTAGCCTACCCTCTACTCCTTTACCTTCACTATAAATATTACCCTCCAGCCAGTATGACATCACTGCCAGCATCTGAAAGTGTCTATGTGGGTGTGTAGGTGTGTGTAGACACACACACATATATAGACATACATGTGTGTATACATAGGTGCACATACATATGCAGATATGTATAGATGAGAGAAGAGTGATTTCGGGTCAGAAAATCCTAGTCAAAGGCCAGTTCTAGCCAGTGGGTCCTGGGGCAAGTCATTTAATTCCTCTGAGCCTGATTTTCCACATATATAAAATGGAGTGAGTACTTAACCAACGTCGCAGAGTAGTCATAAAAATGGGATTGCGAGTGTAAAACCATTTGCAGCCTTTAAAGATAATGACATAAAATCTGGTAATTATCAAAATTGCCTCATCCCCAAAACTTACTCTAGTCACCCTCACACAACTTGATTTTGTTCTCCTTTTTCTAACATTACAGTAAGCTTGGAGCTTGCCGTGCACTGTGTAATGTTTGACAACACAATCACTTTCCCTAGTTTCTCTGGGCATCCCCAACAGGAAAGGAAATGCTATGAGCACTGGGACCAGAAGCGTGAGATATCGTGGTGCTTGTCCTCCAGACATTCAATGGGTAATTGAGGATTTGACTTAAGAGTATTGTGACATCCAGCAACTTTATTGAGGCGAAGGGGACCATCATGTTATATGTCAACGTGCCCATCAGAACTTCAAGGCAGAAATTGCTGACTCAAAATATCTAGATAATATTTATTTCCAAAGTAGGAAGGAATCTAGAAGAGCATACTAGTAGCTCTTCTTCTGCAAATGGTATCATATCATGACCACTGTTGCTTCTCTTCCTTTTCCTACCACCTGTTCATGCCTTTGGATCTGCCTATTAAGTGATGGTTATGCGTGAAGAAGGAAGAAAGAAGTGGTGTTCAATAAAATATTCCATTTTGTAGAACCAGTTGGAACCCTTTAGCTAATTAATAGAATAAAAATCCCTGCCTCAGAAAGCTCCAACTTGTAAGAGAGAGATAGCTTTTTTTTTTAATTTTTTTAACGTTTATTTATTTTTGAGACAGCGAGAGATAGAGCATGAATGGGGTGGGTCAGAGAGAGAGGGAGACACAGAATCCGAAACAGGCTCCAGGCTCTGAGCTGTCAGCACAGAGCCCCACGCGGGGCTCGAACTCACTGGCCGTGAGATCGTGACCTGAGCTGAAGTTGGACACTTAGCCGACTGAGCCACCCAGGTGCCCTGAGAGAGATAGCTTTAGGAATGAAAGTTTATTTCAATCAGTTCATTTCTTTAATATAATGATTTCAGATAACACCAGTCAAGGCTTGTTTAAAATGTTTATTTTTTTTTTATTTTGAAAAAAAGAGAGCGAGAGAGGCAAGGAAGGATAGAGAGACAGAATCCAAGCAGGCTCCACGCTGTCAGTGCAGAGCCTGATGCGGGGCTCAGACTCACAATCCATGAGATCGTGACCTGAGCCGCAATCAAGTCAGATGCTTAACCGACTGAGCCAGTCAGATGGCCCATCAGTCAAGCATTTTTACATCTACTCATGGGTACTCTTCAGCTTATGAACATTATTAGCTGTTTTTTTTTTTTTAATAGATTTGTAAAACTGATCTCTCTGAAAGGGAACAACATACTTCAAAACAGGACCTCTTTGCTATGGATTTGTCCTATCCATTTTTCTAAAGGGACAAGGTGGATCCTTATATGCCCTGACTCTCCTAACAGGTTGAAAATGGGCATTTCAAAGCTCTTCTGTCTTTAATTGGCATGCCATATGAAGTAAGTAACTTGATGTTAAACAAGCTAGCTGCTTTTCTTTACCTTGCTGAAAAGCAGTGCTGCAGGTATGTATGTAGACGGACCTGCCTGTACTCACACGCCCATTATGCGTAGAGCAGGTTTTCCATATTTTTGCATTTCATAACTTGTGGGTATTTTTTATTAACGGGAGGAAAGGACTTTAATTCTCATCGTCTTCTCCCTCCACCATATACATGTCTGGGCTCTCAAGAAATCTACAAAGGAAAAACTTCCTGGTGACACACCTATGGAAATGGAAGGCCAAGTTCCCTGTTTCATTCTTTCAAACACTCCATGATTTTCTTAGCAGATAAGGAGAAAGACGTCCTTGTTTGACACTTGACACTTTTCTAAAACTGTAATAAAATCCTCCTCTGGTAGAGTCAAATCTTGATTGCTGGTGGATTAACCAGACTTAGAAGCTTCCTGACCTTCTCTTTGCTGTTGCTGGCCTTGCAGTCATTTCACTGCTCATTAGCACTTCCTCCAGAGCGTCTCCCATCCAAGCCTCTTGCAACAGTAGAAGGCAAGAGGAGGTAAAACTCACTTCAGCCTTTTCTGCTGTGTTATAGCAGCTCTGATAAAGGACATGGATAAGGACGAGGCTGAAACTGTTGGTTAAAAGGTTTGAGGATTAACTGAAGATTTAATTCATCCTTTCTTTCCCTCTCCCTGCCCAGTAGATGGTTGTGAGCTGGCACTGTGTCAAAACCAGGCTGCTCCTCAACCCCAAATTTCAGCCCCTTTCATCCCAGTCTTTGTTAAAGGGCTTGTTTTTTTTTTTTTAAACCAGGGGCTCTAAATTTCTAATTGTGCCTTTAGTGTAGTAAACCTTAGACATTTTAAATTGTCACTTTACAAAGAAGCAACTTGCTTTTTCTTTCCCCACCCCCGGCTCAAGTCATTAATGCCTAAAAGTAACTCATGTCACTATTTAGGTTTGGTGAGGAACTTCCAAAAACTTATATAGCCTCTTTCCGAGTCAAGGGAGAAAATAAAGAGGAGCTTCACAGAAGAGAAATAAAGCAGTTGTGCAGAACACGTTTAAAAGGCACGTTAAGTCAGTTTTTGTCTATGGCTCTTTCCCTTTATGGCATATGTTATATATTGACAGGGATTAAGTTTCTCTCCTGAATGCAACAATACAGAGTCACAGGGAGCTACTGTACTTCCCAAAGCCACAGGCACCAGCACAAGCAAACGGCAAATAGAAAGGTATCTCACAAAGAACCAACCAGGTTAGTTAAAAGTAGAGGGCTTTGCTTCGTCTTTTGCAATTCTGCACCTTTTGCATTTCTCTTCCCCTCTGCCGCGCGCGCTCTGCTCTCCTTTCTTTTTCATCCTGTTTCCCCTTTTTTTGCTCGCACTGTTACACTTTCTCTGTCCGCCCCCCCCCCCCCCCGGCTTTGTTATTCAGCACGTCTGATTAGCAGGAGCCTGATTGGCTGGCTGCCTGCTCGGAGAGAGATTCCATTCAGCTTACCCCCCACCCATCCACCCACCCACCCACCCTCGGTCAGGAAATGTGAGCAGGGCTGATGGAAGCTGATAGGCAGGGCTGGAGTGTTAGCACCAGTACTGGATGTGACAGCAAGCAGAGGAGCACTTAGCAGCTTATTCAGTGTCCGATTCGGATTCCGGCAAGGATCCAAGCATGGAATGCTGCCGTCGGGCAACTCCTGGCACACCGCTCCTCTTTCTGGCTTTCCTGCTCCTGGTAAATGCCTTTTCATTTCAATACGTTGCTATTGCCACTTAGCCTGGTTGCTGTTGGGGGTAATGTGTGTGTGTGTGTGTGTGTGTGTGTGTGTGTGTGTGTGTGTGTCTTTATCTTCAAACACCAGGTAAAATAATTTACATGATTTTAAGAAAAGGAAAAACTTCTTTCAGAACTTTAACCCCCAACTTCCCAAGCTAAGTAAGGTCCGCAAGACTCTGTGGGATAGTGAGAGATACATAATAATATTGAGACTCAAACTTTGGGATATACTGCCTAGCGTTCGGAGCTGGGGACTGTATAAATGGCGGTGTGTATGCTTGGAATTTGAATAAGGGACGTCCTGAAATCAAACTCACTGACTGTGGTGTTCCTGGAATTTTTGAAGGATGGGCTGTAAGGGGCTTTCCCCCACTGCCTTTTACGAATCCTTCTCTGGCTGTGCACATGTGCTAGGGAACCAGGTAAAAGACGGAATGAGAGCCCGTTTGCAGCCAGCCCAGATTATAGCTCATAATTACTGTAAGTCCTCTATGGATACAAGTTAATGCTAGTATTTATGAATTGAGGATTATGGTCTTTGATCTCAGATCTGCTTTTAAAGAAGAAGAAAATGCTGACTTTTTGTGTGTGTCTGCTTTCCATAATCACAGTGATAAGATGCTCTGCTCTTGAACATCAGCACACATTGCATTTTTGACTCGAAGTAAATGTTCCGTTGTGACTCATACTTGGTTTTATGGGCAGAAAATGAACATTTACTGTCCAAAAAAAATCTACACTCAAAATATTAATAGCAATGCACATTTTTTTAAACCAGAGTGTTCTGGGCAGGCAGCTTCATAAACCTCATCTGAAGGTTTGATTCCAGAATTTGCACACATTGATTCCAAACAAACGTGATTGTAGCTCTCCTTGTCACATTTATAGCATGCCAGTGCTTCCTCAATAAGGCAAGAAGGGAACAAGGTAAAAATGTAACGAATATATAGGTTGCATTGATTCGTTGATGCTAAAGGAATGTTTTGTTCTGATTAGACTCTGACAAATTTCATCTGAGCTATAATTTTGAACAGAGGAAGCAAGCCATTTGGTATAAATTGAAAAACTCCAAAAAGATTCATCAGATAGAGTAATCAGACAGTGTTTAAATATTTTATACATTCCCACCTCTCATTTGCATCATTGTAGCCAAGAAATCATACTGCTGCACTGCAAATGCTATAAATATAGAAATGTATTTTCAGGTTTTCAGACATTTAAAGGCCAACTGAATTTTAAGCATGAATAGACTATAACTTTAAGCTGTTGTGAGGAATATAAAAAGCAGAATGTTTAGGTGTGCTTTATGACTAGTGGAGCAAGCAATTTATGAAAGGTGTCTCATTTTTTCCATATGGGACGTGTTACTTATATACACACCATTAGTTTGCCTCATCTTTCCTTCTTTGTGATTTTCAACAAGCGTGTGTTATTCCCCTAATTTAATTAAATCACAAGTTCAATTACCAGTCCACATTACTTTTTTGCTATCTTCATATGAAAATATGATTTCGTTATATTTTGGAAAAACTGTCCTATTCAGGAGTAGACTGCTTAGCTACCCATTTGGCAAATTGCATTATTCCCCCTTTGACATCTTGAATATTCATATATGTACTTGAGCATATAATTAGACTTATGTGGAAAAAAGAAGTGTTTCTTTATATCAGATTTCAAACATAAAACATATTTTGTTTAAATTACAATAATTGTATCGTGAGGATGAAATGAAATCAAACTCGGGTTTGTTTCAGGTCTGTATTTAAATGAATTGGGATTCTGAGAGTCACAAGAAAGGACTGACTTGTGAACAACAAAATATATCCCTGGGCAGAGTAATAACAGTATTATTAATACCTGCCACGCATTGTGTGTCTGAATGTGCCAAATATTAGGCCAGTTGTTTGAAACGTGTTACAAGAAATCTGCACAATCAGCTTGCAAATAGGCATTTAAAATTTTTTTTTAATGTTTATTTATTTTTGAGACAGAGACAGAGCATGAACGGGGGAGGGTCAGAGAGAGGTAGACACAGAATCCGAAATGGGCTACAGGCTCTGAGCTGTCAGCACAGAGCCCGACGCAGGGCTCGAACTCACGGACTGTGAGATCATGACCTGAGCCGAAGTCGGATGCTCAACCTACTGAGCCACCCGGGTGCCCCGCAAATAGGCATTTTTAAACCTATTTTACAGATAGGGAAACAAGCTTATATTTGAATACAAAAGTCAAATAATGGAGAGAAAATCACTTGTTTGCTTCATACTATGGTTGGAAAATGTTTAGCAATGATGGAAGCCATGGTGTAAGTTGGTCTGTAGTCGTTGTTGGATATTTAGGGGTTTTGTCTCATCTTGACCATTGAAGTTATGTACAGGATTGTGGGCACTTGTTACACTTGCTTGTTAACTGCCCCCATCAGCTTTGTGACCAAAATTACATTACTGACCTATGAGCCCATGAGCCTCATCAGCAGTTGGCTTAGAACTAGAAGTGTGACAGTTTCAGCTCAGCCTTCAGTCTGAATGGAGAAATGGAACAAAGTAGCTTGTTTTCCCCATAATTATTTTATACATTATAAGAGTCTATCTACTCTTAGAATTAATTTAGGTGATTTTTGAAGATCCCTTTAACTTGATCCGAAAATATCCCATTTGTTTAGTGGTGAGTCGGATTTCTACTTCAAAACAGTGTTCGTTGTCACTGACAGCTGAATCCCCTGTATTGGTTCTTGAGGATGTGAGAATATCCAATATTGACCCTCAGTTTTGTCAAAATCCTTTACCCTTGGAGGACGCTTTCTGGGAAAATGAGGTCCCTGTGTCTCTGTATCATATGTTCATGCAAAGCTCATACATCATGGATATCTATTTTACTCTGGGCACAGTAGGACAGTACTTCTGATTAAGAGATTTCATCCTGATATTCAGGTCATATTTAGTCATATCACCCAGCTTCCCCAGTCTTCCCACTCTGTTCCCCTTTTTCATTCCCCCTCCTTTGTCCCAACTGTGTAGCTCCAAAGGAATGTGGCGAAAACCATGACCGGCCATTGACATAGGTGTCCATCCAAACTTGAAGTCAAATCACTTCTTGTCAGAAAGGCATTTAATCAAATTTGCATTTGCTTTTTGTTTCTTTTGAGTGGTTTTAAGCTCTTTCGCCTGCTATTGTGGGAGTTGTGAGAGTAACACTCAGAATTATAATAAAGTACATGTGTTTTTCTGTTGAATTTCTTTTTCTTCTCTGCACTAATTTATACATGGAAACTAGTCAAACACAATAGCCCATTCCCTTCAGTCGCTCTGGCACTGTCCTCCACTATTATCTAAGTGGATCTATCTTGGATGGCGAGAAGCACCATTAGCTTGTGGAATGAATGTTAAATCCCTTATTTGCAGCAGATTGTGGGCTGCTCCAATAAGTGGTGAGTGTGTGAGTGTGTGAGTGTGTGTGTGTGCACGCACGCATGCATGCATGCGCGTGTGCACATACACAAGTACCTTTCTATCACTGTTCCCTCTACATCTATTTCTTATTCTCATGCCTACATTCTCTTTAAATCACGCCTCAGGACTTTTCACCTAAATCTACAGAGCATAATGAGGCATTTACTTATATGCTATTTTCTAACTGTTTTTGTGAAGTTTCTTGTCTAGACATGGTCAGCTACAATTTTGTTTCTTCAGACTCCTGTTTTTAGTGTTTAGGTCTGTTCAGGACCACTTTCTGCCCCCACTTTTCCTTGAAAGACCACATGGATATTAAAGACTTGAGAAAAAGAGAGAAAATGGATAAGTGAACATATTTGTTTGTGCCTTTATATGAGTGTTAATACATACTGATTCTGCTTTATCAATGTGTATGAATAAGGTGGAAAGCCATCCCCTAGCACACCATGGGGTAGGCTAGTACTCAGATGCTGCACGAAGCTCAAATAATAACAAAGTTAAGGTCAGGGTTTGTGTAATTTTAATCAGTAAAGTGTGGTTAACCACTGTACCTGGTACTCATTAAAAAAAACAACTAGTTAATGTTGTTGCGTTTTGCACAGGAATTGTTGGGATAAGACACGTCTGGTAATTTGGTTCTGCTCCTTCTTATGGTTTAATCAAAATACAATTTTAAACTCTTCCAGAAAAAAATATAGTGTCCTCTGAATGTCTGCATTTCCTGTAGCACCTGGTAGAATGTCTTTTATATGCAGGCATCATAGCTGTTTGTGAACTAATTTAAGGGAGGAAAGGACTTACAGAGGCTATCACCTGGTTTGCTAATTCTCCACATTCTTGGTGTTTCCTAACTTCACGTACAGAGTCCAGTTTCTCTGGTCAAGTGACAGCTCTGCTTTTAATTTGTCTGTTTCAGGTTCCAGGCCTTAATCATTTAAGTTTCTCACATAGAATTGTTTGTTTCATTCTACTCTTCCCTAATTCTGCATATTCTACCGTTTCTTGTGGTCTCATGAGTACAGTGACCCAGAAGTGACCTCTTGTAGCATGAGGGCCCTCGTCTTTTCTTGAGTGAGAGCATTCCTTGAATCATCATGAATAACCTACTAGTTAAGTGTGTTGAGATAATCACAGGAAAATGTGTCTAAATCAAGTTTTACAGGCTTGCTGCGTTTACTAATTTTCTTCTTCTAGAGAGCTGGCTTCCAACTTTGTGTTTTCACCAGAATAAGACAAGTTCGTGTCATTTTCTGTCTACATCATAAAAACTATACCATGTGGTTGAATTTTGGCTTGATTGGCAGTACTGGCTCATGAGCGGCTTAGGACTGGCATACCAGAGGTGATGTAAGCCCTAAAGGATCCTAATTGAAATAGGCCAGCACAGCTGTGTGGGGAGCCTGCCTGCTAACTGGGGTAAGCTGTTGCTATCAACCCCTTCTTTCCATGAGCTCAAAAGTAAATGACTAAATCTCCCCAATTCCCGAACGTCAAGATTAAAACCTACATTGAATAAAGCTTAACTGTTCCGGCTTCTCCTCCTGGGGATTTTGCCAATGAGAGCACCCAGCATGGAGAGCAGTTAGGAGTTTTCTGGCCACGTCAAGAAGATGTCCCAATGGTAGTAGTCTGGCTCCACCAGTGACCTCTGGCTTGTTATTGGTGGATTTCCAGAGGCTTGGTGTTTATAAAGAAGTCTGGATATTTCCCTGTATTTTTTTAATGGTCTCTGTTTCAGTCATAGATATATATCGTATCTCATTAACTACTGAAACTCTCTGCAGAAGAAATACCATAATTTCTGTTTGGCTACCCATACCACAAATTCTACCAATGTAGAATTAGCTTTTAGTAATTGTTTGTCAGAGACGTGTAAGTAACTGTAATCTCTACAGTACTTTAAGATGTCCTTTCTTCTAGTTCTTGGGCTTCTTTGCATTGATCTCTGTCACTGTACTTCTCATACTGTGCTTACATTTCTGTCCACTCCGTGACATTGTGGGTGACAGCAGGAGTGACTTGTCCCTCCTACCTCTGTCAGATGCCTGGGAATTAGATCTCAGTGAACGTTGTTGAATGAATGAGTAAATGGATGGATAAGAATGACTTGGTAAAAAAAAGTTGGAAAGATGGTAAGGCACAAATAGGACAGGAAAATGTGAACATCCGTTTCACCTTTGAAGCATTTCACTAATTCTGGTTTTAGTAAGAGCAAGTGAGCAAGCTAATAAATCTTAAAGGGAAGATAAATATTTTGTTTTTCTCTTTCTTAAACATATACGTCTATACAATGAATAACAGTTGAAGAACAATCCCTTTTGCTGTTGATAATTAGAATGAATTTTGCATGTTTCATATCTTGCTTAACCCACTTGGTTCTCAAGTATTTTCCTTTTATGAAATTTGCTCTCAGGAGGAAAATGATACTTATATTTGCCCCAGTCTTATAAAAATGGAGGGTAGCTATAAACTCTCATTTTAGCAGAGATGATGCTATGGGTTCACCATAACTCGCTTCTCTTTCTGGCAGGATGTAAAGATAAACTGTATTTCCCAGCCTTTTCTGTGATTGGATGGTCACAATCACTCACTGATTGTGAGTCAATGGAACAGAGTTAGAAGTTATAGATGGCACTTCTAGCCCTCACATCTGCCACGTAATCATGCAAACACTCAGCACTCTCTCTTTACCTGCCTCCTGGACACAGAGCCTCCAGCAGGGAACTTCAAGACCTTAGGGAATGACAAAGCCACCAAGCGCAAGGCCTGGGTCCCTAAATGACTTCATGGGGCAGAACCCCACGCCACCACTCTCACAGAATTCCTTTTCTGAAATCCATTCACCCACTACCAAGAAATAAACCTTTTTTTTTTTTTTAATGTTTTATCTGTTTTTGAGACAGCACAATCAGGGGAAGGGCAGAGAGAGTGGGACAGAGGATCTGAAATGGGCTCTGCACTGATAGCAGCGATCCCGACGTGGGGCCCAAACTCACAAACCGCAAGATCATGACCTGAGCTGAAGTCGGGCGCTCAACCGACTGAGCCACCCAGGTGCCCCCAACCTTTTTTTGTCTTAAAACACTGAGATTGGAGGAAAGGTGTTGTTTATTGTACTGAACACCTTTTTAAAATGAACTGTGCTTCAAATTTAGATGCCATGCATGCTAGCACTCACTTATAAGTCAGTGTTAATTCTACTTTCCATTTATTATATGGAAAATTTGAAACAAGAAGATTGCATGTCATCCTAATGATGGTTTAATCTTTGTGATGGGCAACTTACTGCGTGCCCCCAAGTACTTAACATGCTCTACATTTGTAACAACCTGCACACCACAAAGACTGAAGGAAAAGTAGGAAAATGGGTCCATGCTCATTTTTCAAACATAGAATCCAGGAATGAACGGCACAGTAAGTGAGAAAAGGAACCAAGAGAGGCAGAGCTGTGGTAAACAGTTGGAATCTCCTAGAGTAGAGCAGACCAGCCAACCCAGCCAAGGACATAGAACCATGCAGACCCAAAGGAAAGGCAAAGAAAACAGAAAGAGATATGGAAAAGCAGAAACTAAGGCACAACGCCAATGCTGCTCTCAGGACAGAATGTCGGTAGACAAAGGAGTAAACAAGTGACAGAAAGGGGAACAGACTCATAAATGCAAAAATCCCAAATGTTTCGCACAGCAGCATCCAAAGTGAAACACGCCTCTTGAGCATACCTAGTCTCAACCATCTTTGATATGTGTTTCTTGTACATGTCTCAGATGTCATGGAACAACACTGGTTTTAGAGTGTAACCATCTGGTCTGTAGCACGGATTCTACTTCTGTGATCTTGGTCTAGTCACAGAACTTACTTCAGCACTGTCTCCTCATCTATGTGCTATTATTGCCCATCCCACCTAACTCTCCAGAATGTCATTAGAGGCAAATATGGCATCAGACGTTGAGGTGTTTTGTAAATTCCACAGTACCATGAAACATCAAGTGATTATACTTTCATTGATAGCATTTGTCTGTCACCAACTGTGTGGCCAACACAGAGCCACAGGCTCCGTGGAAGAAGACACTGTCCTTACAATGAGTTTGGTAGTTCATTGGACATTTTGTTGTAGAGTTATTTTTAAAAGTTTTCAAAACACTCTCCTGTAGGGAATAGTTCTGGGATGGGTATCACTGTTTTCAATTGCCCGCCCCCCCGCCCCAAGCTGACTCATCTTAAAAGGGACTCTTCTGTACCTGCATAGACACTATCTGTTTAATCCTATCCGTGTGTAAATGTAAATCATGGCTTCCCACAGATTATTCATATGTATTATCTTTCTGGATATTATCAGACAGTATTTGACTTCAAACACTGAAACTTGTTTCCAATTTCCATAGTTGAGAATATCAATTTGTGTAACAGAACACACTAGAACAATTTTTTAGTTAAGATAAATTCTTTAGGAAAAAAAAACTGTCCTCAAAACAAATTCTTATCATTGTGAGAATTACTAGGGGTTACCAGTGTCTAGGGCATTTTCATCTGCCCCACAATTGGGGTATCATGCTGGTAGACTGCAGTCTGATGTAGTTTCTACTACATTGTGCTTACTTTATAATAACCAAAAAATCCATGGAAAACACAAGCATATTCCATTTGGAATCATATTTCTAAAGTGCTATTGCTTTAGTAGGTTGCATCTCCCTCCTTCACTAGACTTTTCTCTACAATTCCACTAAAATAAATTAATTACAATAAAACCAAAAAGGCCTTGTGCGTGGAAAGGGGGATAGTTGAAATAAAGGGACTAACAGAAAAATCACATGTGTGAGCATACACCATTTATAATATAGGAGATTTATTCCACTTCTGAGGCAAGAAATTGCAAGACTCTAATAGTTTCACCACCTGTGAATTATTTGGGTGCACCTCATAAGCGGGTTCTTTCTTCTATTTGTTTAAAGAAATAAGTGGTATGTTCGCCAATTCTACACTACATTAATTTTCACAGAGTTTCCATTTTCATCTTCATTGCTTTTTCAGATTTTTTTCCAAAGCTTCTGCCATTCTCCAACTAAAGCTTTGGGTATTTTCCCCTTCGATTTTTGTCCGGGGACTTTCTCTAAGTCAGTTCAGTCTGTTGGCATAAATGTTGGGACAAAGGAGGGAAGGAGTGTGATAACCTAAGACATCCTGACATAAATTCCAAGAGCACTAAAGAAATGAGACAGGAAATTATGAGCAACCTATAATAAATTCAAACTGTCCAATAAAATAAATATACCTCACTGGGTTCCCATCGTAAGGTAGGGTAGGGTGTCCAATTTCTCAGCTTACTTTGCCGGCTGCTCAGGCACCATTTGAAGTCTGCCAGAGTATTGTTCAAGTATTGTACTTCATCAGTAGACCCAGAAATGAAAAAGCACAATGGAAACAATAAGAATTCCTACTGTTCAGGTGCTGAAGTGAGATTTAAGGGAGAGTCGTTTTTTTTTTTTTTTTAATGGTCTGTTTTTTCATTAAAGTTGCTATAACCATTTGACACTGAGACAGAATATCATTTCCCTGATGTGCCACACACTTTTATTTTTACCTTTGGGCTTGTATCCAGTCTGAGATAACAAACATGCTTTGAAATTACTGTTAAGAGTGAGTTAAACTGATATTTAGATTCCCAGGACATAGATTATTAGCACTTGAGAACTAAAAGAATCTTTAAGATGGCATCTAATGTGACCTTAATCGATTGGGATCTCTTTGAAGGCAGAAGTTTGGTTTTACTTTGTCTTGGATATATTTGTATCCCCGGCACCAGATAAAGAGTTTGATATCTATAAAATGTTCGGTGTAAGTTTGTTGTTTGAATAAATGAATTAATCACCTGTCCCAACCCTTTCATTTTGCAGATAGTTGAATGTAAAATATAAACGTTTGCAGAGAGATTTGACACATATTTTCCAGGAAAACCTAGTAGGTGGAATCCAGATCCTGGAATCTGGATCTCTTTCCTTTGAGTCCGTACTCCTTTGAGAAGAGTTCGTTCTCTTTCTATTATAGCTCTGGGACCCTTAAATAAGAGCCAGCCAAGCTGGCCTTGGTTGAGAAGGGTTGAAATGTTGAGATGTCATATGCAGAAGAAACCTAGGAATCAACAAAACTGCTGGAAAATCATCTTGAGTAAAAACTTAAGGATCATTGTTGGTTTATAAACATCAGGGTAACCTGGAAAGAAGGGCAGGGAGGGAGGCTTGAAGCCTATAAAACTTGTCTCCCTCCCTAGATCCGCATCATTTCTCTTGCTTTCCATATCAATGAAACATGTGAAAACTTTGGTGATGTACATGTGAAAATAACTTTATGTGGGACCTTGCACATAGCAAGTGGCCAAGAAATGTTAGTTCCATCCCTTCCCTTGGTGCAAACTAGCATATTCATTGAAAGGCTGCTGAATGACAGACACTGTGCTAAGTCCTGGGTATACTGTGTTGAACAAAACAGACATGGTTCTAAAGATGGGTCTTTCTACATATAATGTGAGAAAGGATTGAGATGGGGAGCAGGGAGGGCAGGAAATAATTGGCCAGTACTTTCCATTGGTTTTATGTTGCTGTCATGATATTATTTTCTTTAAACTGTGTATTTAACTCTTGCTGATGTAAGGGGGTCTCTGCCTAAAGAAATAGACACATTAATTCATTATTTATTGTGATTCAAGAAAGAATGTGTAGAAAAACTCTGAAACTCTACAGATTTATACTTAAGGTCACCTCTTTGAGTTATGCTTTTTTTATTTTCTGGAATTCTCTTTTTTAGTAATACTGAAACCTAAGCTTAATGAATGTATTACTTTGTCTCTGTGTTTATTGATACATAAACACCTGTCTTCTCCACGTTAGAAGCGTGCTTAAAGTAGGCCCTCATTCAAGTGAATAAAAAGCCAATCAGTGGCATATAGAGCCCTAATGATGGTAGATTTTTCCTCAAAAGGGTTAGCTTGCTCTGCAGAAACTGTTTGTATGCAGGAACTTTTTAAATCTTTAGGCATCACTCTGGCATGTTCTCAGTTCTCTCCTGGGAGGGATTCTGATTTTCCAGTACCTCTGTCATGTCCCTGTAGACTCCAGGATCTCGGTTTTAAGAAACCCATCCCGTGGTTCGTGTCTGTTTTTGAGTTCTACATAACTGAAAACAGTAATTCCCCAGACTTTTGGATTTCTCAAAAGTAAATAAAGATGTGTTTGCACATCTTTGCAGGTAGGTAGGAAGTCTGGAAAGCAAATACAACATTTCTAATTTTTTTTCATTTTCTTTAGTAAGGACATTAAAAAATAAACCTCTATCACCTTAGTTTCATAGACGAATAGTGTTAGCTTCAGTGTGAGAAGCACTTTGCGCATATCTAGCTATCTAACATTCATACCAATTATGGACTGGTTACAATTATATTCCATTTTCCCCAGTTTTCAGGTGAGGAAACTGAGGCACAGGGGGTCATATAACATTAGCAGTGGCAGAGCACAGATTCAGACTCAGGCACAGTTCATTCTTGCACGAACTCTGCCATTGTTTTCAGCAGTACAAGAAATGAAAGGTTCTTTGAATGAGCCAGAAGTTCTAAGTCCATACTTTCATAAGAAAATCTAAGTAAACACATTTAGCTTTATGGAAAGCTAACTGGTGTCCAGATTTATCCTTTTTTTTTTTTTCCTGATTTATCTTTTTAATTCTTCTGTATCACTGAAAACTTCACAGTGGACTGGGCTGCTCTAGGCCAGACGCTTTCCTTGGGACACAGAGATAAACAAAATACAGTCATACTCGCCCAGAAAACTCACAGATTCTAGACAAAGTTCGAAAAAGATACCACAGAGCCTGAGTGCAGGATATAAGGTGCTGCCATAGCTCCAAGAAGGACATGAGACAAGGAAGCTGACATTTATTGTCTGAGGTTCCCAGGCTCTGTGCAAAGCAGACAGTAACTGGGCTTTGAGGGTCAATGAAGGTGAACATGAAAGAACAGGTGTTTAAAGTGAATCTTAAGGAATCGGTAAAAGTCCACCAGGTAGACACAAGAAGGAAGGAGTGCACGTTAGGCAGAGGGACCTGCATGGGTAGAGGCACAGAGGAAAGAAAAGGAAGGTGAGTTGCAGGATTGGTGCGTAAATGCCAGTGGCTGGAGCATAACCAGCTCATGCGAGGCCTTGTGCGCTGTGGCGGAGAACGTTGTCCCAAGTTTGCGTTTTAGAAAGATAGCGGCAGCGGCCACATGGAGTGAAGAGGCCTGGCCTAAAGGCCTGTAGAAGACTGTGGCTTGTCTCCTGGTGGGGGGCCCTTGAAGGCAGGAGCAGTGGTAGAAAAGAGAGGGATGTACCTAGTTATATGGCTGCATAGCTATTTGCAGGAAAACCTGTGATCTCCCCTCGCCTTATATCTTGAGGCCTCAGAGGCTCTTAAAGCCCCAGCTGTGTGCTAGGCTCTTTAG
Organism: Herpailurus yagouaroundi; assembly: GCF_014898765.1. Taxonomy (NCBI): domain Eukaryota; kingdom Metazoa; phylum Chordata; class Mammalia; order Carnivora; family Felidae; genus Herpailurus; species Herpailurus yagouaroundi. Next base: position 6,699,089 of record NW_024412401.1, read on the forward strand.
GTCCCATGGCTTCGCAGACAGGCTATAGCCTGGCCCTAAGCAGGTGCTTAAAAAGTTCTGAATGAATGTGGGAAAGAGTGAACCATTTTATTCATGGCATCCCTGTTTTCAAAATTCTGGCCTACACTCAGAGCTTTTTCCCCCCAGATTATGGAAGGCCTTCCAAAGCAACAAATGTAGCAGTATCCCAAAAGGTCAAGAACTTTCCATCACTCTCTCAGGAAAGAATGAAATCTAGGCTCAACCTCTCTGCAGAAATTGCCACACTGTGGTAACTTAACCCTTTATTCGCTCTCAGTGAACCTTTCCAAATAGAGCCGATTTCAAAGGGGGAGGGGGTGCTTGCTGGCTTTTTGGAAGCTTTATGCCCTCACAGAACACAAAGCCCATAAGATGGCATCATTTTTGTACCTTGGGTGGTTATTGTATTCAGAGACTGCAGTATTTCCCTGTGAGTTGTTTACCTGCTTCCTCACCAAACAATGCCCCATTCAACTCTTCAGATTCATGTCACAGTTCTGAATCTTTCCACGGAAAGCCAGCAAATCTCTTTGCTCTCATTCTTGCGGCTCTCCACGTTATCAAATATGGGCCCCACATGTGAAGTTCCCTTTGGATGCAGCTGAAACTCCAGTAAACGAGGCAGCATTAAGGATCTAAATTTAAGTTAATTGCCCTGATTAAATATTAATCGTGGTCCTCAGAAAATAATCAAGCCATGTCTGAAGTTCATAAACTCATCATTTTATACTAAAAGCATAATGTGACTGAAAGAAGTAACCCACAAGTTTTATTAAAGTGTGAGTTAAATGCCACATACATTCTTGGTATTTTTTTTTCTTTAGGAGTCTAATTGCAAAGGCATTGGATTTTAAGTCAGGCATTGGGAGTCCTGTGGGACTATAATTTCTTCTTCTTCTAAATATGAAGAGCCTCCCGTGTGCACACAGCTCTTTACTCAGTATTAGTACAAAATTGATTATGGCTTGACCTCACCTCATAAAGTAGATATGCTTTGAAACAGCATTCAGCAGGTATTTGTTGTAAATCGCATGGCCCTTCTGACTTCCATTCTGATTTTGGACATCTACCACTTTTACTTTCCTTCCTCCTCTCAAAACAGACTTCAAGCAACATAAAAATGTCGTCAGACTTAGCAAAGGGAGAAAACCGCGATTTTCAGTCTCCTCCTATGCGCCACGTACTGTGGTGTTTGTTTACATATGTTACCTCAGTAAGCCGTACCACAACCCATTTCACAGATAAGAAATCTGAGTGCTAAAACCTAAAGAGTGCTGTGACTTCTTCTGCTTTTAGTGTATGTGTATTCAATTCTTCTAGCAAAAAAAAAAAAAAAAAATCCTATTAAAATCTGCAGTACAGACTATTTTCCGTATTGTTGGAACTCTGTTATCTGCACTCTGCCAGCAGGAGCCTCCCCAATGTGCTGAGTGATTTCCACAGTTTCAGAACCAAGTTCATTAGAGTTCATTGCTTGTACCGTATTTCATCGATCCTAAGATACACAATTCTTTTCTGATTTTAGAGACTTAGTTGCCTCTCATAATTGATAGTGGTTAACAGTTTCATGAGTGGCTTTTTTATTCTAAATGGTACATAAAATAATAATGTGACTTCAGTCTATACCATGATGAATTCGATAGTATATTGTATCAGGGTCTTTCCAAGATTTAACTGGTGGGAGCAAAGCTAGGCTTGAGATTCAGATGCAGAAACATGATTTTGTACCCTTCCCTTCCCTTCCCTCCCATTCACCATCCATTCACCAAAGACAGGTAATTCCTGTCTTTGCCAATCTGAGAAGGTGAGAGTTTGTATATTGAGCTAGCTTTCCATACCCAGGACAGCAACCTCTTGACTAGGTCTTCCTTTCTTCTTAATATACGTAGGCCTCAGCTGTCTTCACTGTAAGCAATGACTTGAGATGGAGTAGTATTTCCTGATGTTTGGTCAGTATCTGAATCAGCTGAGTACTTGCTAAAGTTATGAAGGCCCAGACGCCTCCTCCTTCAGGGAGCCTGGGCTCCAGGTGGTTCTGCTACACCCCAGTGTGAGACAATTGGTGTAGTTGTTAACAAGCAGGAACTCTTGAGCTGGACTGCTTGGATTCAAATCCTGGCTCCACCAGTGTGACCTTTCTATTTTTATCTGGTCTCAGTTTCCTTACCCACAAAACAGCAATCAACAGTAGCATGTACCTCAAAGGATTATCGTGACGTTTAACAAAACAGTTCATGAGACATACTTAGCACAATACCTCAGACATTAAATAAGTGCCCAGTAAACATCAGCAGTTATTATTACTTTCCTCCTACAGGCTGAAATTCCTCTATCTCACTCCGAGAAACCAATCTCATCTTTTCCTGGTTTCAAGGCAGCCGAGAGCTTTGCCTGGTAACTAGTCTCCTGTGCAATCTCAAAGAAAGAGGCTGAGAAAAAAACAAAACAAAACTGAGATCCCTTTTAATTGGGAGGTGGAGATGAGGGGTTCTGAAGCCCACTGAAGCCAGGGAATTTCAAACAGAAAAAAGATAAAGGAGGGCGCCTGGGTGGCTCAGTCGGTTAAGCGGCCGACTTCAGCTCAGGTCATGATCTCGTGGTCTGTGAGTTCGAGCCCCGCATCGGGCTCTGTGCTGACAGCTCAGAGCCTGGAGCCTGTTTCAGATTCTGACTCTCTCTCTGACCCTACCCCGTTCATACTCTGTCTCTCTCTGTCTCAAAAATAAATAAACGTTTAAAAAAATTGTTTAAAAAAAAGAAAAAAGATAAAGGTTGACTGAAGAAAGTCATCCTGTGAATTCACTTATAGATGCTTGCCAAATTCAGGATTCTAACCCTCCTCTGCATCAGTCATCGTAGGAACCTAGAACTAAAAATGGCTGGGCAGCCACCAGCCCCTCTCCCCAAGGCAGATTCAATTGGTCTAGGGAGGGGCCTAGTCATTGGCCATTTTTCCTGAGTTCCCAGGTAATTTAAACATGTAGCCAGAGTTGATAACCACTAATCTAATTGAATATTTTAAAGGTTCTAAACACCTCGCACCTGTTAGGGGATTTGTTTCTGATCTTTGAAGATGCTTTATAGAACTCTCCTCACCTAAAACAAAATAAAACAAAATTTAGGAGCCCCTTTTCCCTAAATTAGGGATGCTATACCAGTTCAAATAACTCCTAATTGATGTGAATTTTGTAAATTGTAACTGTGTGTGTGTGTGTGTGTGTGTGTGTGTGTGTGTGTGTGAGAGAGAGAGAGAGAGAGACAGAGAGAGAGAGAGAGAGAGAGACAGAGAGAGAGAGAGAGACAGGGGGAGGGAGAAGCAGAGTAAATTATGATGCATACTGTGAAGATTGTCCTGTAATGTCATATAGAATGCATAGAGGGACCCAGAACCCTGCTGGTCAATAGGATGTTGTATAATCTGAAGGATCATCTACCAGTCATTTGAATGTATAAACTATTCAAAAATGGGAACCATAGATATTTTATACAAGATAGAAATTAAAACCTATCTGAGTCTGATTTGAGGAGACAAAACAGACACTCTGATGATAGTTCTTCTTCTGCAGATACTAGTCACCCAATTTTTATTTTCTTTATTTTCCTCTCTCTGGATGGCTATTGTGTTAGATTAAGTATTCGGTCTTATTTCCACTGCTCTCCTGACAACCAAGTTTAATTTCTATCCATATAACATACCCATCCTTAATTAGACATGAAGATTCGAAATTCCTCGATGTAAGGTGGATTTCTTTTCTAATCTTTTACAGCAACTCTCCATCCACCAACCCCGGTAGTTCCTTTTTTCTAAAATGCCCATAAACCTTTGTGCCTCATAGGAGTATAATGAGGATCAAATGAATATGTGTAAGTACTTTGAAACTGTGAAACTTCAATCATATCATGCGCTGGCTAAAAGCCTTCGTTGGCTTAGCTGTCAGCCGACTCAAGGATCAGTCCCTCACCGGGAACTCAAGGCCCCATCCCTACCACCACTCCAACTGTATCTACAGTTGTTTTGACTCACTGAGAGCCGTGCCACAGAGGAACTGACCTGGGCAAAGCTGGAAGCACACTGAGACACCAGTTATGTGACATGTAGAGATGATGATAAGAGAAGTCCAATTTACGGTACCAGCAGATGGCACAGAAAAGAGGGAACAGAAAGGAGATACATTGCAGAAATAAAACATATAGTACAGGCAATTGTTTGGGTATGTGTGTGTGGATGGGGGGGGGTGGGATAAGGTGCAGCACAGAGAGGTTGGTGCATTATTTCTGTGATGCATAGAAATGTTTATATATTTAAGTGTGTTAAGAGGAAGGATTGAGGACCCAGATAGTGAGTTTGGTTTTGGACATGTTGACTTTAAGGTACTAACAAGGCATCCAGGTTAAGTGGAAATGGAATCCTGGAGATTAGGGAAGAGGAGTTTTTGTGTGTCACCTACAAAGAGAAGACAGTTCAAGGGAGGGAAAGTGGGCGAGATCAATAGGAGGGGAGAGAGAAAAGAACCCTGAGGATTCCAGCGTTTACCAGTCAGGATGAGTAAGAAAAGACAGGGGAGGAACAGGCCAGTAGTCACTGCCAAAGAAGCCAGGGGAGCATATCCCCCAGCAAGGTCTGAGAGAAGGCCAGGGGATGTGGTGAATTACGGGATCCTGATGAATTTCAGAGGAGCCACGTCACTCAAGTGGTGGGGCAGACGCCAGATCGCAAAGCGTTAAGGAATTTGGGGGTATTGAGGAAGCGGTGCCTTGGACATGGATTAGCCTTTCAAGAAGTTTAGAAGTGAAAGAGAAGGAGGCAGGAGACAGTTTAACTCTCACCACGGACACAGCGGAAAGTAAAGGCAGAAAACAAAAAGCAGGAGCCCTCAGATAAAAGTGAGCTTGGTTTTAATAAAAAGAAGAGAAAGCACTTTAGTCTTATAGCTCAAAGAATGCTGATAGCAGCCGTGTGTGAAATTGATTTCTGAGGCCATGCACCAGAGACAGAGAGGCTGTGAGGCAAATGGGGTAGTAAACCATGATTTAGCACCTTCACTTTCTGTGCTTATTACAAAACAGGCTTTAAAAAAAAGATGCCTGTGGTGTGCCTCAGCAATCTTGATATTGTCTGTGGCCAGGATCCATTTTAATATATTCCTGAGGCATTTTAGCGATTATAACATTTCTTTAGACATCAGTCTATTAACTTTTCACAATGCTAAACATGGTTAATGCACTGCATACACATATTATTTCTACCATTAAATAATGTGCGGAGGGAGAAAGAATTATTCTTGCTGGAAACCAAAAGATGACAGGCTCAAAATGCTTGCACATTGAAAGCAATAGAGAAGTTTTACAGATTCTCAGAGAAACAGTATTTGCTTCTGCCTTATTGAGCCTTGAGGGTCAGAGAGGAGCTCACAAGAATCATAAAAACTTGTATTATGTTTCATATGCTAATGAACCTTTAATAAGTGGCTTTGTGAATGGCTCCTTGACATTGTCATTTAATTTACAAATGAATGGAAGATTGTATTATCTCCCATATGTACAATACTGAATGATGTCTTTCAATTATGATTTAAAAATGCTAACAGTACAGGGATAAATACCTTTCACGAACTTGACTGGGAGATAGGAAGAGAAACTGGCGTGTAGATGTCTCTAATCACCAATATTATTTTCTGTCTCAGTACAAGGAGGTCTATACTGTTTATAGATAATAATGACAAATTATAATTGACAAAGACAAGTCCTTTTAGAAAACAAAAGTTTTTCTTACAGTGATTTAAAATAAGGAACTTCTGCAATCAATTTACTATGTACAATATTAAAGAAAAATTACAGACTATTATGTTTATAAAATAAATGATTATTTAACTAGAGAATGCTTGCCCTGATTGCTATAGATCCAACAAAAACTATATCAAGGCCATAGCAACTGACTCTATTGCTTTGATAAAGAACCTAATATATTGAAACTATATCTGTAAATCTAAATACTTAAAAGAAATAGCCACTATGAGTTATACCGGTAGAGAACCACAATAACAGAGTTCTTATTCTAATAGAAACTGTGTCATGAAAATTACCCAGATAGCCAGTATAGTAGAAACATTCTAAGAAGAAAACATTATTCCATAACACTTCGTTGGGGAATAGGTCAATACAGAAACTAAAAACTATCGTGGCACTTGGGTGGTTCAGTCGGTTAAGCATCTGACTCATGATTTCGACTCAGGTCATGATGTCGTGGTTCCTGGGTTCAAGCCCTCCCCCCACTGCATTGAGCTCTGTGCTGACAGCTTGGAGCCTGCTTATGATTCTCTCTCCCCATTCTATCTGCCCTTGCCCTTTTCTCTCACAAAATCAATGAATACACTTAAAAAATAATTTTTAAAGAAACTAAAAACTATCAAAGCTAACTTTTATCTCATCGTTCGGGAAACTTTTGCTTACTTGTATTTACTGATTTTTAAAAGCTAAATAGTACACATTAATAGATACTACAGAGTATAATTTATCATTTCTTTCATTATTGAGAAGTCACTTTAAGGATTTGGCAGAGGTTCCGGATGCTTTGTTAGCAAAGAAAAGGAGTCGCAAATAGAGAGTCTCTCTTTAAAGAATTCGTTACTTTTTAATAAAACAATTCTTACAGCTGAAGCAGTAGCATCATCTCTACTTGAATTTCATTTAGCAATTGTACCGGTCAAGAGTTTAATAATTTAGCACTTTTATTTTGAAAATAATCTTGACATCAACTCTATGAGTTAAATCATGCAAACGTCATGCCTTATTTTACAAGGTAGAAAATTGATTTGTAAATATGCTTAAATAAGATAGTCTAGTTTAGAATCACAGACCTTTTTCTGGCTAGGGATGTCTTAGAAAATGGCCAAAATTTCTTCTTGTAGAAATGACTGAAACTGAGGCACCGAGAGCTAAGTTGCCTAAAATGCCACAATGGCAAAGTCAAAGCGTGTCAAAAATAGTGCAATGGCTAAGACCTGAATCCTATATTAAGCCTCTGTCCCTCTTTAGAAGTTTTGCCATTGGTATTGCTCGTGTCCATTCTCTGAAATATTTTAAAAATAAAAGTGCTTACCCAAAAAATCAGTTAACCACTAAGCACTCACTGAATGTTGATATCTGTGTCAAGCCCTGTGTTAGACATTAGGGGTGTGGGGCTAAGTATCACATACTCCCTACCTTTGAGAGTTCATATCAGTATTTTGCCTCTATTAGTTTCTTTTAAATGTCAGAGCTCTGTAATTTAAATGTTTAGATTTGTTTTTACATGGGATCTAATGGAAACATGTTCTTCCCCGTCCAGAACACTTACTTTAAAATTTGTATTGAATTCTGCTTCTATCAGATCATTTTCCCTGATTAATTCTGTTCAACATTAAATTTTTCTGTGATCTGTGGTTATCTCTGGTGTGCTAAGTTTTGCCTTTGTGAAAATATGATTTAATAAATAGTCTTTATTTTTTTATAGGTAAAAGCCTATGCTTTTAATCAAGTCAGGACCCCTTCACCCACCTTTCTTCCCTCCCTCCTCCTCCTGGTACACTAGTCTTCACAAAGCATTACTGCCTGAGTCCTGCAGAAAGGCTGACTAATGTGTCCTCAGTGATGAGGGTGCTTTGGCAGATAGGCATCTAGCACTTGGGTTAGGCCAGATTAAGGCAAGATGTGACAGGTTAATCATCTTTCACCTTTACACATTTTGGATAAATTTAAAGTTAGCATAAAAAGACATACTAATAAGAAGAAATGTGACTGTCTTTACTTTTCCATGGGTCATATGATTTTTTTTCTCTTTCATTCCCTTGCCTGTCTGCAGGTTTTGTATCCACACACACACACACACACACATACACACACATACACACACACACACACACACACACACACACATTTCCTCCTCTGTCTTTAGAGAATCTAAATGTATATGAATGAGAGTAAAAGCTGACAGCCGTTATGAATTAGACATTCAACTACAACTTGTCCTAGCCTGTCCTGTGTTAATTATTCATTCAACAAATATGCACAGAGGCCGATTACATATCCGGTGTACTGGGAGTACAAAGGCATATTCATCTTTGTCACGGCCCTTAAGAAACATACAATCCCTTCCTGGGAATGGATGTGTAAACAAGTGACTACAGCACAGTGGCTGATAAATGCTAAAACAGCCATGTGTATAAAGTCCTAGCAACGTGCTCCAGTTAACACAGTGATTGATTCTACTGGAGATCAGAGAACGTTTCACGGGAAGATGGCACCAGAGCTGCATCTGAAAGCAGGAGCAGGTGTGCACAAGTCAGAGAAAGTAAAAAGAGGCGAGGAAGATGGAGAGGAGGGAGGGCTAGGCTGTAGCAGGACCACAAACACAAACAGAGTATTAGAGGTCCTCAAGCAGCTTGTCCAACAGGGCAGCAGTGCCCAATCCCCAGAGTGCAGAGGACACACATGACCAGGAACAGCAGAAATGAGTCTAGCACATTGATTTAGGGTCAAGTTAGGAAGAGTGTTATGTGCTACACTAATAATTTGGCCTTTATCCTATACGCAGTGGTTCTTAACCCTTTTTGGAGAGTCCAGTGAAAGCTAGGAATCCTCTTTTCAGAAGTATGATAATAACGAACATATACCCAGAATGTCACATACAGTTTCTCAGTCCTCATAGCACATCTGGAATCCATTACTGGACACCACCGGCTACAGGCATGGAACCACAGAAAGTCTCTTAGCAGAGAGTGAACAGCCTAGTTTTGTAGGCTAGTTTGTGGCTAGTAGATAACTAGCCGCAGTGTGGAGTACAGACTAGATGGAGGTCAAAACATCCGATGAGAAGCCTGTTGCAAAATGCCAGGCATAAGGCCTTAGAACCAGAATGAAGGCAGTGCAGGGAAGGATGGAGAGCATAGGAATGGAAACAAAGGCACTTCATAAATGGAATTGATAAGGTTTGGTGTCTGATTAAAGGTAGATGTTGAGCATCAAGTATTTGGTTATTGCTTGCGTTTATCTTACTTCCACACTAAAGCATAAATCCTCTGAAAGGTGTCGCTGCACCAGGCTGGACCTGGGAGTGAGCAGAAGCAGAAACATAAACATGTAGGATTAAAACTTAACATTTCATGAGAAAACAAGTCCCTCCACCAAGCAGGAGGCAGAGGTGTATGGGGTAGTGAGCTCTGGGACTGATGGACAATTGCTGGTAGACACTGAGAAGCAGGGAAGGACCTGTTGCAATTGGCAAATCTGGATGGGAGACAATCATGTCAGAGCAGCAAGTCAACTTGCTGGTTGTCATCTGTGCCTTCCTTACAAGACTTCCTATCCCCAGAGCATCTAGTGGAGTATAGACACTGAAGAAATCTGTTGACTATCAGCCTAAGTCTATATTAAGCAATTATGATGCTTCTGGATGGCTGGGATGCTTGATTTGCCTTACACTGGTTATGGGAAAATATTATCAGGACCATAAGTAGACCCTCAATTTGATTTATTGTCAAATACCAAAACTTGTGAAACTATTCCAGTTATTCAAGCTTTTACCTATGGCAACAGGTTAAAACCAGAGGGGAATGCTACCAATTGAAGATTCAGAGATATGGTCATTGAGATAGCTGTTGCTTTTTAAAAAGTGTATCTGAGTTACAGGTGTAGTGTTTTTGACAAAATTCATTTATTTGTGTGGAAGAGCTGGGGTGGTGGCACATATTTGAACTGGAGAAAAGAAGTCCCAGAATTCGACACCACTTGGAAATTTTAAGGAACCAGGTCTTTCTCTCTCTGCCCCCATTTTCCCCCTTCTTTTATACCCCACTGCGCCCCATGCTTATGCCATGCCCTACGTATGTTTTTGAGAAACGATGACAAGTAAACGAGTAATCTAGGATTTGAAACAGAACATACTTCCAAAGCCTTTCACCATTATGAAATATTTGTCCAGATGTCTTACACTCTCTTCTAAATGACATGCATAATAATTATTTCACTGATCACTGTAAGCAGCTCACAAAGGAAGCACAGTCCCTGCCTCAAAGAATTTGCAGTCTAATTGGGAAGATAATGGGTGTGTAAAATGATAATCCTGAAGAGCTACCACATCTAGTTTCAAATGTAATTCATTCCGTACTAACTCTTGCCAATTGATAATGCCTGGATGGGATATCAACTAACTGCAGATTAAGCAGGATATTGAGATAGTGGAGAGCTTGGCATTCTTTTATAGTTTGTGGCTATGGGAAGTGAATGCAAGCAAAAGTAGAAACAAGAAGGTAGAAAAGAAAAAAAACATGTAATATTGAGTAAGGACAATGTTTTAGATTTCAATTCCAAACACTCATCCTGCAATATCCAAATGGCACATGAGAGAGCACCCAACGGTGAGCGTAGAAACAGAACCTAAATGACACTCCAAGTCCTATGAAGCTTCATTCAGAATCAAGGCAGCACATTTTTTTGTTGGCCCAGATGACACCATGGTCAACCAAGGAAGAGTGAGGGAAGTTCTAAAATCAGAGACTTGATATTGGTAAGAACTGATCATTTTTTTCCAGCTTCTCTATTATCAACTACAATTTGAGTTTTTGTTCATCAGACTCCAAGCCATATTAACTTATTAACTTTCCAGTTTCCGCAACGAGTCACAAAGTGAGCCTTTTCTCTGTCAGGAATTCTTTCTCCATGATTCCAAACCCCAACATGTGCTTTCCAGAGCCTCAGATGTTTCGTTAGTTCTACAGATGTTTTGTAAATGCATTTCAGCAGAATTTGCCAGGGCTGCAGAAAGAATCTATGGCTGATTAGAGTCACAATTTGGACAGGGCTCGAGTTAGATGAGATGGAACCGGAAACCAAAACTTCTAACTGGCTCACCAGGAAGTCAGGAATCCACAAAAAGAGTGGAGAAGGAATTCCATTTCAGGGGGTGTTTCAAATATGCCTATTTTGGGGAGTGGAGGGGTGTGGAAGCCCAGGAGATGATTCTTCCCTGTTTTCCTTGGTGCTTGGCCTGCATATTATTTTCCACTGGAGATTTTTATTTTCTAAGTATAGAAAAAACAGCAACCAAGACGAACTGCTTTATTTTCAGAATTCCAGGTAAAATGACCTTTTTTCACAGTTGAGGTGAAACAGTATAAAGGCTTTGAAATATCCCCACAAATGCAAAGGGTCAAGAATGCGATGACTGTCAGCACAAACTTGGGCATAAGTGGTTTTTTAAAATTACTACAGTTTGTACAGGATACAATTCTCCTATTGTCTGATTTTCCTTTGTGAAAGACATGGAGTTACTCGTTTCAGCCTTCTGCTCTTAACTGAGCTGCCTCTAGGTTCAGAGGCTATTAAATTAAAGAATATTATTATAGAACATATATTAAATATTATATGTCTATATATAATATATGCTCTATCTATATTATATAGATATATATTATATATATTATTTACCTATAATATATACTATATATCATATCTATACTATATATCTATAATATACACTATATAGTATATATTATATATAATGTGGATAATAGATACTATATATCTATATATAATCTTATGTATATATAATCTATTTTTTATAGATATATAATATAGATATAATATACACATACATAATATTCTATTATATAGATATATACATACATGTACATGTATGTACATGTATTAAACAAAGCAGAGTATTAAAACAAAGCAGAGCATTTCTATTTGCTAAGCTTATGCTTTTAAAGTAATAGAAACTGACAGTGATAGAATATTTTACTATGCTTTTTCTTGAGATGAGCCGATTCAAAACACTCAATGACCAGTTGCAAATTTCCTGAATACTGATCTTTGCTCAAATCAGCAATTATTGATTTTAATTCAGCTGGCTGTGAAATTGTGTTCGGGTGGAGCTCTCCAAAATGCCCAGAGGTTTCTGCAGCAATTTCTTAGATGAGCTGTAATCTGGCCTTGTCCTTGGATAGAATACAAAAAAAATCAAGTTACCATAGCTCTGAAATGAAAATCGCACTGAAGCATTTGACATCGAGCAGAGTCAGGTTTTTGTTTCCTAAAAAGTAATGAAGCTGTCTTAATTCTATCTCCAAGCTGTTATTCCAAGATTGAGAAACAATTCTGAGGACATAATAATTTTTTAAAAGAAAAGCAACATTAGTTCTTATCATTCTATAAAAAAAAAAATTATGTACTGAGAGACACCGTTTAAAAATGGAAAGGAAGGTCAGAATGTGAAGCTAGGCAGAACAAAAGGTGGTCAGATAACAGGTGTAAAGCCTGGCTGGATCAGGTACTGACTGTGTGACTTGTCAGGGGAGCGATGTGTATGTTCGTGGCAGAGATGAAATAATTAACACTAACATGTCAGAAACTATATCCAGTACTTTGTGTACATTCTCTTGGTTAGCCTTCACAGTCACCCTAGTAAGAGAAGTATCAATGTTGCCCTTTTACAGATGAAGAAACTCTGCTCAAAGAGATCTGACAATGTGCTGAAGGCAAGTTGACCAATATACGACTAGTAAAGTCTGAGACCCACAGCCAAGTTCTTTCTTCTACACAATGATAGAGGTTGTTCAACCTCTCTAAGCCTCAATTTACTTGTTAGTAAAATAAGGGGGAAAAATCCAAACTGACATGGCTCAATGGGAGGATTAAATACGATAATTTGGGTAAATTCTGGCATACTTCCTGGCACATAGGTACTTAATAAATCCCAGCCAGCATTTTTCCCTCACCAGTAACCCTCCAGGCTTAGGTACAATTAGGTGCCCTCATAGGAATGTGAAAGGGGTGTGCCCATGAGCGCATGTGCACAGTGGAAGAAAGAGGAAGACAGGTACCCAAAATCTTTCCGAGGTCTGCATAGCTTTTACACCACGTGAACTGACTTTTCTCCTCGGTAGCAAGGGACAGACTTCATGCAGTGGCCTCTGAAAGACTGTGCACTGTGTCACTGGCAGTTCATCATATCCCCCAGCAGTGCAGCTATGATAAGAACCAGATGATCTGAATTTCCTAAGTAAAGCCAGCAGCAAATATCTGGGAAAGCGCATGCCTCAGTATCCACACACTCTGCTTTTTAAGAAAGTACATCAAAAAGCTAATGGACTTTTACAAGAGCCCAGTTACAGCTTAATATCTATAAGCTCTCAGATCAGGGAATCACAACCCCTACCATGTAAAGTTGGTGGCAGAACCAGTATTCCAAATTATTAAAGAAGCCAAAGATTAGATAAGATTTAGAGAGACCTGATATGTATAGAGGAGTTAAAAATGGAATCCGCAGATTCATTTCCAAAGCTTGGTACGTGGACAGGATGTTTCCGTGTATAGACTTCTCCATTTTGCATGGACTCACCACAGAAAAATGGTCCT
>NW_024412401.1:6712904-6829493 GCF_014898765.1 Herpailurus yagouaroundi
CTTATAATGTAACTTCATCTGTTATATAACTTCAAGTTTACAAAAACCTCTCACCCATTTCCTCAGGACCTATTTCCATTTTTATTTAGTTCCATACAGCTTGACCTCGTATTACAACGTTTAGAAAAAAATATTTTCCAAGGCCTCTGTATATATATTAATAGAACTCCAGAGTCTTTAAAAAAATTTTTTTAAGTTTATTTTGAGAGAGAGAGAGAGAGAGAGAGAGAGAGAGAGAGACAGCATGAGCAGGGGAGGGGCAGAGAGAGAGAGAGAATTTGAAGCAGGCTCCACACTGTTAGTACGGAACCCATTGCAGGGCTTGGAATCATGAACTGCGAGATCATGACCTGAGCCAAAACCGAGTCCGGCAGTTGGCCGACTGAGCCACCCAGACACCCTCAGAACTCCAGAGTCTTTTGATTGCTAATTTGTGCTTCACCCTACAACATTGTTCATAAGTCCCTGATAACCTGTCCGGTGAAAGAGGCTTCTGGATAAAGTGGTACATAGGTGGTCATTCTAAGGTTCATCTATTAGATGGTGAGATGCAGGGAACTCTTTATGTGATTACTCCAACTGCTTAACTACTTATAGCTTTCAGGTTTAAAGCTGTTCACCTGGGACTTGGTTATTGATCTTAAAGCAATTGGCTCTGAAATCAACCGCAAAACTATCAGGTGAAAACCACATTTAGGTAAACCAGTAATGATGAGGAAATGACACCATTATGAGGTTGATGAATTTATGGAAGCTATTCTAATCCTCTTCTAATATTCCTAGGACATATATGATGATCTGTGGCCACAGCCTGCCTTCCATGCCGTTGTCATTGACTGAGGCTTGGCACCTCTTAACTGGACAGAGCAATGGGTGGATGGGCCCGGGGAATCGATTACTGAATTTTCTTACAAGAAAGTAGTTGATTTAAGAGTTGTCGTCAATGTTACATTCAAAGGTCATCATGTGGCATCAGAGATCTAGAAATAGCTAGTCTTTTTCTAAATTGAATAACTCAAGGCAAATACTCAATTTTCAAGAATTATAGAACCAAAACTCAGTCCTTTTTTCTCTCAGTGTTCACTGGATTTCTGAAATGTTGGCTCAAAAAAAGTGCTGATTGTCCATTTTAACCCATCCAATAACTACAAAGTAAACTAAATGCTACAAAAAAGATAGGATTTGTAATGGACTTTTCCCTCAAGTTTAATATCAGATGCAGTATTGACCATTTCGGATAAGTCCACTGGTGAAACATTGGCTTAAATACAGAATTTAATAGCCATTCTTCAGTTCTCAGTCAATTCATAGTAAGTGACCATCATCTCACCTGACACTGTTGCTGCAATTCCCCGAAGTGGGGTCATGGGTAATCCCTTGGTCACTGTGTTTCACAGCATCCATGATCTTGCTTCTGAGATACTGAGATTGAAACACTACACTTATGTGACAGAAATCAAATTGGAAAGCGTTGACTGGGGTATATTTTAAAAGCTTAGAATTTTGGTTTCAGAAGTAATCATCGTTGCTTTTAGGCAACTCATTATCTAGACCTTATTATTTTTGCCTCATTTTCTCTTGCTAGATGCAACTCAAAGCTAACACTTTAAAAACAAAATGCTACTGTGGAGAGGAATGCACATTTCAAAATAAGAGAAAATAAGCTCGAGTCCCATCTGGACCAGGCACAAAAGTTGTTTATACTGAAGGCCTTCTTAAAAACCATAATAAGCAAATGCTGGTAGGTCTTAAATGACCCGAAAGGCATTGCTGAATTGTCATTTCTGGTTATAGATGTAAAAATCTGGCACAGTAAAAGAGGGGGAAAATCACTTTACTGTCTCTAACATTAAACATTGATTCAGTTGACATGAATTATGTTTATTCCACTTGCTAAAAGACACCTTGGAGATGGTTCCAGTTTGAGAAAAAAGGCCCACGACTTGCTTCTGAGTCTGCGTGTGATCTCTTTCAGAGCACTGTGTGCTCTTCCTATGTCTAGTTGTGCTGAAACTTGTAACTTGTGATGAGGTAAGATACAACCTCACTTTAGATGGAAAAGGTACGTGAAAAATACCAAACAACTTTAGCACAGAGTTTGGAACAATTTACTTCTCTAGAAAAACAAATTCTCAACTATATATTATTTCCAAAACAGCTTATCCAGAGAGCAGCCAGAGGGAAACCTCCCAAGGATTTGGCATTCTGGTGTTCTTATCTCACACGGAAATGGAGTTCGCATGTGAATACCGTGTGTGTATTTATTTTTTTCGGTTGTAGTAACTGGATGGTATCATAATTTGTAATCACTCATCTTGCTCTTAATTATTTCATGAATCCTAGCATTTGTGATTTTGCTTTTCATCTCAGACTTATTTAATTTGAATAAAATGAGGGACATGGTATTGTACAAATGTATGTTTGTCACACAAGTCATTACCACATCCAGCAAATACCATAACTCTCTCAACAGAACTTCTTCCAGTCATACAGAGAAAACTAAAAGGGAGCCAGGAGATGCACAGTAAACTGTTCAAAAATCTGAAGAATGAATTTAATGGGTGTATGGACAATGTATACTTCATTGCCAAAGAGTCTTTTCTCCTTCAGTATTTAATTAAGCTCTGGAAACAGAGTGCCCCATATTGCCTTGATTAGAGGTTGATTTTATTAATCCTAAAAACCAGGCTTTGGAGCTCAGTAAATGCTTCCTTTAGAAAGAACATACTTTGGGGTAACCAGTGTGTTTCTGTTACCCATTCTATTCCACATTTTAGAGGAGCCTCTAACTACTGACAGATCATATCACCAGGCAAATGTAATATGGCAGGTGGCTGGAAAGTTCTGCTGTGGGAAAGTCAGAGTTTTCAGGGAGATGATGCCTTAAGAGTCTAGAGTCTCCACTACACTCAGCAGGAAAAGCACTAGTACCTTCCCAGAGTACCTCCTGTAACCTTTCAGAGTACATCTATGTTTATAAATTATGGTAACAATAAATAGTATCAGTAAAAGCCGTTAATGCTTAGTGTATGTATATATTATTGTGATAAAATTTATAAAATTTACCATTTTAATCATTTTTAAGTATATTCAGTGACATTAAGTATATTCACACCGTTGTACAACCATCACCACGATCCATCTCCAGAAATCTCTTCATTTTCCCGAACTGGAACTCTGTACTCATTAAAAATAATTGCCCATTCCTCCTGTCCCCCTACCCCTGGCAACCACCATTCTACTTTCTGTCTCTATGGATCTGGCTACTCCACACACCTCATCTAAGTGGAACCACACAATATTTGTCCTTTTGTATCTGCCTTATTTCTCTTAGTATGATATCTTCAGTGTTCGTTCATGTTGTAGCATGGGTCAGAATTTCCATCCTTTAAGGCTGGATAATATTTTGTTGTGTGTGTATATCACATTCCAGTTATCCATTCATCCACTGATGGACATCTGGGTTGTTACAACCTTACGTGATTTTTATATTTGGTTATTTTAATTCTCACAATACTAGTGTTTATTATCCTTATTTTCTGATTAGAAGACTGAAGGATAAGGAGGTCACAGCTAAGAAGCTCTGGAGCCAGGATTCTACTCCAGGTTGAGTAGGTCCTTCAGTCCCTTCTCTTTACTACTATGCTAGCCTTTGCTAGCCCTTTGCAAATGATTTATGAATTTAAATAAAGCTTCCATCACTTACATAAGCCTTGATACAACACTCTGAGGTGAGGTTTCTGACTTAACTTGTCCAGATTTTAAAAGGCCCAAAGAGGGGCACCTCGATGGCTCAGTCAATTTGAGCTTCCAACTCTTGATTTCAGTTCAGGTCATGATCACAGAGTTGTGGGATCAAGCCCCAGGTCAAGCTCTGTGCTAAATGTGGAGCCTGCTTAGGATTCTCTCTCTCTCTCCCCTTCTGCCCCTCCTCCCCACTCACATGTGCTCACTCTCTCTCTCTCTCTCTCTCTCTCTCAAATAAAAAAAAAAAAACTAAAAAAACATTTAAAAGGTCCAAGGAGTCGCCAGTGTGACAACAGAGCCCCATAGCAACTGATCTACAAAGAAGCTCATTACTACAAAATAAACAGTTTTCTGAAGGGCTAGAGGATGTTCTCTTCTTTTTCAGGAGCCCCTCCTGTGTGGATGATATAACCTTGAGTATAACTAGGTAGGGCATGAGAAAGTAATTAAAAATAAAAATAATAACAACAGCAATAACAATCTGAGTTATCATTGTAGACCTCATATACACTGGTGACCTCATTTACATTATCTCAAGTTCCCACAATGCTTTGTAAGAGGTTACCTTCCTGTTGACTTCACATCCCAACCTTTCCCGGCATTCCACATCCCCTGTGCTCTCTCTTCAGAGACAAAACTGAAGGTGACATTGTCATATTGTCTAACATGCCTATTTTCTTTCAGGTTTGTTTTTTCCAAATTTAAATTTGAAATTTTAATTTTTTCAGAAGTATGTCCTTGATTGATATAAGAAGATACCATCTTTTTGTTAATGTTTGTTTATTTTTGAGAGAGAGGTGGGGGGGTACAGAGAGAGAGGGAGACAGAGGTTCTGACGTGGGCTGTGCACTGACAACAGAGAGCCTGATGCAGAGCTCAAACTCAGGAACCGTGAAATTGTGACCTGAGCCGAAGTCGGAGGCTTAACCAACTAAGCCACCCAGGCAGCCCCGAGAAGATACCATCTGTAATGTTTGAATATTGTGCTTGATTTACTCAGTAAAACAATTTGGCCCCAGTTCACATTAGCTATTTGTAGAACTGTTGCTATGGACTGAATTGTGCCCTGCACCGCAATTCATACATTAAAGTCCTAACCCCCAATGTGATGGTATATGGAGATGAGGCCTTTGGGAGATAATCAGTTTAGATAAGGTCATGAAAGGGGTCTCTCATGAGGGGACTCATGTCCTTAGAAGAAGAGACACCAGAGAGCTACTCTGTCTTCTCTCTGTCTGTCCATGCTCATACAAAGTGGAAGTCATGTGAGCACACAGTAAGAATGCTGCCTTCTGCAACCCAAGGGAAAAGCTCACACCAGCAGCTACGCATGCTGGCACCCTGTTCTCTGACTTTCAGCTTCCAGAACTATGAGAAAATAAATTTTTGTTTTTTAAGCCACCCAGTCTGGTATTTTGTTATGGCAGCATAAGCAGACTAATACAACTGTATTATTATGTATATTATTATTAATACCACTGTATTATTACATATATATGACATTCTCAATTTATCATAACATAATTATTGGTAATATTTATTAGTGCTTTACTCTGAAACTTATCCTAGGCTAAGTTCATTTAACTTATCTTCTTGTATAGTGTGTATGTGTGTGTGTGTGTGTGTGTGTGCATGTAGTGTCATGGTTATAATATTATCCCCATTTTATAGAAAGGGAAATTTTAGTGTAGGCAGGTGGTAATTTAATTGTTCAGGGACACCTAGTAAAATCCATATCCAACCCAGGCAATTTCTAACTCTAGAGATTATTCTATGAACTATAGCACATATTTTATCTTTGACTCTTATGAGAAATGTGAAGTTCAACATGGAGACCCGCATATACCAATTTTCTATACAGTAGATACAGATTTCACTAGGAAGCCTTTCAGTAACAAGCAGATCTATTTGTCAAGAGGCAATCCCTGCATTACTGAAGTTACTTCATGCAGTTGTTGTAATTAACAAGTCTGAAATCTGGAAATGATGTTGCTCAATTAAAAAAATTATCAATTGTATAAAATGTTAAATTTTGGAAGGTAATGCTGATATGCACATTACAAGCTTCTCAGAGCAGAAGCATCTCTGAGAGAAGTTTCTCTGTTTTCACAAAGAGGTAGATGAGTAGACTTATGAACCCAAGGCAAAATCATGACTTCAGTGCAAAATGTGACTTCAATTTAACTTCCCCTCACCCAGATTCCTTATTCTTGCCCCCTTTTCTATTTGCTCCATTATGCAGATCCCTTGTTCCTTTCAGCATGGCCCAGGGTCTCTAAACTCAAATAGTCCTCTCCCCAAACACATTATTCAACTGGAAAGAATCTAATAAATGTTTTCATCTCCAGCAAGGCTATCATATTCAGACATACAAAAGGCCCACACTTTAGGACACATGTTTCAGGGTTCAATGGGGACATGATACTGACCATTCTCTTTTTCCTCACAGAGCTCCAGGACAGCACGCTCTGAGGAGGACCGGGATGGCTTGTGGGACGCTTGGGGCCCATGGAGTGAATGCTCACGCACCTGTGGTGGAGGGGCCTCCTACTCTCTGAGACGCTGCCTCAGCAACAAGTAAGTCCTGCATCCCAGATGAGGGAGTTTGTAAGGCCCATATGTAGTAGGTTCAATGCATACTTTTGTGGCTGGGGTTATTAAGACCATTTTGTTGCACACAAATCTGGATGGAAGAAAGGTACAAAGAATTAAATATGTGCATCTCCAGCTAGGTTATTTATATACTCTTATATGATAAGTGATATAGAATTTATCTCATTTACAGAGGAAATGTTGTCTATTTTCATATTAGAACTAGAAGGTTGATTTATAAGTAGAAATGGACCATAATATATGGCACTTTTTGGATCCCCTTAAATTTTAGTGACAAGAATAGCAACAATATTAACATTAACAACGTATTAAGTTTATGTTGGATTCCAATGTTATCAAGCACTTTGCAAATAAGTGGTATATTGGTTTGGATTTCTTGGATGTCTGGAAGTTTCCTGAGATTATTCAGTTCAATGAATGATGAAGTTTGCATATAAGGAGGTTTGGAAAACAGAAACTTCTTGGGAACCTGGCATGGGAATGAGAGCAGTGGTGAAGGTGGAGAGTGGCTAATGGTTTCTAAGCTGAAAGTAAAGGCCTGCGGCATTAAAATGGAAGTCTACTTCAAATAATAATAAGTCAGAACTGTTTCTTGATCTGTGTGGTCTATGACTAGATTTTTCTTCAAACTATAAAATACAGAGTACAATAGTAATATTTTTAATGAGAGATTTTTATTTGACAGTGAAGAGTGTTACATGTGACAAGTAAGAGGTTTGATCAAAATTACTATATACTATAGAACATGGAACAGAAGAAAAAAATATCTATCTATATATATCTGCTGATTCTTCTAGACTTTTCATAATGAAACAGCACAAAGTGGTGAGATACAGGTTCAGAAAAATGTCAGCTTACTCTAATGAGAGAATTTCTTGAAATCAGGGTCAACGTCTTACTCTTTTCTGTGCCCCCCAGTCCCACACATGGTCTGACAGATAGATTTTCCTTCACTGAATCCATGATAACTAGAGACCATTTTGGTTCCAGGCAGATCCTAATGGAAATGGTGTACCCTGGGAAACCTGGCCAAAGGGCATATCTTGCAAGAAACCGGATTAATCATGTTACTTAGCCATTATGGTGTTTGGTTCTACTCAGAAGATGGAGCTATTGGATTACATCCACTAGCAAGTTTGTTTGTCATCTTTGGAGGCCAGTGTCATAACAAATGAGGTCCCCGAGCTGACCAGAAAAAACTACACCTTTCATTTTTATGATTCACCTCTTCTCTTCGTCTCAAATATCAAAACCTCCCTACGTCTGTACTACATGATGCTGCATGGTGATAGCACTGCAAGATATAACTGATAACAAACATACATCAGTAAAGCCAAAATGTACAGATTTGAAATGTTCCTATTATACAGTTTTCTCGAATTACCGTGCTTGAATATGCTATAGAGGTGAGCCAAAACATGTATCTCACAAAGCTGGTAAGGAGTGTATGGGAACTTTCATACTGGCTCGTTGATGTGAATGCTACATTGTGAGAATCTTGTATGGAGTAAGAGACTGACAAGCAACTTAAGGGATAAGTACAATCACAGGTAGAACTCTGTCATTCGGCAAAGCATCAAATATATTATAACATCATATAACATCAGTTATGTGAAATTCACACTTACCAGTTTTGTCACCTAGTAAATTAAGGCTCCAATTGTTAGGATTTTATTAAGATACTATAGAAGATATCATCTATCATCTACTCATAATGAATTGGCAAAGTAAAATGTAAAATCTAAAATTATAAACATATAGACTATATGTCCCTATTTGAATTTCAAATATTGAAAAAAATACATTAGGTAAACTCATACTAGGCTGGAGAAGAAGCTAAAACAATGGGGAGAGGGGCAGGACACCAACCTACCATGAGTGGTTATCTGTGGCCCTCTTGTTCATTTTTTTTTTAAATTTTTTTTTTAGTGTTTATTTATTTTTGAGACAGAGAGAGACAGAGCATGAATGGAGGAGGGTCAGAGAGAGAGGGAGACACAGAATCCAAAGCAGGCTCCAGGCTCTGAGCTGTCAGCACAGAGCCCGACACGGGGCTTGAACTCACGGACTGCAAGATCATGACCTGAGCCGAAGTCGGACGCTCAACCGACTGAGCCACCCAGGTGCCCCTCTTGTTCATTTTTTAATGGCTAATGAACTTAACGGGTTTTCTCTCATCTCCACTCCACATTTAATGTGGGCACCTTATACTCTTGAGAAAGATCACAGGTTATGAATGTATATGTCCTTAGAGGCCCAACAAGTAACTGGAATGTGTGTTGTAGTCTAACGGTAAGCACTCAAATTCAGCCTAAATGAATCCCATTGACCTGCTGAATTAATTTTCCAGACTGATTTTCCAGTCCTGTTCTCACTTTTAGCTCTGATATTTTTAAGTCTGTCAGCTAATAATTACTCTGTTCCAAATATGATAGAACTGTAAAAAGGAGCTAAAATACTCAGATTTTATGGAATAAATGACAACTACTCAACTTCTGGAGTTAATTATGTTCTGTGATGGACGGGGAGACTGGGAAGAGGCTTGGTTAACTGTATGAGTTTGAGAACATCTTCTCTGAGTGATCTTTTGAAGAGTGCAGGAAAATAAAAATCAGTGGAGGGAAAGCAGGGTGAAAATATAAATAAGCATTAAATATAAAACTCATCCTTCTCACTGGCAGTGCATGGTGCTGGAGAAAATGCCCTGACCCGGGGAGATACTGAGCAGAATCCTTCCTTTGCCTTCTCCCCCATCCTTTTTCTAGGCTCACAGAAAGTAAGCAGTGCTTCATTTTCCCAATTTCTGATATTAGACTATTGATAATTGCCTTTACTTGCAACCCTGGTTTGAGCAATAAGGGAAGGCACCGTATACACTTTTTTTCTACAACATTTACTAATTTCTGGAAGATTATGTTAGGTTTCATTGAGCAACTCTGATAATACAACTATTGCTAATCTTGCATCACTAAGTCTGCTTTGATTTTTGCATCATAACATCTGCTGTTACTTTTTTTTTCTAATTAGAAAATGGACCATGCATACTTGTACTTTATGATGGCTCTTCATTTCAAGTGAATTAGACAATGTACCAACTACCTTGAGAAGCTGCTGCTTCTGTCCAGTTCTTCACATCCTCCATTAGATATTCTGAAGTAATATTTTTAACAAATGTGTTTTTCTCATTTATCTACGATTGTGTGTTGTTTAGTGGAAACTATCCTTCTTCGACCTAAATTACTTAAGCATATAGTTTTAAATTTGATACTAAAGATCTGTCTCTGAGAGTTCTAGCTTTGTCTTCAGCCGGTTAATTTAACTTTTCCCATAAGGAGTTCCAGATGCATAAGGCACTTAAGAATACTGTGTGTAACGTCATATGTACCACTGTATTAGGTCTGTGCCAAAACCAAGGTCAAAGAGGTAAACTGCAGTTCATTTGAAATGGCAATGAGTCAGATAGCTGGATGCTCTTAAGTGTGGTGTCAACCTTTATATTGGTGCCTGAAGAAGACTTAAAGGTCTTTTGTGACATTTTTTATCTTCTGCAAGGCCAATTAATCTCCAGACTAATAAATAGTATGGATTAATAGATTAATACATTAGGAGTAAGAATATTTTGTTAAATCCCAACTGGTTAAATGAAGGGCTTGTCATACCTATATGTACTCAAGTAGCAAAAATAATAATAAAAAAATTATTTCAAAAGCCTTACTTATAAAGGATGAAAGCATTTTTTAAAGTTAATAACTTTTGCATTGAATTCTTTAGTTGAATAGAATTTTTTGGAGCAGAATAAAATTATTAGATGAACAAGAAATAAAATCATCACACTGTGGAGGTGCCTAAAAAAAGATTATGATATTGTTCCAAAGGGATGTGGCTGCCAGAATGTTGTCAATATAAATACAGAAAAATTAAAATAAACATCCTCAAGGAGTCTTATCTCACAGTAATTGGAAAGATCATTCAAACTTGTCATTTCATAATAATTGTGCTAAGTGAAATTAAGCTAACTCTTCAGATTTTTTAATTGCAAACACAATTTTTCTCCCATAAAAATATTGATACTACAGCAATATAAGCTTTAGTTAGCAAGTAATTTCTACACCATATAATAATAAATACCAAAAGAAAAATTTTAACATTAAGATTTGACTTCTTAAACAAATATTTTTTCCCTTTAAAGTCATTTCATCTTTATCAAAACATCCAATTAAGTTTCATAGGACCTGTTTTAAGACATTTTAGAACTTTCAGCTAAAGTGAACCCCAAAGCAAGATTTATCTGTTATTCCTCATCTGGTGTTATATGTTATCAGACTTGTTTTCATTGGAAATGCTTGAGTTTTTGTTTAAAAGAAAGATATACAAGTTCAGAATGGGTCTGACTACTCTGTCATTTATATGAGGAAGTCTTTTCATTGTGTTAGGAAAGATTTCACATTTTAGGATGTTTAAGAGTTTGTGGTTGCCTTCCTTTTACTTTCTGGGTTAAAGCCTAATCTAAATGTATTACCAGGACTTCTAATAGTCCAGGTCATATATCTTAGAGGGATGTGGTCCTCCCCTGCACCCCTAAGCTCTGATCTCCTTTCGAGAGGAGAATAAGTCGAAAGACTGAATGTTTGGAACCGTTTTATCCCATAAACCTGTTTATTAGAATAAAAAATGGTTGGAAATGTGTTTGGTGTCCATAACCTTTACTAGCCATGCTGGGAATTTATAATTCTTGGCCGTCTTTTTCTGTTTATTTAAAAATTCTTTATTTGGCTAGTTCAATAGCCCTTGTGAAGTCATTATTTCTTTTCAATTTTCTTTTTTTTTTTTTAAACTGCTTTATAGGGATATCTTTGACACGTAAAAACTACATATATTTAAGGTATACAACTTACTGTTTCAATGTATTTATATATTGTGGAAGGATCACTACCATGAAGCTAAATAATTTATCCAACACACCTATATAGTTACATATTGTGTATATGTACATAGTTACATAGTGCATATGTGTTGACAAGATTTAAGAGATACCCTGTTTCAACTTTCAAGCATACAATACAGTATTGTTAACTATCATCACCATACTGTACATTAGATTTCCCAAAGTGATTCATCTTGCATAACAGAAACTTTGTACCCTTTAACTAACATCTCCTCATTTTCCCTTCTCTCCTGCTCCTGGCAAAACACCATTATACTTACTCTCTGCTTTTATGACTTTAACTATTTTAGATTCCACTTATAAGTGAGATCATTCAGTGTTTGTCTTTTTTTGTCTGGCTTATTTCACTTAGCATAATGTCCACCAGATTCTTCCATGATGTCACAAATGGCAGGACTTCCTTCTTGTTAAGACTAAATAATATTCCATTGTATGTATATACCGCATTTTCTTCACCCATCCCTCTGTCAGTGGCATTTAGATGGTTCCCATGTCTTCACTATTATGAATAATGCTGCAGTGAAAATGGGTGCAGATATCTTTTCAAATTCCAGATTTCATATCCTTTGGATATATATACTCAGAAGTGATATTGCTAGATCATATAGTAGTTATATTTTTAATTTTTTGAGGAACCTCCATACTGTTATATAATAGTTTTACCATTTTCTGTTCCTACCAACAGTGTACAAAGGTTCCCTTTTCTTTATGTCCTTGCCAACACTTGTTACTTTTGTCTTTTTGATAATAGCCATTCTAACAGGTATGAGCAGATATCTCATTATGGTTTTGATTTTCACTTCCCTGATGATTGGTGATGTTGGGCACCTTTTCGTGTACCTGTTGGCCATTTCTGTTTCTTCTTTTAAGAAATGTCAATTCAGGTTTGTTGCCCATTTTTTGATTGGATTATTTGTTTTTTCACAATTGTGTTGTAAGAGTCTCTAATGTATTTTAGATATTAACCCTTTATCAGATATATGGTTTGCAAGTAACTTCTCCAATCAAAGCCAATGAATAGATTGCCTTTTAACTTTGTTGACCGTTTCCTTTGGTGTACAGAAGCTTTTTAGTTTCATCTAGTCCCACTTACCTATTTTTGCTTTTGTTACAGGCAGTTTTGGTGTCATGACCAAAAATCATTGCCAACACCAATGTCAAAAGTTTTTTCCCTCTTTTCTTTTAGAAATTTTATTGTTCCAGGTCTTATAATTAAGTCTTTCATCCATTTTGAGTTAGTTTTTTTTTTCTTAATTCACTGTGAGAATAAGGGTCCAATTTTATTCTTGTGCATGTAGATAACCAGTTTTCCTAATGCCATTTATTGAAGAGAGTATCTTTTCACTATCATTGTGAGTTCACCATTGTGGCACTCTTGTCCAAGATTGGTTGACTATATATGTGTGGGTATATTTCTGAGCTCCTTGTTTTGTTCTGTTGGTCTAAATGTCTGTTTTTATGCAGTACTATAATGGTTTGATTACTATAACTTTGCAGTATAGTTTGAAATCAGGAAGTGTGATGCCTCTAGCTTTGTTCTTCTGCCTCAGGATTTCATTGGCTATTTGGGATCTTTTGAAGTTCCACATAAATTTTAGGATTGTTTCTCTATTTATGTAAAGAATGCCATTGGGATTTTGATATGGAGTGTGTTGAATCTGTAGACCACTTTGGGTACTATGGACATTTTAACAATATTAATTCTTCCAATCTGTGAGCAAGGGTTATCGTTCCATTTATCTGTGTCTTCTTTAATTTCCTTCATCATTGTTTTATAGTTTTCAGGGTATAAGTCTTTCACCTAATTGGTTAAGTTTATTCCTAAGCATTTTATTATTTTTGATGCAGTTGTAAGTGGGATTTACTTAATTTCATTTTCAGATGGTTTGTTGTTAATGTGTAGAAAAGCCACCAATTTTTATATGTTGATTTTGTATCCTGAAACTTTGCTGAATTCATTTATTAGTTCTAACAGTTTGTTGTTGTTGAATCTTTAAATTTTTCTACATATATGATCATGTCATCTGCAAAGATGATCTTATTCTTTTCCAATTTAATTTGGATGCCTTTTATTTCTTGTCTAATTGCTTCGACTAGAACTTTTGGTACTGTGTTAAATAGAAGTAGTGAGAATGAGTATTCTTGCTTACATTGGATCTTAGAGGAAACGTTTTCAGTTTTTCCCCATTGATTATGATGTTAGCTGTGGTTATTCAAATATGACCTTCATTGCGTTGAGGTAAGTTCTTCTTATACCTATTTTTAATGGTGTTTTTTTAAATCATGAACAGATATTGAATTTTTTTACACTCCTTTTCCTGCATCTGTTGAGCTTATCATGTGGTTTTTATCTTTCATTCTGTCAATGTGATGTATGACTTTGATTGATTTGCATATGCTGTACCACCCTTACACCTCACAGATAAGTCCTACTTGGTCATAGGTACAGTGCTTTTCATGTGCTATTGAATCCAATTGGGTAGAATTGTATTGATGATTTTTGCAACCATGTTCATTAGGGATATTGGCCTATGGTTTTCTTTTCTTACAGTTTATTTGTTTGTCTGGCTGTGGTTTCAGAGCAATATTGGCCTTATAAGATTCATTTGGAAGTGTTCTCTCTCCTACTTTTTGGAAGACTTTAAGAAGGATTGGTATTACTATTTTTTAAATGTTTAGTAAAATTCACCAGTGAAACCGTTAGGTCCTGGCTTTTCTTTCTTGGGAGGTATTTGATTATCGATTCAATTTTCTTATTTGCTACTGGTCTGAACTAGAAAAAGAACAAAACAAGCCTGCAGTTATCCTGAAAAAAAGAAGATAATAAAGATTAGGAAAAAAAATGGATCAAATAGAGGTTAGGAAAACAATAGAAAAAATTCAACTAAACTAAGAGTTTTTTTTTTTTTTGAAAAGATAAGATCAACAAATGCTTGGCGAGACTAAGAAAAAAAGAGAAAAGATGAAAATAAAACCAGAAATAAACAAGAAGACATTATAATAAATGCCTCGGAAATCAAAAGGACCATAAGGAACTATTATGAACAATTATACCAATAAATTGGGTAACCTAGAAGAAATGAGTAAATTCTAAGAAACATATAACCTTCTAAGGGTGAATCTCCTCAATTTTCATTCATTCATTAAATAAATATACACTGAATATCTATCATGTATCAGGCAAGTTGCTAGGTATAACTAAGGGTAAAAGACCCAGGAGTCAGGCATCTGCTTTGGGGGATTTAACAAATTATTAAGTTTTTGCTGATTATACTGAATTTCTACTGATTGTAGTTATATAATATTTTAAGAAGAGAATTTCCTCCCAGTTATGTAAATAGGTAATATATATGTAGCAATGGTTCTTAATCTTAGCTGTACTTTAGAATCACCTGTGTGTGTATATATATATATATATATATATATATATATCCATCCCACTGAAAGCCAATTAAATACAAATCTCTACAGCTGGAACTCTGGTATCAATACATCTTTCAAAAGCTCTCCAAATGATTTTAATGTGTAACCAGTGTTAAAACTGCTGCTGTATTCACTGTTGACAATAGCCAAAGTATGGGAGGAGCCCAAATGTCCATTGATGAATGAATGGATAAAGAAGATGTGGTGCAATGGAATATTACTGGGCAATCAAAAAGAATGAAATCTTGCCATTTGCAAGTACATGGATGGAACTAGAGGGTATTATGCTCAGCGAAGTTAGAGAAAGACAAATATGTAACTTCACCCATATGATAAAGGGAAGATACAAAATAGATGAACATAAGGGAAGGGAAGCAAAAATAATATAAACAGGGAGGGGACAAAACATAAGAGCCTCTTAAATATAGAGAACAAACTGAAGGTTACTGGAGGGGTTGTGGGAGGGGGGATGGGCTAAATGGGTAAGAAGCATTAAGGAAGACCCTTTTTGGGATGAACACTGGTGTTATACATAGGGAATGTATCACTGGAATCTACTCCTGAAATCATTATTGCACTATATCCTAACTAACTTGGATGTAAATTTGAAAATAAATTTAAAAAACCCTGCTGCTCTATTAAAGGAGATGATAGTGGAATGATTCAGCTCCCTGGGATTTTTTGGAAGTTAGGGTAATGAATAAAAGAAGGAATTTTCTGGTAAAAGAGATTTGTTTATGTTTACATTCCTCACTCAGGTTTCTGTGAAATGACCCAATCTACAGCATTGGAGGAAAGCCCTGGGCACCAGCATGTCAGGATGTAAAAGTGGTGATTGTGCCCCTACTACTGTGAGCTAAAGTAATAACTTTTCTGAGTGGTTATACAGTTGTCAGTATAGTAAGGTCAGCCTTGCCCAGATTGACAAATGGACTAAGTGATTTCTGAAGTTTTCTTCCATTCCATTATTAAGCTTACAAGTATGACCCTTTAAAATGCCTCCAGGTTGTTAGTGAATGACTAAGTTAATGCCCCGAGCCTGGGATATTTTATGCAAATTCTCTAGGATCCACCTGCCTTCAAATTCATTAAATTTCTTATCCATTGAGTAGAGTTTATCTTTCTACCTTCAATTCCACATTTATCATTATGCGGAAAGAAAGGCTTCCTAATAGTACTTGAGGTCTTTAATTTTTCTTATATTTTCTTAAATTTCTTATCCATTGAGCGGAGTTTAACTTTCTACCTTCAATTCCGCATTTATCATTATGTGGAAAGAAATGCTTCCTAATAGTACTTGA
The DNA here is from genome assembly GCF_014898765.1 of Herpailurus yagouaroundi. Taxonomy (NCBI): domain Eukaryota; kingdom Metazoa; phylum Chordata; class Mammalia; order Carnivora; family Felidae; genus Herpailurus; species Herpailurus yagouaroundi. Next base: position 6,728,934 of record NW_024412401.1, read on the forward strand.
GGTCTTTTATTTCTCGGTTTGGGTCCAATTTGTGCAACAGAAAAGAGGAGTTTATCTAACCCTAACTGTTTTTGCTTACTTTCAACCACTGGGAGAGAGGGAGGTGGTGGGAAGGAAGGAGGAAGGAGGGAATGATAAAGGAGAAGAGAAAGAGATTAAGAGAAATTAAAGGGACACCAGATATTAACAGCTAAAACAAGGGATACCAGAATTACATACATTGGGGGGAAGGATGCTTTACCTGGAGACAGAAAGAATAAGTATAGAATGCTAAGTAACATCATAGTCATGTGTGACCATCAGCTGAAACCCATAACTACATATGTCAACCTTAAATAGCTGCATAACCAATCCCTACCTCTGGGTTTTGGGGTAGGACTCACAGGTCAAGATTGGGATCTTTTCCTAGTGAGAGAGTCACATGTTTGGGAGCCTGGCTCTCATAACAGTGCGTTTCACTGTCTCTGAGAGAGTCTTTAACCTATTTTGTGGACTATCCCTTTTATTTATTTATTTTTTTATCAAACTACTAATTTTGAATCTTGGTCCCATTATTTTCTAGCCAGGTGACACTGCACTGGGTTTTTAGTTTTTCTGGGATTCAATTTGTCGCATCTATGATGTCAAGTGGGCAGTTCCTGGAACAGAATAGGTGTTCAATAAATATTTATATTCAGTGAATGTCTAAGGTGCCCTTCAACTGTAAAATTGAATGTGTGACCCTGAGACAGAGAGCTTTTCTCCTGCACATGTGCAGTCAAAACCCATTTTGCTGCCAGATAGGAAGAGGAACAAAAGCTGCTCTTAATATGAATGGTTTTAAAGAAAAATGTTGTTATTCTCCAGGCCCCCATCTTACAACGGACATCTGGGTGATATGGGCGGATTGAAGAACTTTTGTCTCTAGCCAAAATAATTCATAAATTCCCAGCTCCAGGGTTGTATCGGGTGAGGTTGTGAGAGTCCTAGAGTTTCATAATATACATTTTCCTCATGGGGAAGATGGAAAAGTTGGACTTGATGTTGCTAAAACACATTTGTTTTTATTCTCATTCTTTGCCTCTTTTGGCTACTGAGCAAATGTAAGATCATTTGCAAACCTTATGGCATGTGTGTATGTATAATAAAGTGCATGTCCTTCCTGTGAGCGGATCTCAAGCCAAGGGCAGCAATCCCCCTGCCCCACACCCCAGCATATTTCAGAGGGAGCAAATGCATCGCAGTGACAAATACAACTTAAAATAAATATGTGGAAATAAACATGTCTGTAAAAAAAAATGCAGTTTCTTTCCTCTGGTAGCTATTTCACTTCCTTTTATGCTTTTCACCTTCACTTTATTATAGAAAGATTTTAATCAGGTTTTAGGGTTCACAACTTAGAGCAAATATTAAACCAAAAGTTCTTCATGGCCTGAAATTATCCTGATAGCATTTCCTTCTGTTCTACGCCTTCTCTTTAACTTTGACCCACCCACCCTTCCTTCGCTCCTGTCTTCCCTCCCTCCTTCCTTCCTTCTTTTCTCTTCTCAAGAAATGCTTATGGAGTACTAACCATAAACGAGGCACTTCACTAGGCACTGGGGCTCAGAGATCAAAACATAGACTGCAGGGGAGAAAAGCAAATAAAAGAAACCAAAAATAGTTTTTTTTTTAAGTGAAAACAGTCCTGGCCAGCTACAGGACTGTCCTGATCCTTTAAAATACTGACCACATTGTTGTCTCTCTGCCTCTTGTTCTAATGAGCTTCTTACCTTCAATGTTCCTCCACACCCATGCCCAGCTAGTAAAATTCATCACACACTCAGCAGTGGTCTTCAGCCTCATTTTGATATACTTATAAGTCATTTCTCTTCACACCACTTTGAATTACCTTTAGACAGACTGGCATGTGTTATGGTTTCTTGTATGGCACTGTATCCCAAATACTATCATCTATGAGCACAGGTTTTATCTTTCTTGTTTTACATTTTACTGCCATGCACATAGTAGGTGCTCAGTTCAGTGTTGGATGAATTCGCTGAATAGAATATTTGGGCCAGGAACCTACTGTAGGACTGTTTCTTGAGTAACCCTTTCTCCCATCACATTCTTAGGATACTTATGGCCCATATGGGACATTCTACCTAAGATATTGCCTTCTTAAGTACTTTCTTCTCACCAGCTTGTCCCTTTGTCCAGTTCCTTTTGTATTTAGTATCCAGACCATGCCCATTAGTAGTTGACTATGCATTATACTGTTGTGTGTTTTACGTGGATGGATGTAGATTGTTTTCCAACTAAATTATAACTTTGAAAGGATCAAAAAAGGCCATCATTTTTCTATCTTTCACAGTTCCTTGCATAGTACTGGTTCAGACTGGATGCTCAGTAAATGTGTTAAGTGACTATAAATCTGAAGGCATTATACAAAAGCTTGCTAACCAGAAATCCTGCACGGGGGCTCATTTTCACTGTGAGACTGCTTATTGTACAGTTTCCTCATTAGATTTTCGGAACAGTATGCTTGGAGCAGTTTCTGGCTTCATTAGAAGTTGGGCATGATCATTATGGTTTATATTGTCATTGTTCTTGCTTTTTTCTTTGTTGATTGCATGAGCATACTCCTCATTTTCATAACCTCAGCCCATATTTGTGAGAACTCAATGCTTTCTTGTAACATGTCAGTCTTTGAAGAACAGACAGAGATATGTAAAATCATACTTGTTTGGGGAAAAAAATTGGCAGTGATTTTTCTGGTTGTAATTTAGAACATACCAAACACTCATAATAGCAAATAAACCGATTTGACACTCACAAGACAAACTCCCAAATTCAGTCTATAATATCCTCATGTGGGTCTACATTTTAACAGCTCTGTAGCTGCTTAGCCGCTGCTAGAGAATCTGTAACAGAGAAGACTTCCTTAGTTCCCTATGGTAGAGAGAAGATCAAACAACCAGAGGGCATGTCTTCTCAGAACGTTTTCCCCAAACCTACATCATTTCCATTCATAGTGAATTTGTTCTCTACATGAAGTTTTAGTAACCCTCTCTGTATACACAAACCAGGGTCTCCAAGCTGGCACAGCATTCAGAATGTTTTTATAATGAGAGATTAGTATAGAGAAGAAGTGTTGAATTATAAAACTAAGGTTACAAAAATATGTTACCTATGCCAAAGAAACACTTTTAAGCCAAGGCGTCGATTTATGACACTGTTTTAAAATTTGGGCCTCCGCTACCCCCTAGTCTGTTTAAAATTGCTTTGAAAATTCAGGTTTTAGGCCAACTGTTCTTTTGGCTCCTTTGGCCGCATTAGAGCCTCTGGCAGATTGAGAAGAACTAGTGTGACACCAGGGCTGTGTCTGTTCCCAGCCAGCTCACCTACTGATGGATGATGCTTGGCAGCATGCCTCCTTGTTGTTTGTTGTATTATTACGACAGAAAGCATTTTCAAAAGCTACATTTATCAAGTTGTCATAATAGTTTGGCTTGTATATCTATCTACTCAGAAAAAAAAATAAATCTCTCTCTTAGCACTAATCTGTTGGAGCCACATGATGCATCACGTGCAGAAGAGGCAGTGCAAAATGAAAAGGCCATTCTGCATGAGATTCAGGGACCTTTCAACTAAATGATTAAAGGAAGAGGTATTTTTTTATGTATGCATTTGAAAGTCCCAGAGCACCAAAGACCTGTCCCCACCTTGTTTCAAGGGTACTTTTCCATGGGTGGTTGTGTTTGTTGCAGATGCCTTATTCCTAGAATTTTGGAGGGAAAACACTGAAATTTGCCACAAAGAAGGTCAAAGACACTCTTAATGTTTAAGATGGATTTTTCATTGGCAGGTATCACCAGATTAAACATCACTTGTTGTGGAGAACCTTATAAGCAAGATAGGTGGTTGTCTGGGTGCTCAAGACTGTTTGAAGCTGGGATTCAGAATCTTTATCCAGAGAAAAAATATACTCTGAAAATGTTTGTTTAAAATACTTCAAACCTATTAATGTTAATAAAGCATTCACTAGGTATGCATACTAGAACATCTTCAATTATTCCGAAATATAGTATATAATGAATATACAATATAAACATGGTTATCTGTAGATATGTTTTTATTGAGATATATCGACATAGAACATCATACAAATTAAAGGTATACAATATATTGATTTGTTGTTTTTTCCTCATTTTTCCCACCCCTTCCCTTTGTTAATCATCAGCTCATTCTCTATATTTATATGTCTGATTCTACTTTTTGTTTGTTCATTCCATTGTTTAGCTTTTTAGATTCCACATATAAGTGAAATCATATGGTATTTGCCCTTCTCAGTCTGACTTATTTCTCATAACATAATACCTTCTAGGTCCATCCACGTTCCAGATGGCAAGATCTCATCCTTTGTTATCACTGTGTAATATTCTATCGTGTGTGTGTGTGTGTGTGTGTGTGTGTGTGTGTGTGTGTATCACATCTTCTTTATCCATTCACCTATCATTGGACACTTAGGCTGCTTCTGTATCTTGGTTATTATCAATAATGCTGCAATAAACATAGGGAGACATGTCTTTTTGATATAGTGTTTTCATTTTCTTTGGGTAAATACCTAGTAGTGGAATTACTGGATCATTTAGTAGTTCTATTTTTTAGTATTTTGAGGAAACTTCCTACTGTTTTTTACCATGGCTGTACCAATTTACATTTCCCACTAACAGTGTACAAGCGTCCTTTTTTCTCCACATTCTCACCAATACTTGTTATTTTTTGTCTTTTTATTTTAGTTATTATGATGGTTGTGAGGTGATATCTCACCGTGGTTTTGATTTGCATTTCCCTGAAAATCTTTTCATGTATCTCTTCTGTTGGCCATTTATATGTCTTCTTTGGAAAATGTCTATTCAGGTCCTCTGCCCATGTTTTACTCTCATTTTGGGGGGGTTTTCTTTCTTCCTTTCTTTCTTTCTTTCTTTTTTTCTTTCTTTCTTTCTTTTTTTTTGTTTTTTTTTTTGTTTGTTTGTTTTGCTTTCTTGCTTTTGGTGTTTAGTTGTATAAATTCATCATATATTTTTGATATTAACTCTTTATCAGATATATCATAAAAATTTTAAGGAATAAAACAAATTGATTGATTTGATGCATCTATACATTGCAATATGATACCACTTTCTGTTAGCTTACACCTCTAACATGTGCCCTAGTTATCATTTCTTTTCTGTGGTGGGAACAATTAAGATCTCTCTTAGAAACTTTGAAGTTTATGATACAGTGTTTTTGTCTATAATTGCTATACTGTGTATAGCAATTTTGTCTATAATTGCTATACTGTGTATTAGATTTCCAGGACTTATTTATCGACTAATTACAAGTTTGTACACTTAAATAACATCTCCCCAATTCCTCCACCCCCAAGTCTCTGATAACTACCATTCTACTTTGTTTTCATGTAGATATTTTTTAAAGTTTATTTATTTATTTTGAGAGAGAGAGAGAGAGATATAGAAGAGGGGGCAGAGAGAGAGGGAAAGAGAGAATCCCAAACAAGCTCCATGCTGTCAATGCAAAGCCCACTGAGTGGTCTCAAACTCACAAACCGTGAGATCATGACCTGAGCTGAAATCAAGAGTCCGACACTTAACCGACTGAGCCACCAGGCACCCCTGTAGGTATTTTTTGAAGAAGGTGCTGAACTGACTCCTCTTGCTGGGACCAAGCACCTACAAATAAAGTTTCCACATCAACAAGGCTCATTTTTATTGTCATGAAAAACACTCTAAATAAGAATTAAATAATAATTATATAAACATGGAATAAAATGCATAGAATTATAGAATTGCTTTTTTTTTTAATGTTTATTTATTTTTGAGACAGAGAGAGAGAGAGCATGAACAGGGGAGGGTCAGAGAAAGAGGGAGACACAGAATCTGAAACAGGCCCCAGGCTCTGAGCTATCAGCACAGAACCTGACACGAGGCTTGAACCCACGGACCGTGAGATCATGACCTGAGCCAAAGTCAGACGCTTAACCGACTGAGCCACCCAGGCGCCCCTAGAATTGCTTTTTTAAGCAAAAGAGTGTAACAGAGCTAAAGGAAAGACAACATGGAACTTAGGAAGCCCACTATGGTGGCCAGTCCTCTAATTTTCTCCCCCATGCCAGGCAAGATCCCCACCAACCACCGATGATGCACAGACTCCAGTTCTAGATCGTAGGTTTTTAGCATCCATTTTGACCCATGGATGAGGACAGTGAGCATCTGAGGACAGCAGGGTCCAGAGGTTCACGTAACTTCCTTTTTAATGGCAAGTTGATTGGTATCAAGTGTTGTTTCCTGAAAGAACCTCTTACACTAATGTGTCTGTGGAAAATGAAAAGCAGCCCAACAGTGCATTTATACTTGGTCCTCTTAAGTGTTCTCAGAATTTGTTATTCCTCTTGAGGTCTTTGTAAAAAGTCCCTGAAATGTAGAAGTGCTTTCACTGGCTTCTTGGGGACATCCTTCCGCAAGATAGCTCCAGTGAATACTGAAATGCTCAAATTGAAGCAAGAGAGGAAAACCGTGCACCAATAGTACATGACGTCGTGTTTTCAGCTGTAAATCTGCTTGTCTTGTCTAATCTATACTCACTTTAGGAACCAAAATCTAAAGGACCCAGAGTCTTTCTGTCAGCTTGAATTGTTGATATGGTTTATACCTGTTCTCTTGTGAAGAGCTCATGGTTTCCTTTTGAATAATTAAAAAAAAGAGAGACATAAGGAGATGAATGCTCATATTTTAAAATTCTTTGCCCATGAGTCCGTATTTGAGAGACAAGAGGTATTCCAAGAAATACAGTAACCTGTTTTTACTGAACAGCACTCTGCTTTTTCAAAATCAAAGGCAAAGCTTCCTGAGTGGTTGTCCTTAAGAACTATGGAGTCTTAAATACACAGTTACCACATTTTCCCAAAACTTGTTCACTGACACCAAGAATGAGTCTCGTTATGTCTCCAGAAGAATCTGTTTGCCTAGGGAGGAAAAGGAGAACCTTGAGGTAAAAATTGATGTTTTGCCCAATTTTTTAATTCTTAATGAGCGATAAGTTGAATATGCCTCCCTCTTTTAAGGACTTAAATTATATAAGTGGGAGGGTGGGGAAGTGGGGAACCAACAAATTGCTAACGCCGGGAAAGAGAACTTTTAATTTTCCATGGTAATTCATTTCTTCTATGGTTGTTAAATTATGGCAATTGCAACTAAGATATTATCAGGGTTTTAAGAACTGGAAGAGTTTGGATGGCTTGTTATGTGTTAATGAGAAACCAAAAAAGTGTGCCTTAAGCTTACACTAATCTCATTATAAGTGAGTTAAAATCTGAATAATTCACAAATACTAGCTTGTGATTGAGGTGATTACCATTTTTTACAGAAGGAATTAAGTCAAAATTAATAAATGACTAGCTAGGAGTGAAGTGCTTAAATGAATAAATAAGGAATTGTGTGTACAAATTCAGTTCGGAATATATTTGAATATTTATATTTTGTTCCTTCATATTTGAACCAGTTCTGAGTCCTTAATTGGTACCATCCTTAGCTCACTAAACACAGTCCTGAAAACATTCTATTGTTTGCAATGAGAAAATGCATTTACTTAAAAATCTCTGTTATCAGTGGCCTATAACTTGCTTTGGAACCCATTTTGGATTGAAATTTCTGTTTGTTTTCATTCCCAGGGGTGAATTTTATTTTGTTTAAATGTGAAAGAAACCATTTGGCTGTTTTATACCAATGAACTGTTAAGAAAGGAAGAAAATATTCTTTACTGCATGATGCTCAAATGAGGCTTTTGTGCCCAGATAAATGCTTCGGATGAAGAAATTCATACTTGGCACAAATTAAATCCTTATGGTGGAATAGTCACTTCATTAACTTAAATAAAATTTATATGCAGTTATAATAAATTTGAACTTTTAAAAAGCGTAAGCTTCGGGGCGCCTGGGTGGCGCAGTCGGTTAAGCGTCCGACTTCAGCCAGGTCACGATCTCGCGGTCCGTGAGTTCGAGCCCCGCGTCAGGCTCTGGGCTGATGGCTCAGAGCCTGGAGCCTGTTTCCGATTCTGTGTCTCCCTCTCTCTCTGCCCCTCCCCCGTTCATGCTCTGTCTCTCTCTGTCCCAAAAATAAATAAACGTTGAAAAAAAAATTTTTTTTTAAAAAAAGCGTAAGCTTCTCTGCATTGAAGTTCTTTCATGTTACATTTTATAGAGGAGTGTGGTTTTCTTGGAGATGTTCCCAATATACGATGTGAGTCTAGGTATCCTTTACTTACTAGAAGTGAATTTACCAGAACTGAAGAGTAGCTCATAAATTGATATGGTAACAATAAGGTGCATTTAACCCCCAGACCAACACTGTGCTTGGTTTCTCACATTTAATCTAGTGTTAATATTTTACACATCTTAAGCATATCTTGTTCCTTTTTTTTTTTTTTTAATTGTCTTAAACAAATCTGAGTTCCAATCCCTGGCTCTTTCTTTCCTGTGGATATTTCATTAAGCCTCCTAATCTCTATTAGCCTCAATCTTCTCATCTATTAAATGGGAGTAATAAAACCTTTCAGAGTTGTTGGAAGCTTATTGATAATGTACACAGAATATGTAACCCTGGACCAAATACCTATAGAAGACACTCAGTATATCATGGAGGCTAGAATTACATTTGTTACCCACAATCTGATAATGACTTTCAATAATGAGGACATTTCCAAAATCCAGCATTACCACTTTAATGTCATATTTCAGTTGATTAAATGAAATAAGCTTTCAGTAAATAAGTAATACTATTTAGGAGAGGGAAGACTTAATCCAGGGAAACAAATTATGTGTAAATCAAGACAAGGTGTTTGACAATTATAGGATATTCTTTGGAAATTGCAGCAAATCTTTCTGTGTTGTTTTATTTTTGCTAAATAAGAAGGATTTAAATCAATGTTTCATATTATGTGCTCACATCTATCTTTCAAGGATGCTTTTAAAATGTGTGTTCGTAATTGAAAATATATGGGGAAAGGCTCATTTAAGTTATTGAAGCAGGTATTTTTCTGCCTTTGTTTTGTTTTGTTTGGTTTGGTTTTTAGCAAATGATATCTCTATAATAATCCTTTGGCATTTGAACAGAGCTTTTGTAAATTATCTCAGTTAGTGATCACAACTTTGTGCCCAACCATTCCAATATACATTTGACAGATGAGAAGGGTAAGACCCTGAGAGGGCAACAGGCTTATGCAAGGAGAAAAAACAAGTTTATGACCTACATCCTCAAACTCCTAATTTAGTATTGTTTTCATTATTCCTTCAGGGAGATAAGGTTGGGAAAAGAAAATAAAAAGAGGTGAAAAACATAGAACTTTAAGGTCTTAATGATTAACACCAGAGTTCACTTTTTTAAAGTGAGAAGTCATCATTGTATCTTCTTGTTTTTAAAACATTCAGTGGTTCCTCTTTGTCTATTGCCAAGTTCAAAATTAGAAGGTATTTCTCTCATCTGTGATTCCCCACATAAATCCCAAACTCCAGCAAAACAAAACCATATCTTTTTATACCTCTGTGCCTTTCCTGTGGTTTCCTTTATATATATATATATATATATCCTTAACCCTCTTTCAATATCTATTATGTTTTTATTTCTGTTACACAATTAATTTACCAAATGTTTATATAATGTGCCAGGCACTGTTAGAAGTGCTCCACAAATATTAAGTCAGTTAATCCCCATGATAATTCCAGGAAATAAGTAATATTATCCCATTTTACAGATGATAAAACTGAGATATTTAAACTGCAGAAGAGAGTCAAGATTCCAGAATGAGGATTCTGGTTTCAAAGTGGGTACTCTGAACCATTACACCATGTCACATATGTACTTAGAATTTCACAACTGAAAAACTTACCACATTCAACTGAGACCAAGGTCTAAAAGGCATGCCACCAAAGGCCTCTGGGTTGTAGAATTCATTACCTTGTAAATGTACCATCAACTGGAACCTACTTATTATCTTTTTAGACTCAGAAATATGGTATTTTTCAGTAATCATAGCAAGAACAGATCCTTCTCTTGGAGGTGGACAATGACTTGGCCCATGAGATTAATGTTTCAAACTAGAATGCTAGTTTATTTATTAACTTACAATGAAAAATAGAACTATCACATGGACCAAAACACCCACGTCAGCATGACAAGCACACTCTGCCTCTCAGCAGTCCTAAGAAACCAGATCACTCTTGGCAAGTTGCTTGGTCAACATGGCATCCTAAGGAGGGGTATCCCTGGGATAAACAGAACATTCATTGGCATCAGCTAAGTTATCATGATGCATCAGTATTGTGATTGCAACAGCCTTGCCAATGGGACCTGGAGGACGTGAAACTCATAGGTCTTTTGCCTGGGACACTGCTTGGCTGGGCACCGACAACCATATATCTCCGTGATTCTCTTCTTTTCTAGGATTATAATGCCTGGCCAACCCTTCCTTTCCTTTCCCATGTTCTATTGTTAATGTGTGTTAATATTCTCAGTCTGGTCACAGCCAAGTCTTCAGGCCTGGGACCTTTCTATCTCTTTAAGACAGGCTTAGTGCAATTGTATTTTCAGATGCTATTTTCTTTTTGATGACATCTTCAAGACCTAACACAAATACTATCTAGCTTTTCCTACACTGAATTGTAACTACATGAGTGGTTTTATTAATACCAAAGACAAAGTTATAGCCATTCTTTTTTGTATTCCCAGAAGTAAACACATTGTGCAGCACATAACAGGAGCTCAGTGGTTGTTTCCTGAATAAACAAGTTAATGAGGAGGTAGAAAATCATCATGGTTAGGAGTGTAAGCTCTGAGACTGCATGGTCTGGTTTCAAATCTCAGCTCTATGACTTAACACTTGTGTGGTTTTGGCAAGTTACTCAAAGTCCCTGAGCTTCCGTTTTTCATCTTTAAAAAGAGTATAATTGTACCCTGCCTCCCACGGTTCCTGAAAAGATTAAATTAATACATATACCAAACTTAGAAATGTACCTGGAATTTCAAACTGTTAGTTATTAGTATAATAATTCTCTTAGCATTTTGTATTGTATTTTTACTCGTTTTGTAAAAAGTATGACATGTTGCAAAGGGCAGAGTACCACTTGTCCCTGTTTTAAGTGTCACCATTGAATATTTAATTAAAAATTGTTTTGTCACAGAAATTCAGTAAAATGGAAACTCCCATGTATTGCTAATGGGAGTAAGGAATGGTACAACTTTTATGGAATGCAATTTAGCAATATTTATCAAAAGTCTTATAAAAGTTCATTCCCTTTACTCCAGTAATTCCCCTTCTAGAAATTTATCTGTCCTACAGCCACGGTCAGAAACTTGGATAAAACTTTTTTTTTTTGTCAACGTTTATTTATTTTTTTTGGGACAGAGAGAGACAGAGCATGAACGGGGGAGGGGCAGAGAGAGAGGGAGACACAGAATCGGAAACAGGCTCCAGGCTCTGAGCCATCAGCCCAGAGCCTGACGCGGGGCTCGAACTCACGGACCGCGAGACCGTGACCTGGCTGAAGTCGGACGGTTAACCGACTGCGCCACCCAGGCGCCCCATGATAAAACTTTTATATAGACATAGTTTTTCACACCATCATTTATCAACCCCCTCATTGGAAATTACTTAAATGGCAAGTTATGAAAGAATGGTTATACAAATTACTTTATCTCATTTAACGGAATATTATGTAGCTCTCAAAACTGTATCTTTAAATTATTTCATAGTGTGGGAAAATGCTTCCCAAAAAGCTTAAGTGGGAAAAGAAAACCCAAACCACAAAATGGTATAGGTGACGTAATTTCTTCCACACTGAGAAGAAATCAGTAAGTCAAAATAACAGTGATTATCTTTAGATAAGGCAACTATGGGGGATTTCGTTTTTGTAATCTTTCTTTTCCAAAACCTCTCCAATGAGCGTGTATTTTAGAAGTAAAAATAATTCTTTAAGAACTATAAGTTTTAATGTCCTTAGATGTGTAATTTTAAGACATGTTGAATATTGTCTCATTTTTACCATGTTCCAGATCTAAGTTTTTTCAGTGAAATATCTCTTCAGTCTAATACCATAAATAATTAAGAAGACAGGATTCATTTTTCAGAAAATCTTGTATTAATATTTATTTGGTTAATAAGCACGAAGTATAAGTACTTATCTTGAAAAATTTTGAAGGAAAATGAATGCTTAGTTTCAGCTCTCATGGAGAAGTCAGTTTATATATACAACTTCTTGAGAACTGCTTTGTTTAGTATTGCTAGTAATTTCTATAAGAACATTGTCATTCAGAAGAAAAGAGACTCATACATTAGTATTAAGAGAAAATTGTTCTTGTGACAAAATAGTTTCAATTTTGAGCCTGTAGTAATGAGTAGTAATGAGTTTTTTCTTTTTTCTTTTTTTCCTCTTTTTTCTTCTTTTTTTTCTTCTTTTTTTTTTTCTTTTCTTTTCTTTTTTTTTTTTTTCTGTGTGTGTGTGTGACCTAGGAGCTGTGAGGGAAGAAATATCCGATATAGAACATGCAGTAATGTGGTAAGTACTGAGGTTCTGCTTCTGCAATTATGATCATGTATCATTTTAAGAACTGAATAATGCCAAGCAGTTTTATGTATTCTGAACAAGCAATCAATTAGTATTTCAAAGAGTTATTTTTCTCACACTATACTGATGATACAGCCTTTTAAAATACATACTTTTAATTCTCCTCAATATAAACTTTGAATCACCTGGCCAGATTATAACTAACTAGGCTGTTTCAAAACAGGGACTCTGTATTTCTATCTGCTTTCTGACGTTTCACATCTAAGTGTCTCAAAAACCAATAAGAGGAATGATAAAAGGGAAACCACTGGGGTCCTCATGAAATAAGTATTAGTTAAACGCAGATTTGACAGAGTCATTCATTCATTCATTCATTCATACAACAAAAACTGCTCAATGCCATCCTTGTATGAAGTACTACACTAGTACAAGGAAAAATAACATGTGGTCACTGTCTTAAAACATCTGTGATAAAGGACAAGATGCAGAGAGAGAACATAGTTGTGCATGTAACCACACTCTAGCACAAAGCATGACAAATGCTGCAAGAAAGGGATAAAGTTCTTTGTGGGTTAAAAATGGAGAGATATTTGAAGGGTCTTCAAGGAAAAAGTGATTTGAGATAGGGCTTAGAGAACTAGGAGGGCTGTGACTGGTCCACATGAGTGTGAGGAGGTGATAGTCCAAGCAGAGGGGACAAGATGGGCAACTTTGGATGCAGAAATGTTTAAGGTATGTTCCACATACGAATTTGGATAGGATCGTGGCTAGCATTATTGAAGAAAAGAATTGAAAGATATTTTGAGGGACGCCTGGGTGGCTCAGTCGGCTGAGCGTCCACCTTCAGCTCAGGTCATGATCTTGTGGTCTGTGAGTTCGAGTCCTGCATCAGGCTCTGTGCTGACAGCTCAGAGCCCAGAGCCTGCTTTGGATTCTGTGTCTCCCTCTCTCTCTCTTCCCCTCCCCCACTCATTCTCTGTCTCTCTTTATCAAAAATAAATAAACATTAAAAAATATTTTTAAAAAGATATTTTGATGTTACAACTTGAACAAATTTAAATGTTAGGGTTCCAAGCTTATATTAGTTCAGTGAGTAACAGGGGATCACTAGAGGCTTTGGAGCAAGAGTATGATATTGTAGTTTCTTTCACTTCAGAAAGATTAATTCTGTAGTGATATGAGAGATGCTCTGGAACAGGAAATGGATGGGGAACAAGAAGCAATCAGAGCTTAAACCAAAAGGAAATAGATGCAAGAGAGATCAAAATTAAGGTCACTTTGTAAGACCTAACAAGCAATTTAAATTAGAATGATAAGTTGGAGTGAGAATAAAGGAAACACAGAGGTGTGTGTATATTTGGAGTTCTTAAACTGGCCTATCCTCTGTTAGAGTAGCTCTTTCCTTACTAGCTACATGACTGGCTTTCCTTATTCTAATCTCAGCTCAAATGCCACCTCCTCAGAGTATTTTCCTTGACCAACTTATCTGATATGCTTGTCCCACTGCCCAATCCCATCTCTCACAACAGCCAATCTTGCTTCCTTTATAGCACTTTGACTTTCTTTGTAGCACTAATCTCTACCAAAATTTATCTTCTTCGATTACTTGTTTTTTTTTTTCTGTTTTCCCACTCTAGAATGTGGACTCCATGAGGATAGGAGCCTCTTTCATGTTGTTCCCTCCTTTATCCCTAGTGCCTGGAACTATTGACTCACACATATGAAGCACATGATGGAAATTTGCTTAATATGTAATGGATACCCAAGCTTCTGAAAAAATGGTGGATACCATTATCAAAATTAGGAATGTTGGGAGAAGGCTTGGGAGAGGGAAATGACAAATTTGATTTAGGGACACTATTGAGTTTGACATGCAGGCTGAACTTGTAGGTGGTATATTCAACTGTGCAATGAGGATTTGATCTCAGGAAAGAGATCAAAGCACAAGCCATAGAAACAGAAATAAGATGCATAAAATTTGAAGACTTGGAAGCAGTTCCTTAGGTATAATCATAAGAGGAGAGGAGCCTGAACTTTGGCGAATGTCTATATTCAGATAGAAAGAGAACTAGAGTGCCAGGTAAACCACAACAGGCACAGTGAGAGAAGTAGCAGAAGAAATAAAAATTCCTAAAGGTGTTCAGTAGGATAAATGTTGCCAACAGGTTGAAGACTGAAAAAACCCTGCTGAGGAACAGTTTCTATAGTGTACTAGGAACAAACAAAATCAAAATCACAGGGGGTAAAAAAAAGAGTATCAATGAGAAAATGGAGTTGATGGGTATAAGCTCTTCTTATTAAGTGTTCACAGAGGTATCTCATCATTTATGGATCCACATAAAGGTAGGTGGGTAGTTGGTTTGTTTTCAGTGAGTAAACCTTGAGAGATAAGTTGATCTAAAAGGAGAGATTGAGGGGCGCCTGGGTGGCTCAGTGGTTAAGCATCCGACTTCAGTTCAGGTCATGATCTCGCAGTTTGTGGGTTCGAGCCCCGCGTTGGGCTCTGTGCTTACAGCTCAGAGCCTGGAGCCTGCTTCAGGTTCTGTGTCTCCTTCCCACTCATGCTCTGTCTCTCTCTCTCTCTCAAAAACAAATAGTCATTAAAAAAATAAGTAAATAATAAAAGGAGAGATTGATTATGTGAGAAGGTAAGGGGATACTTGATGCCCCAGGTCCCAAAGGAGACAGTGGGTGACAAGAAGAGGAATCTTGGTGAAGGCAAAGGACATATGCTTCACTCTGAGAATATAGAAGCAAATAGAGAGAGGAAGTTTGAGGGTATAGAAAGATTTTGAAGAAGAGAAAACGTGAGACTGCTCCAGATGCACAGGCTCAAACTTCCCTTAGAGTTTTCTCCGTCACCTGCTGAAAGTGAAGAAGGTGAGTTGAACTTGAAGAAGTGAGCATGAAGGCCTACAACAGCCCCTAGGTAAATCAAGTGGAAGCCAGCAAAGCAAAATAAGGAATTGTTCAGGGGCAAGGAAGGGGCTCAGCTGAGGCCAAAAAGCTTGATGTGACAGAGAACAAGGTCAGAAGGATTTAGGACTTAGTCCAGTGGTATGGCGATGCATTGGGGCAGGAACAGAGAAAACTCACATTGGAGGTGACTCATGGCCAGAGTACTGATGAGATGGGTTGTGAGAGACCAAGATGAATGAAAAGTATATGTATTTTTAACACCCGACCAGGGAGAGTGCAGGGAACTAGAAGGCGTGATAATTGGGAGTAATTGTTAAGGGGAAAATTTTGCCTACTTCATTTCTCTTTCCACTGAGGACACTAGGTGCCACATAGTTCAACTGCTAATTGGTTAAAAGAATCAAATAGCTACAGTTGTTCAATTTTTAAAAACGGTATTGACAGAGTTTGTTTTATAAATGGTATAAAAAATGTTTAATGGAAATATACTTTAGCTCATTGATTTTCTTTGTCCCTTTTATTATCGTGATATCTTATACATCAGGGCTGTTTTTTAAATACCATAATGTTATTTAAGAATCTCCATAATGTCCATTCTGTTTCTTTATGGCTTTTAAAATCGTGGAAAGGATCCAAACTCTCCTAAGTAGATGAATGCCTAAAGCATCATGAGCAGATGTCTGCCTATCCTGTCCTTCAAGCTCTTCAGAAACAGCCCACAATCTCCCTGCTATCATTATGAGCACTTTCATGGACAGATGTAGGCTAAGACTCTGACCTAATATTATTTAAAACCCATAGCGTTACCAAAGCCAACTCTTTATAGCTTGTAGAATCAAACTGACATTGAATTTCTGTATGAGAATCTAAACTCTTCAAATCTTTGAAGCTTTTTTTTTTCTGACTTTTGGCCATGACAGAAGCAACATTGCCAAAAAAACAAACAAAAAGTCTCATAAGAATCTTTTCATAATCCCATCCCAATTTCTCAAACTAAGAAGTTCAGGGCAATTCAGTTAAATATTCCCCTTTTAAATACCTGTTTGGAAAAATTCTAGGGTTCCTTGTCCGGTAAGCCTCCAGGTCAACCCTTAATACCTGGCAGCTTCCTGGGGCTCTTCTGAACCACTTCTCCAAAGATTCACCCTCTTTTTCTATTTTTTGTAGGTGCTACATAGTTCTCTGGGTTCTTATTCTCCAACGCTGAGGAGGAGAAAATGTCTCCTCAGTTTTCTTAGCTTTCTGCATTGTCTGAAAAATCAGTTCACATGCTTTTAAGATGTTCTTGTTAATCACTCTGTAGACAGGGTGTATCAATAAAGAAAGTACCCATGATGTTCGCCTAGTTCTTTTAGTCACACGACCTTCTGTTACTATTTCTAGCTGGTTCAAGCAGACTATTTTCATTTCTAAGGATGTAGTGCATCCAACCTTTCCCATTTCACAGTCCAAGGGGGCAAGGCCCTCTCTCTCTCTGGAAGAAAAGACGAAGGATACTACTGGGGAAAAAAATAGGTGTGAATCCAAGTGGGTCATTTAGGTTTCAGATCTTCCCGGGGGGGGGGGGCCCTAATTTGCTGACTCAAATTAGCCCTCACATCTGAGCCCCTTGATCTTAACTAGGCATTTTAAACGGACTTTCAAAGTTAGACTAATACCGTGTTACTTATAAACTGTTTCTTTGTCACCATCCTTAATCTTAACAAGAGTTGACATTTAGGAGACAGTGACTACAATTAGCAATATAATAGGCCAAGGTGCCTGTGGTAGCTGGTGGTGCCCTTAAGTTCTTTTCTTTCTTTTTCTTTTTTTTTTTAAATTCAAGTTACTTAACATATGGTGTAGTATTGGTTTCAGGAATAAAATTTAGTGATTCATCATTTAGATAGAACACCCAGTGCTCATCCCACCGAGTGCCCTCCTTAATGCCCATCACCCATGTAGATTGTCTATCCCCCACCCAGAAATCCTGTTTGTTCTCTGTATTTAAGAATCTCTTATGGTTTGCCTCCCTCTCTGTTTTTATCTTATTTTCCTCACACTTGACTGTTGTTTAAAAAAACAAAAGTCCCTAAGACTAAAGTCAGGAGGCCACATTTCTATATCTCTTCTAGAACCCTCCCAGAGACGAGTGGGCAGAGATTTCTGTGCTAAGAGGTCACAGAAGGGCCATGTCTGATTTTCTCAACAGTGTGCACCCAGTGCCTAGCATGAAGTGTCCAACAACATGCTTCTGAAACTGTGTACCAGGAACAGGGCAAACTGACAGGGCTGCTGTGGGATTTTTCAAACATTCAAAGGCACCCTAGCAATACTTGATACCTGCTGGGCCCTATGCAAACTAGTAGGTCATGCTGTCTTCCTTTCTATGACATTTTGCCTTTGCAAAGTTGGAGACTAAGCCCCAAACCCAGTCCTCCTGAAGCTTTGATAAAAAAGCAAGTACCGAGAGAAAATCAATGTGGGACAGGAGATGAGGGTGGCATTGTCCAGTCAGATTTCATACTTTAAGAAGTTTTCCAATATTTAGTGAGTGCAAACTTACCATTAGTAAGTAAACCTGGTTGCTTATGAATAAAATAAAATCTAATTTTTCTTTCAAGTATGTGTATTGTTCTTTTCAAATAGCTGTTGTGAGGGTGCAAATACCTACTGAGTTGTGTGGACCTAACTGCTTAATCAATGGAAGTGTTAGGTATTCCTTTCGGCCTAGGGGTACCATAAAAAAAGTTTTGAGATATTAAAGGGGCTATGGGCAGATGAAGTTTAGCAACCCCTATCATGTGGTGGACATTCAACACTTAATGATGAATGAATGAATGACATCCTAAGTAAGGTGATATTTGAGCAGAACCTTTCAAGATGATAGGAATTTTTCCAGACTATAGTAAGAGACAGTGTTAGAAAAAATGGGAATGGAATTTATTCAGCAATTTCTGCTGTGACCTGCTGTGTACCAGGCACTTTTTCTAGGCACTGGGGTATCATAGCTACAGAGAAAGATAAGCCCCTGTTCTCATGAAGCTTATTCTCTAGCGAGAGAAAGCAGATGATAAACAAATAAAGAAAGAGAAGTGTGAGAGTTTCAATTAGTGAATGATTCTGAAGGAAATAAAGCAGGATAATGGCATAAAGAATGACGTCGGGGAAGTCGCTGCATATGGGGTGATCAAGAAATTCTCTCTGAGGTGACATGGGGGCCTTAGTCGTATGTGTGAAGGGAGAGGCATGAACTAGCCCAGCTTCTTTGAGGTCCTGGTAGGTCATTTTATGAAGTATGGTATGCGGTATGGTGCAGGGAAGGAGGTACTTATCTGTTCTGAGGAGTCTGAACTTACTCCTAAATGTTATTCTGTAAGGGGCACTCCTAGCCTCTCAGTAAGGGTGACAGGCATTGTTTGCAAAAGGACCAGAAGGCTGACAGACAGGTTGCTCTAATCACCCCCTTCTGTGCATTTCTCTTCTCCCAGACCCAGAGCCAGTCTCAGACTGAAGTATATGAAAGGCAGCAGAGGGTTTTCTTAACCTCAAGAACAAGTTTCTTAACTGAAAAAGAAGTTCTGAGGGAAAGAATGTTGGTTTCTTCTTAATAAATGTTCAGAATCCTCCCCCTACTACAGGGGGCTTCCGGAGAGCACGCTGGGTATCCAGAGTGGCTCTGCCCAAGGCTGACTAGACTCTATAGCACTGGACCTAAGAAATGTACTTCCTGCTGCATTCAATCCCGATTCCCTCCTTAATGACCCATCCAACTGAAAAGCAGGAATTTTCCTTGTGCTGTATCTTCCTTGAGAGAGAGAGAGAGAGAGCACTCTCATCTTAAACTCTGATAACACATGTCTCTTCCAAGTAACTTTATTAGGATTTCATCCGTAAGTTAATGTAACAAAATGGGGGCCAGCTTCTCCTATCCTTACCTGTTAGCCTTGTAATGACAGTCTCTGAGAGGCCATCAGGATGTGCGGCTAGGAGGAGGGGTGAGTGATTTAAAGGACACACTTCATTTTTCAATCCCATGGACACAAAGGACTCAAAATAGTAACATAGAGCAGAAAGAACATAAGCTTCTCAGAGTCCTGGCACTGCAGCTTAGTAGTTAGGTGCTTTTGAACAAAGTTCGGTAATCTCTGTTTTCTTACCTGTTAAAATACCCTTCTTATATACATCCAAAGAATGTTTGTTAATGCAATGTTTATGGTAGTTTAAAATTGGTAACAAATGGAGGGGGGCTGGTTAAATAAACTGTGATGTGTCCACACCACAGAGCACTAAACAGTTATGTAAAAGAGTAAGTCGAATCTGTAAGCACAAACCTGTAAAGTTTTTCCAAGACATTTTGAGTGTGAAAGAAACAAGTGTAGAGTAGTATCTTTAATATGATCTCAGTCAATTTTTAAAACCCCCCAAACTGAGAGCACCTGGGTGGCTCAATCGGTTCAGTGTCCGACTTTGGCTCAGGTCATGATCTCAAGCCCCGCATCAGGAGGTCTGCTCTCTCAGCGCAGAGTCTGCTTTGGATCCTCTGTCTCCCTCTCTCTCTGAACCTTCTCCACTTGTGCTCTCAATGTCTTTCAAAAATAAATAAACATTTTAAAACAAATAAGTAAAGGATTCTAATTAACAATTGTTTTTTTAAAAATAAATAAAAAAATAAAATAAAATAAAATAATTAAAAAAACAGACTGAGGTATGTCTGGGGTGTGGTATATCGCTGATCACAATTATTATGTAATGCAGAGAGAGATTTTGAGTACCTTAAGGGCTTTCCTTTTTTATTCTGTATACTTCCGTAGTAAGTTAGATGTGTTACAGGATGTATATTCTTCTATAACTGGCATCTATTTAAAAATATAAAAAAGAAAATGAGGTTGGGGTAAAATATTTCAAAAATCATTGAATATATATTTTATTGTCGAAACACTGAAAAAAATACCTCACAGAGTTTTTCTGAGGATTACATGGGGAAATATCTAAAAAGCAGTCAGCATGGTACCCAACTCAGTAATGTTGGCTCTGCCCTGCTTTAGTTCCTTTCCTCAACTCCCCCTTTCTGTGGCGAAGTACTCTTTCCAGGAGAATACACTATTTATAAAAGTAAAAATTAGATCACTTTAAATTCCTGAAGTTCGGCCTTACTGTGTGACATCATAAGGAAATTTTCTTGATTATTTTTCCAAGTAAACAGATTCCAGGTATTCTAGAACAAGAATATTAGCGCTCATCTCTGGCAGAACTGCAGATTTACAATTCTTCTTCCTTTGGATGACATATAGGAAAACAGACTTTCTATGTAATGCCCGTAGGCTGGACAGTTAGGTCTCTGGCAGCGGTGAAGCTTGGCTGTTCTTTGAACAAACAAATGTTTAGTTGGAATTGCTATATGTTCTCAGGAACATAACCCAGGGGACCAATCAATATCCCCCCTAACGAGTCTAACTTACCACAAAGATAGAATGAATGTAGAATGGCGACTTAACTACTTGTAAGGCTCTGTGTGTGTGTGTGTGTGTGTGTGTGTGTGTCCCTTTCAACATTGAGAAACACTGTTGCTGGAACAAAAGGATGTTCATTAGGGATCACATTTCCAGGAGCATCTTGATTTTCTTGACTCGGACCACAGTCCTTTCTATTTATGCAGAAATTAGTAACAAAGGAAAATAATTTTTAGGGGGCAAGAAGTGATAAGTGACTTTTATTGTTTCTCTGAGGATAGAGTCCCTGTCCAAACTCTGTCAGCACCAATGCTGACTAAACTTTGACCATCCAGCAGATGAATTAATCTCTAAGTGCAAGTATACAGCATGCCATGTGGATAACTGGAGGTTGATTTTGGTTCAAAACACATCATTTCCCTTTCAATAGTTAAACACTGAGCATTTAGGATAAATGGCTGAAAATATCTACAGCAATTACTCCGGGAAAAAAAAAAACCCTCATATTTTATGACTAACTGTTTTATCATTTGTGGCATAAAGAAATAAACATTTTTTTAATGATTCACAGATTCCTTCATTTGGTGGATCTGTCTGGTGGATATAGATCTCTCTGCAGTGCTTGCTGCCAGGCAGCTAGCCAATATTTTTTTTTGGATTTTTCCTCCCCAGTGGGTTGGGCCCTTCTGCTTTTCTTCTCCCCTAGGCCTTCTTTTGACTGCTGCACACATTTCTTTTCTTTTTAATGCTTTTTCTGACATGCCTTTATTGGACCCCTCTGAAGTCTCTCTACTTTTCCTTTCTCCTTAATGTGTCCTCTTGATGTGTTTCTTATCCTCTGCCTCAACTTTTTCCTCTCTGGGAGGAGCGTCATATGAACACGACCCCAGGGAGAGAGACATGGGCTGGCCGGCTCTGCTGTTGCTCACTTGGTGGTTGGACAAGCTCTTCAGACTTCTCACAGCCTCAGTTTCCTCAATCATGACGTAGAGTCACCACGTTCACTTCACAGTACTCTTTACAAGGATCAGAATCAGTAATGTAGGTACACGGAAGATGCTCAATGAATTTTAGTTCCTTCTGCCACCTGATATGACAAAGATAAGTAAGTTATGGTCTTCCAAAAGAACTCCATTCCCTAGGTAAGGATGATTTTGCCCTTGTCCCTAACTCAACATAATAGGAAGAACTCCAAACTGTTGAGTAAAATATAAAAGCTAATAAATTGTTACAACTAATTTCTGCTTATTGACATCCTTCTGGTATATTTAAGAGCCATAGGTGATTTGCCCCCGAAGTTGGTCAGAGTTAGTTTATTCTAAGCCAGCATCATCCCATGGAGACTGTCAGAGGAAGCATTGACAATACTTGTAAGTGGCCTTTGAGTGATATGAGCTGGCCTCCCTAAAGTCACACGTTCTAGTTCACACATGTGATGCTTTCTGATAAGAAATAAGTGTGCCTCAAACAACAGCTATGTTCTTTTCCTGTGGATTGATAGCTAAGTGTCAAGCGACTGCTTTCTTACGGCTGTTAGCATGAACTTGGTCAACCCAGAATTTGTTTACTTCGTTATCATCATATCATTTGCCATATTGAAACTCTCTGAGGAAAAAGTTCAGCTAGACCTTTTGCAGGTGTGTGTTTTGTTATTAATGCTACAGTATTGGCTTGATAGAGTTTTGAAGGGAAGATAAACCCTTCATTGATTCTCCTGATAAAGGGTATTAAAGAGTTATCTATCATTTCCTTTGAGTGTTGGGATTTATCAGACTAGAAAAGTGGTATGAGTCCCTCTCCCAGCTAGCTCTATGACCACGGGTAATGGTATATATGTGCTGCAATCTTTGTCAAAAATGACTAGTACACTGATCATATACCTCAAAGGGATCCTGACAAAGCAATAGATTTATAGAAGATTTGAATTAAAAGAAACTAGTTTGTTTGGGGTATCTGCCAGGTGCCAGGCCTAGTGCTAGTGACTAATTCAGTTCTCACAATCACCTTGAGAAGTATTACCCTGATTTTACAAATAAAGAAATCTGGATATTGAAAGAGATGAAATACTTTATTTAGTGGTGCTGCTAGGTTTGTATGATGCCAAAACCCATGCCCATCTCAGCATGACTCAAGAGGGTGCATCAATGACCTAGACTAATTCATGTAGCTAATAACAAAACTAAGACACAAAGAGATTAAGGCATAAGGAATTTTACGACATATGCGATATGGTTTAGGAAAAGAGATGTTCAAATAAGTTTACTGTAGCAATTTTATTCTTCAAGGCTACAAGTATATGAACTGCTGAGAATTTTAAGTGTGCGAATCAAATACAGCAGAAAAGGCAAATCCAAGTATCCTTGCTGAAAACATCCCAAATTGACTCTCCTTTGAGCTTCTCCTCCTGTCCAGAGAATATAAATTTCCTGAGTCAATACTTCTCAAACCTACTCTCTCAAGTCCTAGTTTCTGAATTACACAAAATGTATGCTGGCCTCTGGTGACCCAGATAGAAGCTTGAAGCAGAGATTTGACAGTGACTTTGAAAGAAATTACTGCTGTAGTTCTTCCCTTGGCACAGTGCCTTGTGGAATGAAACGAAACAAGCCGCCATGCATAGGTTGCTAACATGCAAATACTTGTCTATGCCCAGCCACTCTCCATGAGACTAGAAACGATAAGCAGCATCAGATCTTCCAATTACCACCAAGATGTGTTGAAACTCAGGCAACAGAAATTCTTATGCTTTTTCCTCTGAGGGATCACTCACAGACCTTTGTGCTGAGCTTTCTGAGCTAAGGCCATTATTTAATTAATCCACTTTCATACTGTATTGTACTTCCGGGAATCATTTCTTCATATGTTTTTCTTTGATTTTGAACATTCTCTTCCTTTTCAGAGGAAATTGTCAAATTTAAAGAGGTTGTCTTGAACGTTTGGCTATATTTTTTCTTTACAATCTTATGATGAGCAAAGCTATTCATGGCTCTTAGAGCATATTTAGCTTAGGCTTCAAATTCTGTTCAGAATCTTGAGTGGAATATGGTCATCACAGAAGGAAGGGTAAGGAGGCATTATGTGGTATTTTTGTGCCTTTGAATCTTCACCAAGCAAATGTGCTTCAGAGCCCATTCAACACCAATATCCTATAATGTACTGGTCTCCTCTTCCCAAGCAGTATATTCATTATGAAGACTCCTCCCCTCCCCCAACAGAAGATTTTAAATGATATAGCACTACATTTCAAAAAGTGTAATTTATTACTTTTTAATGTTTCTTTTTCTTCCTTTAAAATACTGCTGGGAATTATTTACTTTGAATTGTTATAGATCCTAGAAGCAACTTGGACAAACCTCTCAATCCCTATAGGATGGGAGTTTGGAAAACAATTTTTAGACAACTCTCTGTGGGGCCACCTTGACCTCGTTGCTGGGTGATGAAGGCTGAGCAGTCAAGTTGCTATGACTATCACCCCTGTGGCATCCAGAACAGCTCTTCCTTTACCTGTTTTATTGATTAGCACCCTGCATAAGATTCTTTTGAGGGAAAAGAGTTCTGCAACAAAATAAGAGTATGAAAACCCCTGCTTTATAATATCCCTCCTAAGAGGTCTTCTAGTTTCTGTCTGATTATTTCTACGGAAGAAAATTATCCATCTGACATAAATTTGTGTACAAGGCTAATTGCCAGGAGAGTGTCTCATAAACTGACATATACTTTAATTCAACAGATAGTTATTGACTGTGCAAGGCATTGTGCTGGGACCAAATGACAACAAAAAGATTTGTATAAGACAGTACTCCCAAATGTTTTGAAATTGGAGGCAAGAAGAAAAGACAAAAATCCAGATAGCTACAATCTCATGCAGAGTAAGAGAAGTTGTAAAAGAAAAGTGTAAGGAGATTCCTAAGAGAATTTCTGATCAATCTGTTCTTCCCTGTTTCCAAACAAGCAGCAATGTTGGGCAAATTATAAAATGTTGAAACCAATGACATAGCCAAGTTCAATAGCAAGATTAAAACATCCATGCACCAAAAATGGAGCATATAGGCAAGATGGTGATCAGTGCTGATGGCCACAGGCTTTTGGGCTCCATAACTAGAAGTAAGCAAAGATTAGCCCCAGCTCAATTCCTGTGGGATAACCAGAGCTAAATTTACTTGTACAGGAGAAAGAGTACTTCTTCCAGGTGGAGAACTTCATGTCAGAAGCCTGGATGGGGCTCTTTGTGTGGATGGAAGCTGATGTTTGCTTTGGTTTTAATGATGGTTTGCCTGGGATGAGAGCTTTATCTGAAACAGTGAGTCTAGAGGGGCTGGTGGAGATCATGGACTGAACCTACTAAATGACACTTGGGCTCGGTGACTAGATTTGCAATTTCCTTGTTATGGATTCAAACCCACAATTCCAGGGGCACTGGGGGGGGGCACCATCATTTAAGTGCCTGGCTCTTGATTTCGGCTCAGGTCATGATCTCATGGTTCATGAGTTTGAGCCCCACATTGGGCTCCATGCTGACAGCGCAGATTCTGCTTGGGATTCTCTCTCTCCCTCTTTCTCTGCCCCTCCCCTGCTCATGCGCTCTCTAAATAAATAAATAAATAAATAAATAAATAAATAAAACTTAAAAAAATGTTTTTAAACACAAAAACAAAATTCCAGCATAGCAATCTGATTCTGAACTGGGGGCTGGGTGAAGCACGTGGAGATAATCACAAAACTATTAGAGCAGATGAGGACAAAGAGACACAAAGGAAAAGCAAAATCTTTCCATTAAAAATAAGTCTATTTGGGGCTCCTGGGTGGCTCGGTCAGTTAAGTATCCAACTTCAACTCAGATCATGATCTTGTGGTTTGTGAGTTCAAGCCCCATGTCGGGCTCTGTGCTGACAGCTCAGAGCCTGGAGCCTGCTTCAGATTCTGTGTCTCCCTCTCTCTCTGCCCCTCCCCTGCTCTTTCTTTCTCTCAAAAATAAATAAACATTCAAAAAATTAAAAACTAAGTCTACAAATAATAATCTCAAAACATTATAGAACTATACCAAAAAAAAAGTCAACAAAATTAATATTCACTCCAGATAAAATTTGGCAAATGAAACTGTTTGATAAAGACATTAAAATTGATACAGGCAATCCTCATTATTTGTAGATTCCAATAATTATGAATTCACCATTTCTCTAGAAAGTATCCCTGGTCACTTGCAGATATGTGCAGAGTGGCAAAAAACTTCAGTTGTCCAGCCAGCACATTCCCAGCTGAGGTGGTGCCTTCTTGTTTCAGCTCTCATACTATAAACAAGTGTCCTATTCACAACCTATGTAGTGCCAAGTTTTTCAGATTTTTGCGATTTTTAATGGTGATTTTTAAAACGGCCCTCAAACGTAGTGCTAAAATGCTGCCTGGTGTTTCTAAGCACAAGAAGGTTGTGATGTGCCTTATGGAGAAGATGCGTGTTACATAAGCTTCATTCAGTCATGAATTATAATGCTCTTGGCTGTAGGTTCAATGCTAATGAATCAATAGATATTAAATGAGGTATCTTTAGACAGAAACACATATAAAACAAGATTATGTATTGGTTGGTTAGCCAAAGTATGACCAGAGACTCATTGGAACTGTGAGCAATGATAGATAGTATTTTCTCTTGCAGTGTTTATGGTGACTTGGCAGAAAATAATCACCATGAATGAAGGGAATTGGCATTTTTTTATGTTTATTTATTTATTTTGAGAAAGCGAGAGAGCACAAGGGAGGTGAGGACAGAGAGACAGAGAGAGAGAGAGAATCCTAGGCAGGCTCTACACTGCCAGCAAGGGACCTGATGCGGGGCTCGATCCCACAAACCATGAGATCATGACCTGAGCAGCAACCAAGAGCCCGATGCTTAACTGACTGAGACACCCAGGTGCCCCGACTGTATGTGTTTAACAGAAACACACTGGGGGGCGCCTGGGTGGCTCAGTTGGTTAAACGTCTGACTTCTGCTCAGGTCATGATCTCAAGGTTGGTGAGTTTGAGCCCCGCGTGGGACTGTGTGCTGACAGCTAGCTCAGAGCCTGGAGCCTGTCTTTGGATTTTGTGTCTCCCCCTGTCTTTGTCCCTCCCCTGCTCGTGCTGTTCCTCTCTCTCTCTCTCTCTCAAAAATAAATAAAATATAAAAAATAATTTTAAATAAAAGAAACACATTGGGAAAAAAATAACCGTTGAAAATAAACAGTAAATGAGAGGGGGAACCAGGCAAAAATGAAGTAATATATTGATGAATAAAGATAATAAACTATTAGAAGTTTACAATAAAAGAATATTGTAATTGAAATAAAAATCTCCTTAAATGAGATAAATTCCATACTGGACCCAAAGAGAGAGCTAGTGAATTTGAAGATCACAGTTAGAAATTTACAGGGCACTTGGGTGGCTCAGTTGGTTAAGCATCTGACTCTTGATTTCTGCTCAGGTCATGATCTCACAGTTTGTGAGATTGAGCCCCATGTTGGAGCCTGCTTAGGATTCTTTCTCCCTCTCTCTCTGCCCCCCCCATTTGTTCTCTCTCTCTATCTCTCTCAAAATAAATAAATAAACTAAAAAAAAAAAGAAATTTTCTGAAAATACAGCTCAAAATTCCATATACCTGATATGACAGAGCCCTTAAGAGATATAGAACAATTAAAATGCTCACTCTCTACATACATGTAATAGGATCTTCCAAAAATGAGAATTGGGAAATGACATTTAGAATATTCCAGAAAGGAAAAAGGACAAGCGTCCTCAGACTAGAATTGCAACATAAGTGCTGAAGAGAAAAAATAAAATACATATGCACACATGTCCTGATCCAACATCAGAAGGATAATCTGACATTAAAGAAAAAGGGAAAATATGAAAAGCTATCAGAGAAAAAACAGATCACCCACAAAGGAATGAAACTTAGACTAATGGCAGAAACTTCTCCATCACATAGAGTCCAGAAGATAATGAGTTAATATCTTCAAAGTGCTAATGGAAAATAAGGGTCAGCGTAGAATTTGGGACCCTCAAACTATCAATCAAGAATATAGGCAGAAACCAAAATGTGTTCTGATATACAAAGACGAGAGAGTTCACTACCCACGGATTTTCACTAAAATAATTATTACAGGATGAATTTCAGAAAGAAAACAGTGGACTGTAGGAAAGCTGGGTATCCAAGAAAACAACGATGAGGCCAGAGGGGTGTGAGAGTGTGTGTGTATGTGCATATATGTTTTGTGACTAATATTCCTGGTTCTCCTTAATGAGCATATGGGAGTATTGAACTTTTCTAACCCCTTGAAATTAGACAAGACCATATGTATGAGTAGCTTGGGCCACTGAAATGTGAGTTGAAATGATGCACATTATTTTCAGGAAGAAGCAATAAAGGGTCAGTTTGAATAGTGTCCATGCTCTCTCTTCCCTTGTGGTAGTGACCAAGGAGGTCTTTGCTTCTCAAAGAGTGGTTTGGAGATCAGCAGCATCAACGTCAACTGGGCTCATGTGAGAACTGGAGAATCTCAGGTTCCATTCCAGATCTGCAGAATCAGAATCTTCATTGTAACGCGATTCTCAGATCATTCGTCTATATATTAAAATTTGAGAAGCACGGTTCTATTAGATAGTACATTCTATCTCAGTTTGAGTCACTGAGTTACCCCACAGATAACAGCTGCTAAAGAGAGTCAGAGATTCTGTGAGTATGAAATAAATCTTTGCTGCATTAAGCCGAATGGATTTTAGAGATTGTTTGCATTTTCAGAATCCCCTAACCTATCCTGACAGCTCTAGTCAAGGTGGTAGGCAGAATGGTCCCCCAGATATACCCATGCCCTAATCTTTGTAACTTGTGAATATGTATTATGTACATGGCAAAAGGAATTTGCCAAAGTAATTAATTAAGGGCACAGACCTTAAGACACAAAGAGTAGCCTAAATTATCCAGGCAGGCCTAATGTAATCATGTGATGCTTTAAAAGCAAAGAACTTTCCACAGCTGGAGGCAGAAAAGGTACGACGAAGTCAGAGAGACTGTCAGCCCAAGAAGGTTTTCGTGCACTATTACTGGCTCTGAAATGGAGGGGGGCCATGGTCAAGGACCAGAGAGAGACCTCTAAGAGCATGTCAACATCTAGCTGACAACTAGCAAGGAAAGAGGGACTTCTGTCTTACAACCCCAAAGAACTGAATTTGGCCAAAACCCCAATGAACTTGGAAGTGGATTCGTCTCCTGACGCCAAAAAGGAACTTAGCCTTTCCAATACCTTCCTTTTGGCCTTGAGAAAGAAACTCTAAGCCAGGGACCCCGTCAGCCATACTTGGACTTGTATCGTACAGAACTGTGAGATAATCAATTTGTGTTTTAAACATCTAAGTTTATGGCAATTTGTTAAGGTAGCAATATAAACTGAATGCAGTGGGTAAATCTAACTGGTGAGCACAACTTTGTTTTTATTTCATGTTTCTGTATTAACAGCATTTCAGTGTTTAGTATGTATTAAGATCTTTGTTGTATTTGAGAAGAGGATAAAAATAAAGTTAGATTTTTTTTACAAAATTTAAGTTGATTATTAAAAAATTTTAAATATCCATTAAAAGAATCAGAAGTGCAATCTATAAGTTCCAAACTAGCACAAGAAATACTAGAAAGTAAAGAGAATCTTGCCAACTTAATAGAAGTTAGAGAAGAAAGAAAAAGGTAATAAAGAAAAGCCATAGTAAGAAGAAAATACAAAATAAGACAGTGGTGGTTCAAACTTGACAAAGTAATGCCAAAGTTTTCTACAATGACTGTTTCAATTCTCATCCCCACAAGAATTATATAGGTTCTCTGGGTTCCATATCCTTGCCAATGCTTGATATTATATAACTTTAACTTTTGTCTAATCTTGTGGGCGAACTGCTGGAATATACCCAACTTAGTCACATATATTATATTTTTTGCGTACGTCTGGTTTGAATTTGCCAATATTTTGTTTAGGTTTTCTGCATGTATGTTTATGAGTAATTTTCCCTCATATGCAATCTTTATCTGGTTTTGATAAAATGAATTAGGAAGTGTTATCTCTTTTTTTAGTCTTTGTAAGAATTTATTTTAGATGATGATTGTTCCTTTCATGTCTAGTAAACTTTGTAAAGTTGCGAGCAAGATTTTTTTCTTTGTGGGAAGATTATTAATTACTGATTGAACATCTTTAAGGTGAATTGGAGCATAGTAGTTAAAAGAGTGAACTTTGGGGCCACACTGTCTATGTTCAGTCTCAACATTGAGTTATTAACTGTGTAACAGTCATTTAACCTCATGGTACCTCAGTCCTCTCAGCTGTAAAATGGGACACATAGGATTGTCATGCGGACTAAATGAGTTGATATATGTAACCTACATAGGATAATACTTGGTCCATAGTAAATACTTTGTAAACCTGTATTTTTATTGTTGTTACTTCTGTTTCTTCTTGAATATTTTTTCCTCTTGAATGATTTTTCCCTAAGACAAAATTTTCAAATTTATTGGCATAAAGCTGGTCATGCTTTTCTGTTACTATCTTTTTAACTCTAGGTGTACCTGCAACTGTCTCCCTTTTTGCATTTATAATAGTGGTTGAAATTCCTTTTTTCTTCATCTTATCATTTAATAAAGTTTTCAGAAGTTTATCTACTTTATTAGTCTTTTTAGGTAACCAATCTTTGGTTTTGTTGAGTCTATGGTTTCTGTATTTTCTGTTTCCTCGATCTTTGTTTTATTTGCACCTGTATCATTTGTATTTCATCTGCTTCCTTTGGATTTATTTTATTGTACTTTTCCTAATTCCTTAGGTGTGATGCTCAATGTAATAAGTTTCAGACTTTCTTGTTTCCCATATAACTATTCAACTAAACACTGCTTTGGTTGTTTCCCACAGTATGGTAAAGGGAATTTCATTATTAAGTTCTAGGTATTTACAACTTGAAGCAAAAATAATGGAAATTTGAAAATTATTTACCATCTACTAACTTCCAAATATATGGTGCTTTTTAAAAATATCTTTATTGGGACGCCTGGGTGGCGCAGTCGGTTAAGCGTCCGACTTCAGCCAGGTCACGATCTCGCGGTCCGTGAGTTCGAGCCCCGCGTCAGGCTCTGGGCTGATGGCTCAGAGCCTGGATCCTGTTTCCGATTCTGTGTCTCCCTCTCTTTCTGCCCCTCCCCCCTTCATGCTCTGTCTCTCTCTGTCCCAAAAATAAATAAACGTTGAAAAAAAAAATTTAAAAAAAAAAATCTTTATTGATCTCTAATCATTCTATGGTAATTTTGTTAAAAATGATTGTTTTTACTCCATTTCTTTGAAGTTTGTTGAGATTTGCTTTATGGCATAATATCCATGTGTTCTTGGGAGAGAACAGTTATTTTCTGATCTGAAGGTATAAGTTTCTATATATGAGTATATCAAGCATTTTAAATGTGCTTTTCAAATCTCTTACTTCAATGCCTGCTTGAGAGAAGGATTTTTAAAATATTCTACTTTAGTGGTTAATTGGCCAATTTCACCTTGTGGTCTGTTAGGACTATTTCAAACATATCTTATTAGACAGATATGCATTTTAAATTGGTTTTAGCTTCCTGGGGAATTTAAACTTTATTCATAATGTCATGACCATATTTATCAGTACTAATGCTTTTCGCCTTAAAACCTCTTTCTCTGATATTATGGCTTCTCTATCTTTCATTATGTTAGATTTATCTCCTACATTTTTTTCTATTCTTTTACTTTCAATGTTTCTCTATCTTCAATTTTGTGAATATCTAATGTCAACATTTAAAAAAAAAATTTTAACGTTTACTTATTTTTGAGAGAGAGACAGAGCATGAGTAGGGGAGGGGCAGAGAGAGAGGGAGACACAGAATCTAAAGCAGGCTCCAGGCTCTGAGCTGTCAACACAGAGCCCTACATGGGGCTCAAACCCTTGAACCGAGAGATCATGACCTGAGCTGAAGTCAGATGCCTAACCGACTGAGCCACCCAAGCACCCCATAATGTCAACATTTTTTTAAATTGTAATCTGGTCATCTTTGCTTTCTTTACTCCATTTGCATTTTACTATGATTACTGATAAAACTGGAATTATTTCTACCAACTGATTTTGGGATGTCTATTTTTTACTTCAGTATTTCTTTTTTTCCTTTTTGCCTTCTTTGAACTTTTGAGACCTTTTGTTGTTGTTGTTATAGTTCTCCTTCTACTGGTTTTAAAGTTAAACATCTATTGCTATTCTTTTAGTGGTTACTCTGAATTTTATATGCATACTGAAAGGCTAAGGTTAAGTAGTATCTATACCTGTGTATCAAACAATTCAGGTCTTATAGAACATTTTAACTCTAATTACCCGTCTTCAAACTTATATGCCTCTCTTGTCGAGTGTTTGGGCTGTTTTTATTAACCCCACAGATAAGATATTTTATATAGCCCAGTGCTTGATATAGTCAGCTCATCTTTATTAACCCAACAGATCAGATACTTTATATAGTCAATGTTTATTTAGATGTACTTGAAATATTCCATTTTCTTTGATCCCTATTCTTTCTTAAATCCTGGATCTTTCAGGCTCATTTTTTTTTTTCTGTCTGGAGTACATCCCTTAGAAGTTCTTTTAGTGAGGGTTCAGTGGAAATAAGTGTTCTTGGCTTTCTTGTTGTTTGTGTAAAATATCTGTTATTTAGTTGTCTTAAATATTACTTTTCCTGTGAAAATACTTATCTTCTGTTAACACTTTGAAGATGTGTACATTGACTTCTAATTCCCATTGTTGCTGTTGAAAAGCCATCTGTCATTTTAATTGTTCTTCCTTTGTCTTTTCTCTTACTTCTTTTATGGTTTTATCTTTATCACTGGCATTCTGCGGTTACCTATGGTTGGTGTAGGAGCAGATCATTTATTTATTCTATATGATTTTCATTTGACTTTCTGACTTGAGATTGTATTTTTAATTATTTCTGGAAAATTCTTAGAAAATGATTTTCTCATGTTTTCTATATCTTTGTCTTTCTATGCTATATTTTCTAGAATGTCTTCAACTCTTTCTTCCGTTGTCTAATATGCTTTTTGTTCTATTAAGTCTCTAATGATCTTTTATATTTTTCATTTGCCTACATTCCTTTTTAACATTCTTTTTAAGAATTTTCCTTAAGCACATTAAATTTTATTTTGCATTTTGTGTCTGATAATTTTACTATATGAATTCTTTGTTTTCTTATGTCTGCTGTCTCTTTTTCATGCCATCTTGTTTCCTCATATGTTTTGTGATATTCCTGTGTGCTTACATGATTGTTGGAATTTAAGACAGCATGCCTTGTAGACTGGATTAATGTGTACTTTCTGGGAGAACTTACATTTGCTTTCCAGGAAGATGACACTGGGAGGGGGTGGTGATCAGCACTAGTCAAGACCACTTTACTTTTTATTTATTTATTTTTTTTACTTTACATCCAAGTTAGTTAGCATATAGTGCAATAATGATTTCAGGAGTAGATTCCAGTGATTCAGCCCCTATGTACAACACCCAGTGCTCATCCAAACAAGTGTCCTCCCTAATGCCCCTTAGTTATTTAGCCTATCCTCCCAACCACAACCCCTCCAGCAACTCTCAGTTTGTTCTCTGTATTTAAAAGTCCATTTTATCTTTTTAAATAAACTTTGTTGTTCATAGCAGTTTTAGGTTCACAGCAAAATTAAGCAAAACGTGCAGAGATTTCCCACGTGCCTCTGCTTACAAGCACAGCCTTCCCAACTATCAACCCCCCTCCCTCCGAGTGGTACATTTATTCCAATCACCTGTTTACATATAATCACCCAAAGTCCATAGTTAGCATTATGATTTACATTTGGTGTTGTACATTCTATGGGTTTAGACAAATGTATAATTTCATATGTCTACTGTTGTAGTATCATGCAGAGAAGTTACAGTGCGTTAAAAATCCCTGTGATCTATCTATTCATCATTCCCTTCTTCATAACCCAGAAACCACTAATCTTTTTACTATCTCCATAGATTAGCCTTTTGCATAAACTGAGTGTTGTTTTTTGTTTTTTTTTTTTCCTTTTCCTAGTTTACTCTTTCTCGAGAGTTTTGTCTTAGGGTCTTGGCATTAGGAGGGAATCTTGATCCTCTTCCACAACTTGCAGTCCATAGACGTTACCCCTTGTCCCATGCTCTTACAGGCTATTAAAATGGAAAGCTAAAAACCACCAGGAAACCAGCAGATCCCTTTAGGATATCCATCAATTTCCTCTCTGGATTCATGCTTCCTCATTGCTTTTGTCTCTGAGGAAAACTCCTTGCCAACTCAGCTGTCCATTTAACTTTTATTTTTTTAATTTTATTTTTGCAAATTGTAGTATTTTTAGGTGTTCTGTGGTGGGAAGCTTCCTCAAAGTATCTAGTTGTACATGTTGTTGCATACGGAAGTCTCTTAACCCAATCCTTGACAGATAATTATTTCTCATTAATTTTGTGCAAGGCTTTCAGTAGGCCCTGAGTAAACCAAGAATACAACACAGGGTGGTAAATCCAAGGATGAAGGTAAGTACGGGTGCTATGGCATCTTGGAGAGAGTTGCCCCAACACAGGCTGAGGATAGGGAACTGTCGGAGAAAATCACCAGGAAGTGATACCTAAGCTTTAAGGAGTCAGCCAGGTGAATACGGAAGCCACCACACAGAACAGGGAAACAGACTGAAACAGTTCTAAGTAATACTGACAGTGTGCAGGGAGAGGAGGCAGTTCCACGGCCCTTTTCTTCTCTGTCTTGTCCAGGTTCAGGCTTAAAGGGAAACAAAACAGGAAGGGAGGTCACCTCTGTCCAAGAGCTATCCTCTAATTTTGAACTGCCTGCCCCTCTTCCTGTCATCCTATGAGCTTGATACATGGCCTTGGTACTTATCCTCCCCCTTAAATTGTAAGCATCACAAAGTCATGTATAACTGACTTTCCCCATAGCGTGGTATTTGGCAAGTGTCTCTTTTTTGAACATACGTAATTAACAGCTATTGGGAGTGATTAAGTAGAAAGCATTATTATTCAGCAAACCTTACTCTAGGTAAATTGAAACTTTTTGCATCCCTCTTTACTTTTACCTACTGCTGCCCACTCAAGGAAATGGAAGTGTTATAGGAAGAGAACAGGAAAATCAACTTTGGAGCAACATGCTTTCAGGATGAGGCTGGTGCTCAAAGGCCATGCTTTAAGTTTCAGAGGACAACCTGAAAACACTGGGGTTTAGGGGTCAGAAAATATATTTCTATAATTCCTTTTTTGGTTTCTTAAAATATGTCCATGGTCCAAGATCAACAAACTAAGAAGTATGAGCACATAGGAACAAAGTTGAGCGTTGTCATCCATTAAACTTATAACCCAGTAAATTTGGCACATGATATTGTTTGATTAGATTCATATGTTAAGACATTCATATAAGTCACTTTAATTAAAATGATTTTTAAACAACTAAATAAAGTAGTTCTAGAGGCAGCAAAGCAATGGGGAAGGCAAAACTGGATGAAAAAAGCACAGTCAGGTCCCTCTGAAGCCCACTGGAGCTATGTAACTCAGGAATAACTCCTCCCTCTGTGGCATTGGAATAATAGCAATACTATACATTTATTGAGTGCCTCCCATGTGCCCATACTGATTTTCACAGTTTACTTGTATTCACCCATTTGTGTCCCATTTGCCCACAAAGCTATTATATGACAGGGCCAGCCACCTTTGACCAGGGTAAATCTTGAGACCCTAGGGAGGGGTAGACCTTTCCCTTTTGTTTAGGAGCTGACTCCTTTCACTGTGCTCAGAAAATGGCACCCAACAGTCCAATTGACAGCTACAATTGGAAGCTGGACAGACAAGCATTAAAGGAGCAGTGATAGACCCGTCCTCTTGGGCAGGGTGCAAAGGAGGTCTGGGATGAGAGAGAAGGCAGAGATATGATCAGTGACACATGCAGGTCCTAGGTAGGCCCTTAGGAATAAAAGAAAGGGAAAAAGGGAGGAGACTTAGAAAGGGAACTGGGAAAAGATAGCAAACAACTTCTAGGTCCTTTACCCAAAGAGTGTCCACAGGTATTTCAAGTCATTCACAGTCCTGTGTTACCTGCCTCCAAAAAGGAGCATTGATTAGATACAGTGCCAGAAAAACAGACAGCTGTCAGGATCTGGTGACAGCGAAAATGAAGTGATGCTTGCAGGCAGCATCGGGTGGTTTGGTGTAGATGGGGATGGAGAGAAGGTGAAGACAGAATGCTGGGGTCTTAATTGTCTCTGCAAATTGCTCTAGACATTGTCTTTTTCCATTTTTCTTTCAAGTGACTGGCGTAAGCACCACGTGTTCCAGGCGACAATTTCAGTCTTCATATTTGCTCCTTTGAAACGTGTCAAGCTTTATTACCTTTTCCCAATCAATAGAAACATAGTGAAATTGTTATGCAACAGGCCCAAGCAATAGTAACAGTTTAAGTATTTACCTGGTAACATGGTCCCCTTGTACTAGTCTTTCCTCTGATCTGACCCTCCGCCACAAATATTTTGGTAAACGCAGCCTGAAAACAACAGCAGCAACAACAAAGAGCTATGTAATTGTGTGCTTATAAAATGAGATTGTATGCCATGTTCCAAAAAAAATTACAAATTACCACTTCAAATATGCTAATTTGGCAGGGGTGGGGAAGAACATTTCTTTTAGACTGTAAAAAAATAGTAAAAAGGCAGAAATGCTGATTTAAGAAAAGATACTGCTAAATTGGAGCTAATTCAAAGAAAGGGACTAAAAATAATAAAAGGCCTCAAGGAATGAATATTTTCAAAATTGAGAGAATTTAAGAGTCTAACATGACAAACTACAACCAGTCCTACAAATACCTCTGGGGAATTGGATTCCAAGAGCCTGCATTGTTCAAAGGAGAAAAAATAAAAGCACTGAAATAAAAGCTACCCAAAGGAAAAAAAAAAAAAAAAAAAAAAAAAAAAACCCAAAAACTGAACTTCTAAAACTAAATGTTTTAAATGTTTTTACTTAGATCAACTCTCAGATGCCTGGAGTCGTTAAAAACTAGCCAGGCAAAGCATTTGTTTTTCAGATAACGAGCTCTAATCGAGTAAGCAGGGTGCGGTTAGTGATTTATTATCTCATACATTTTGAATCTCTTATGTCTGGACTTGAATAACACACAGGAATGGTTTGGAGCTGTTTGATATACCTGTGACCAGTGTTCCCTTTGTAGGCACAGAGTGGGGCACACCCAAAGCTTGAATAAACTATGAGAGTTCCATGTCCATTACAGGGACACAAATCTGTAAAGATGTTATTTTATTGAGAATAAACCTGATCCATAGTAAGGCATTAAAATGGTTAATGATTAATTTTTGTGGGCACTTAATTTCCCTTAAATATTTATTTTCCAGAAGTGTTGACAGTTTGGAAAAAGAATAATGGAAATCTGCAGATCTTTTACACTAGGGAAAAAGAGAACAAAAACAAGGACTTTTAAATATATCTTGTATATATGAAAATACACTGTCCCAAGAAAGTCTGCTGGCATTTTCAAAAAAGAGGAAGAATGAGCCGAGTATGGCCTCTACCTACTATAGCACCACCCTCCAGAATTGATCCCATTTTCTGTTCTTTGCACGCACAATGATGTGTTAGAGATTTAAATATTATGTTCTTGAAATATAATAGAATCGTCTCCATACAGACTGTCTAGACAGGGCAGGGATGTCTGTTTAATTTCATTTTGCATAGCAGCTAACAGTCTTTTACAAATAAATGCTTTTGATGATGATGTTGATGTTACTATAAGCAGGTGGCCAACATTTTTGGGATAGAGCTCGATACCTTAGCATTAGCACTTTATAGTGCATGCACATAACATGGAGTGTTATATAAAATTTACAAATGTCTGGCTATTTATTGAATAATAAATAATTTCAGCACATTTTATGTTTCTTAATATTACCCTGTTAAATTTGTTTATGTGGAGGAGGAAATATCAATCTGCCTATTCTGCCTAAGCAGGCAAGAATCCCTACTCGCTTTTCTTTGTGTCTGAAATGTGCAAGTATTCTTGTAAATTTATATTTTAAAGAAAGAAGAATTAGATATCCCACCCATGAAAAAACTATCAAGATTTAGATTTCCTGCAAGATTTGAGAGAATAGAATTGGAGTTTCTACAATGAAAAATGGGACCTCTGGTTCATTTATTTAATATGTTAGTCACTCATTCTTTCAAAGAATATTTGAGTACTAGTATATAAGAGAAAGCCAGAGATTCCTGCCCTTCTGGAACTTATACTTTAGTGGAAGGAGACAGGCAATTAAAAATGAGTATAAGAAAGTAAATTATATGGGATACTTGAAGGTGATAAAGTGTGATAGGGAAAAAGGAAAAGTTGAGAGGATAAAGAGGAATCAGTAGTGGGAGTGGTTGTTGCAATTTTACAGAGAGTACTCAGGGTAGGTCTATTTGAGAAGGTGATATTTGAGCAAAAACCTGATGAAGGTGACATAATTAGCCACTTGGAATCGGAGCAAAGAAAATTCTAGGCAGAGGAAATAGATAAGTTATGTGTCCTAAGGTAAGAACATTCCTGTAGTGTCCAAGAGAGAGCTGGGAATCTCTTGGCTGGAGCCAAGTGAATAAAGAAGACAATAGGAGGTGATGGGGCCAGATCTTTACCTCTATCTGAGATATGGATTTTGGCTTTTATCTGAATGTCGCGAGGGGCCACTTTAAAGCTGTAGCAGAAAGTTTACACAGTTTGCTTTATGCTTTAATAAGCTCATTTTGGCTGCTGCATTAACAAAAGTCTCTAGGAGAGCAGGGGCAGAAGACAGATGATCAGTTAGGAGACTATGGCAAGAATACAGGTGACATGATGGTGGTTTGGACTAGATTGTGGTCAGATTCTGCATACTGTGCTTATAAAACCAACCTTTCCCAATGGATTGGGTGTGGAAGTCAAGGATGACTCTAAGGCACAGTGGTTCGTAAAGTGTGGTCACCAAACTGGCAACAACAGAATCATCAAGGAACTTGCTAGAAATGCAGTCTTGGACTCCACCCCACATCTACTGAATCAGAAACTCTGGAGGGTGAGGCCTCGGCAATCTGGTATTTTTCACAAGCCCTCTAGGTGACATTGATGTATCCTTGAGTTTGAGAAACACTGCCTGAAAAAGATGGAGTTGATGGGGACTGGGAAGGTGAGACTGCAGAGGGAACAGATTTGGGGAGGGGGAAATCATCAGGGGTCCAGGTTTGGACTTGGGGAGTTTGTGATCTCTCAGATATCCAGATGGTAAAGGAGCATTTGTATATAAAAGTCTGAAGTCCGGGAGAGGGGTCTGAGTTGGAAATAGAAATTGAAACACTGGTTATGTTTCTGAGAACAAAATATCATATTAA
The DNA here is from genome assembly GCF_014898765.1 of Herpailurus yagouaroundi. NCBI lineage: Eukaryota > Metazoa > Chordata > Mammalia > Carnivora > Felidae > Herpailurus > Herpailurus yagouaroundi. The sequence continues at coordinate 6,768,303 of NW_024412401.1, forward strand.
ATTGGGTGGTATCAGTGGGTATTTACTATTTAGTGGTTTCACCTTGACTTTGAATAAAAGAAGTAGAAAGCCAAGTAATGTCAACAACAATACCTAAAAGAGGCAGCCTGCCATCTACTTACATGTGCTAAGAGATCTGAGAGCTTTAGAGCTCCAGAGCCTCCATTCCATTCCAGAGCCTCCATTCATTTATTATGAAGGAAACCTGTGGTCTTTTCCTGTTTTACCACCAGTACATTGAGGTTTCCTAATATTTTGAGGGTAAAACGTAGAACTAAGAAGATTTTCTAAAGTCATCAAGTAGGTGATAAATTTCTGTATATGTGTTTATCATAAAGTAGCAATCCAGAATTGCTGGGGAATAGAGTAAATGCCTGATGAAGCAATTTTGATTTTGTTTTCTTGCATAGTAGCTTTTATGAAGAGTGAGGGGTTAGGGCAGGATGAAGGGGAGGTGGAAGATCCAGAACAGTTGCAAGGTAGGGAAAGGCAGTGGGAAGCATAGATGTCTTCCATTACTACAGTTCATAGGGCCACCTAAATACAATTTCCAGTGTTTTCTTGATACTGTCAGGTATTAATAGTGACTCTGTAAATAAGGCCATGGAATGAGAATATGGCATATATATATAAAATTAGCAGAAAAGTCCAACCACTGAATGACAGAGTCAAAGCAGAGAGATGTCCCTCTGGAAAGAAAAATGTCTTCTTTAAGAAAGAAAATAAAGAAAAAGTAATGCTTCTCCTGACCCTGAATCTATTTTCTGTATATTTTTTCAAAACCATTTTAAAGCCCTTCAGATCCTGCCACCTTAGCTGCTGAGATATCATCTTTTACATTTCACCCAGTGAGTAAACTCTGGAAAGCCTAACTCTCTTTTATCCCACCATGTAATCTGATCCACCTATCATCATCAGGGGACATCTGGGATCCATCTTATCTTTCCCACTGGCTAGTTGATTAACCAGAAAGTGTTTTGAATTGGATTCATATATGGCAGAACTCCACGGACTTTATGAATTATAATGGAAGCAAATAAAAGGTCAGATTTTATTTCTGTGCTTTTAAAAAAGAAAATTCTGTTACTGTTCAGATTGAGTGCTTAAAAATTGGAGAGAAAACCTATTATATTGTATTAATGGCTAAATACAGTAAATTCATGGGATCATCTGACTATTTAAATAAAATATAGTTTTTCAGAGTGAGGAAATCCTAACTCAGTAACCTGACACAGAGTTGTTAATCCACAGGCATATTGCAGTTAGAAAGAGACAGAAGGCCAGGGAAAGTGTTAGATTGCTCATTCTTGCTCCATTTCTACTTGATGGTGTTTCTGGAGACATATGAGAGGCTGGAAGTTGAGGATCTTTAATCGGGTGCATCCTTCAACACCATGTTTTTGGCCAGGTTCTTGGTGGAGGATGTGTTTAGTTCAAATAGCCACTAGACTTTTCAATAATTTTAATTGTTTCATCATTAGTACCTATGATCCAGGTTCGATTCATATATATAAATATATGGAATATATATTCTATATTTGAATTCATTTGTTTTCTTCTTTTAATTATCTCCATTGAAAATTCATGATTCCTACTCCTAAGCTTTTATGAGAACCAAAATCACATAGTATATATCCAGTACATTCAACATTCAGTGTAACCCAAGGAAAACCACATCTCATGGGCAGAACTGATGACATATCATGTCATAAAGCATCTCTCCAGAAGCTGATATTTCACAGATGATGCCCAGGATAAGACGTTAAATACTTTTCAAAGCTATTAAGGCATCGGTTTCTAAATCTTACTTTTAGGAAGATTAGAAAAGATAGTGGTCTCATGGACTAAATTATAATTAAAAACTAAAAACCTTTTTTGTGTGGTGAATCTCTGTATAAATGAGAACTGTTCTGTTGTAATTATTATGATCATACTGGTGGGACAAGAGACTATGATGACTGCTTGAGTTTCCACTCTGCAGCTGGGTGATACAGATGTATCAGGGGTTCAGTGAGGGTCTTGAACTATGCTTGAGATGTTTTGGGTTCAACAAAGAAGCTTTTGCCAAATCCTTCTTCCCTTAATTTTTAAACATGTGTATTTCAAGGGAAATTTGATTCATATGTTTCTGATTCATTTACACTTAAATCATCAAAATGTTATTTTGTAAGAGCTATTTGATGTCCAAGAAGCTTTCTGAACCTGTTTTATAAGTCCTCTTAAGTCCTTTTTCTTAAAACAGGAAGTTGCATTTTGCCAAGTACAAATAAACTGAAACATTAAAAAGGTTCAAGTTCAGTTTCCAACTCTGAATTCTGGGTTTTAAGTGCATTCTCAATTTAGCAAAATATATTTTCCCACCCCTGCAAAAATATGGGTTGAATAAAAGATAGTAATGATAAAAGTGAGTAAAGGTATTCACAAGCATTATTATTTTTAGAGACCTTTCTCCCATTATGAAAGTTCATGAAACCTGTAACAGGTTACTCTCAGAGCTATTTGAAGCAGGTGAATTGCGAACAGGAACATATGTGCTCATGGGCTCTCTATGTTTTCTGTTTTTGTCACAGAAAAAAAAAAACCCTGTTTTGTCACAGAAAAAAAAGTGTTAATACTTTACCTTTTTACTTATTTTAATTTTGAATGCCTTGGAGTCTTATTTATTTTAGTAAAGATGGGAAGACTGAACACAGTTTGTTGAATAGAAGAGACCCTGCAGTTTTAGGTCTGTACTAAGACTATGTAACATCAATTTAAAAACATAACTGACACTTTTCTTGGAATTGGATAAATGCAGAAAATTATATCTGGTTCATACTAAGAGGTCTCTTAATTATATATTACCCTTATTACTTTCATGCAGAGGTGATTCAGCTTGACCCTGTAATTCCCTTACAGCTGATTCACTTTTATTTCTACAAAAAGGAGGTAAAAATTACGAGAGGGGTTGGGGACCGTTCTAAACAATTTCCTCAGTGTTCTGCTTTCTTGAGTCCGCTTCAATATTTCTTTTGTACCACTGAGAAAGCAAGTGACTCTTGAGATAATAGGTAGTATGCAACTGAAAACACTATTTAAACATTATTAATTAAACTATCAGTACTGCTGTGGAAGCTCCCATGCAGTGGCAGCCAGGGAAACTTGTTGATTGTAGAGAGTAGGTTTTACTTACAATCTCTGTTGTGTCTCAAATGGGGGAAATTTAGGAAAAGGATGTGTAGATTGGTGGGCAGTGTTCAGCCATAGGATTATGTCAGGACAGAAGTGAGTGAGGTCTAAGCAGAGACTGAAAGGAGCTAGCGTTAAAGCATGTAGGTTCAGATACGTTGTGTTAACATCCTACAATTTACCTGTTGTGTGATTCATAGTATAGTTTTGCAATGTGTGGTTTTTGTTTTATTTCTCATGACGAACAACCAAATATCACAACAAAGTATAACACATGCTTACTGATTAATTCATAGACCTTTAAAAGGTTTTAAACTATAGCCTTTCATGTATGAAATTGATAAGTAATGAATTTTGGGGTGCCTGGGTGACTCAGTCGGTTAAGCATCAGACGCTTGATTTCTGCTCAGGTCATGATCTCACGGTCTTGAGATCAAGTTTGTGAGGGGCTCCGAGCTGTGCATGGAGCCTCTTCCAGATTCTCTGTCTCCTCCCCCACTCACACATGCATGCTCTGTCTCTCTCTCATTCTTTCTCTCTAAAAGAATATTAGTAATAATAAGTAATGAATTTTAATTATACTTTTTTTCAGACAATATTTGAAATCCCTTAAGCCTTGTTGGGTACTCATGTATCTATACCTGTGTTATATAAATTATTTTTCCTTTCATACTATGTTTTCTTCACTCCAAGAGCACATCTGATACTATCAGTAAAGTACCTTTGAGATTTTATATTGTATTTTAAGCTATTTTATGTTCATCTTAAATAAACATTTACTTGTTTATATACCATCTTGCCCGGAAAGAATTTATGCTTCCCCAAATATTAAAATCTTATATGCTACTTAATAGTACCACTAAAGTTTGAAAAAAAGAATCAGGAATTCCATTTTATAAAATAGAGTAATGCTATTCTCACAATGCTTCTTTAAAGAGAAGGAACCCTTGTATAAGAAGAACCCTCAGAAATGATCACGTAGGAAGTAGGACCTCCTAAAGCCTGCATGCAAACCCCTAATTGAGATTTTAAAAATTATAGTAAAGTCCTTTCAACAAATGGATATTCTATAATCTTCCATAGTAAATCCTAATCAGAATGCATGTGGAATAAAATAAATCTATCTGAAAGCCTTTCCGAGGGACAGGTGGTACTTGCCTTTTTAAGGTTGAATCTTGTTTCCTTTTACTAAAGAGTATCGTGTTTTAGAGAGTAAGCATCATGAGTTATAGTTTTAATTTTAAAATGCCCTTTATAAAGTATACATTTAAAATATTCTTATTTTCCATTGTTCTCTGCCAATGTGATTTAAAATTCAAATTCAGAGGATCTCATAATTCTCCAGCTTTTTCTCTTCAGCAGCTTCACTGAATAATCATAGTAATAGCTACCATGTACAGTCTTCCATGTGCCAGTATTTGGCGACATAAGCCCATGAAATTCTCACAGTGACTTTGAGAGATGAGTATTATTGCTTCTGTTCTAAACAAAAGGAAACCTGGACTCAGAGAGACCCACTGTATCACAGCCATGCTCGCGTGCAAGAAGCCCATACCTTTCCACTCTGCCGTGTTGCCTTAAGCTAAGGAAATTCAGGCATCAACGCTCTCTTCTCTTTTTTGTTCCCCATATTTAATTCTAGATACTGTGCACCCTACATTTTAGAAAAACTCACAAACAATCCCACAAAAATTTTCAAATGAAATTATTACAACTTTGTGCAGGGAGTTGCTATAGTATTGCCATAGCTTTCGTTATTAGAACTGAAAGCAACAGACATGTGTTTCAACTAACCCACTGACTTCAGTAAGTTTTACTTAAGTTACAGGGAAACTGAAATAGTATTACATTGTGGAGGGATCCATGGACCAAGCAACATCTTTCAGAAAATATATGTCGAGGTGACTATTTCTCAACGAATATCAATCAGATCTACCTCAAGCTGATTACTTTCCCATTTAACTTTAATCCAAAACTATTTCAAGGTGATTACTTGCTCAGATCTTTACATTTTCAGGGCCAAACAATCATGACTCTGAGATGAAATGAGAGTGTCCATCGGGAACAACCAGGACATTTGCTTTGTTTTCTAAGACTTTGACAGACCACATGGCTTCTCCAGTTTTCTGTTTGGGCTGCCCTCATAACCTATTTGTGTCCCTCCTGCCTTTCCTCTCTAGGACTGCCCACCAGAAGCAGGCGATTTCCGAGCTCAGCAATGCTCCGCTCACAATGATGTCAAGCACCATGGCCAGTTTTATGAATGGCTTCCTGTGTCTAATGACCCAGACAACCCCTGTTCACTCAAATGCCAGGCCAAAGGAACAACCCTGGTTGTTGAACTAGCACCTAAAGTCTTAGATGGGACTCGCTGCTACACAGAATCTTTGGATATGTGCATCAGTGGTTTATGCCAAGTAAGTGCTGGCTTCTTCCCATTCTACTTTTCCAGAAATTTTAGCATCTCTGTGTAAATAGCTTCTGTATGGTCCTGCTATCTCAATCATTCAATGTTACCTTTTCTAGAGTTTATAAAGGATGGCAGATTTGAAAATTGAGGTTTAATTTCAGTTAAAACTACAAATGTTGTGTTTGTGTCAACGAAAAGAGAGCTGGCATTGGATGTTTTTTTTTCCCCTTGCTTTGAGTCTCAGCTGAATACGAAAGGCTAAAAGCTCTTGGATGTGTGTGTGACTTTTGTATTAGACTCTGAAATTACCTCTACTTTGGTTGTCCCTGAAACGTATTTGTATGTTTATGTGGTGTGTGTGTGTGTGTGTGTGTGTGTGTGTGTGTGTGTGTGTGTTTGGAGGCATCAATTTTCATCTACTTAGAGCTTTGGAATTACTTGGGTAAGATTAACTCTAAAATCTCCAAGTAAACTCTAGGCAAACTTATTTCTTCATTATTATAACTGTAATTTTTTGAAAGTGCATGCAAACTAATGAAGGGCTTTGACAGTGTGAGCTAGGTCAAATTTCATCCAGGCAAGTCTTTAAAATAGGGATAACAAAGAAGTTAGATTTCTCGTGTCAATTTATCAACTGAGTGGGAGTTAGTAAGAAGAGGGAAAGTTAGTAGTTAAGTTAGTAAAGAATGTTTTCAATGCATCTGCCATCTTTATTTTATTTTTTATTTTTTTTTTCAACGTTTATTTATTTTTGGGACAGAGAGAGACAGAGCATGAACGGGGGAGGGGCAGAGAGAGAGGGAGACACAGAATCGGAAACAGGCTCCAGGCTCTGAGCCATCAGCCCAGAGCCTGACGCGGGGCTCGAACTCACGGACCGCGAGATCGTGACCTGGCTGAAGTCGGACGCTCAACCGACTGCGCCACCCAGGTGCCCCTGCCATCTTTATTTTAAAATCTACCCTGGGTTAGGATCACCAGCATAGTTTTTGGAACAAGCAATTGCTATCATTTCTTGTGTGCTATACCTGACCATATACTTTTATATTTCACTAAGTAGACATTTTGAGAATCCTTGCTTCTCCCAAAATAATATTGGTTGAAATTTTTCTCTCTTTGGAGTCTCTAATATAACAGCTAGTAGTGTAAGAAGAATAAGCATAAAATATGTTTCAGTAAATAGTCGCTCCAAATTCACATGTTTGCTGAAAACCTAAACCTATATTCTGATGTAAAAGGAATAACTGTAATTGAATTACTATAAGAAAGGTGAAATGTCGGACATGATTTTCTGCATATGAGAGGGGAGACAGACATGCTAAACCTTCATAAGATCTAGAAGCATAAGACAGGGAAATTGTGGTATGTCCTAGCACTTCTCAGGTAGGAGGATGGAGATGATGTATATATACATGGCTGCAGATTGCTTTATACACAAGAAATATGTGAATTTCAGATACAAATTTGCATATAGAGTCTTACTATTGTAGAGATAGGAAAGGCCTAAGGGATTATTTAATCAATAACCTAAAAGGAGATATTTGAACATTGTTTGTGATATTTAGTGCTTGCTTCCTTCTCTGGGATTTTTACTGATGTTGAAATGGAATTATGAAATCTGTAAAAGCTTTGGGAATGATAGGGAATTGTAAAGCAAATACATAGAGGAAAGAGGTTATGTTGTAAGGAATGGCAAATAAAATAATTTTAATCCCTTCTGTGTGTTTACTATTGGAATAAAGACAGATTTCCATTTGGTAAATGAAAAAAAAGACAGACAAATTATGTGGTTTTCTGAAAGTTACATGATTGATCATGAAATGGGACTAAATTCCATGTCTCCTGACATCTACTGCAAAGCTGTTTGCACTGTCGTACCATGATGAATGGACCAAAATAAATAAGACAGGTCAGCAAAGTAAGTGTCCTTTCTTCCTGTTGCATAGGAGTTTAATGTGGCCTGTCTTTTCTAGACTAATCCTGCCAGCTGGCCTCACATACGTTGGCAACTGAAAGGGAATCCTATCTCAGCAGTGAAAGAATAGATTTTTATAGATATTAAATATGGAGTGGTAGTGCTGGACATTTGGTTATAAGTATAAACATGCCTCCTTCAATTCTTGGGATTGTGACTTGTTAGATTTGTGGGGGTGCAAATGTAAATTATAGAATATATGAAAAGAGGCAATACCATGGTAAAGGAGGTGAGATAACTCTGATTGCATATAAGCACTAATACATGGTTTGGCTGAAGAGCACAGTACCCCCCAGGAACACAGTAAGAAGACAGGTAGTTTGGGAGAAAACAGTGGATACTTGAATGGCAGATAGGACTATGGCTAACAATGGGTGGCCAGGAAAGAGTTTTAGTGGAGAAAAGACATAATCATAGTTCTGTTTCAGAAAGATTAATGTAGCTACAGTTGTAGGACTTTGAAGTACAAGGCCTGAGAGCCAAAGAGACCAGCTGAGAGGAGGCTCTTAGAGGAGCCAAGGTGGGGCAAAGTGGGAGCCTGGGCCAGAGCAGTGACAGCAAAGAAATAGCAAGAAAACTACGCCTAAAACCAGGAAAAAGTTTTCATTTTGATTACAACTAGAGCAAAGGGTAAAAGCAATAAATCAAATTAATCATGCTCAAGGGATCAAAAACTACAACTTAATATGAATTTGTAATGGATATAATTTTGGATCCTTGTTACCATTACCATAATAGCCTGTGTTTTCATGATTAAAATCTACTTGAGTTTTATGAAAAGAGGGAAGGAACAGACAATAGCAAGATCATCGAGGAATAGGGATGGAATGTTTAAATGCAGTGTATAGTTTTTTAGAAGGACAAGAGTAAAGTTAATCACTATAAGAAAATCACTCACTATTACCTCAAAGAGTTTAATACATAAATCCCATTCTACTTAGAAAAAAATCCTTTATTTAGCTTGTATCTGCATATTGATCATTCATATTTTCAGTCTTCAGTAAGAAACATTAAGAAAAAGTCATATTTTCATAATTTTTGAAACTGTCGAAAGTCTCAATGCTAATTTAATGGGAAGTTTTTCACATTCAATAGTTTCTTCTAGTTTCCTGAAAACAAAATCATCTTCCCTGCCCTATTTTCCCTTCTCTTCCATTTCTACCACATTTGTTAGAGATTCTTAGCTCTTTCTCTGGCTCTGTTTTTGCCTTATTATAACTTTTTCGGCAAACTGTTTCCAGTATTTTTGATGCTAGACAGATATGAATTATAAACTCTAAAGAAGCTGACATCCAGCTTTGGAGATAGACTTGTCTTGATAGAAAATGACAGCATAACTATAGAGACTTGTCACCTGTAAGTACGAATTATTTCAGTTTTACCTATTGAATACTCAAGTAAGAACCACATCCTCAAACTGGGCCTTTAACTGTTCAATACAACTATGGAGTCTTAGACATTTGGAGCCAGGAGATAACTTAGAAGTCCACAGACAAGGAGAAAAGGAAACTGAGACCTAGAAACTGTCCCAAGGTTGTGAATGAGTGGGTTGTCTATAATTGTTGTGGATTTGCTTCGGGAAAATACTGTAATCATCACCATTTATAATAAATACCTTATTCTTAGAAATGTTAGAGCATTTTATTGGGCAGTATACTCATTCTAGTAATAGTAGTAGTAATATTAATCCTAAGATAACTTCCATTTTTTTGAGAGAGAGTGTTTGTGTGCATGAACATGCTCACAAAAGCAGGGGAGGGTGAGAGAGAGAGAGAGAGAGAGAGAGAGGGAGGGAGGGAGAGACTCTTAAGCAGGTTCCACACTCAGTGCTGGAAGCTCAACTCGGAGCCAGTCTCGTGAGCATGAGATCATGACCTGAACCAAAATCAAGAGTCAGACACTTAACTGACTGAGCCCCATATAGCTTCCATTTTTGAGTGACTACCATACCCAGCCACTTTACGTATAATTTTTTCTCATACAAGTGAACAGCATGGCTTCAAATTTTGTGGGTCCATTGACAAATGGATTTTTTTTGTCAATAAATACATTAGGAAAAAAATTGGAAATTTGCAACAATTTGGAAAAACAGATGAACTGTGTACATTTAGAAATATGGAAAAAATTAAGCAAAGGTTAATTATGTCATGGATACACAAAATGTGTGTAGATTCTAGTCTATTTTATCATTTACTGACTTAAGATACACACCCATCTATTATAAAAAATTAAAATTTATCAAAACTTACATACAAACACAGATTGTGCAATATCTCTTCATTTTTTATGTTGAATGTTAGTAATACCTATATCATCTATGGTGCTTTCTATCAGTAAGCAATATTGATATAGACATTTCATCTTATGAACACATGACATAAACTTGCTATTTTGATAAATACAGCACAGAGCTAAAAATGTATTTTCCTTATGATTTTCTTAAGATTTTCTTGGTTCTAGCTTACTTTATTAGAAGAACACAGTACATAATATGTATAACACACAACATACTTTTAATCAACTGTTTATGTTATTGGCAAGGCTTCCAGTCAACAGTAGGCTCTTAGTAGTTAAGTTTTTTTGGAGAGTCAAAAGTTACATGTGGGTTTTCAACCGCACAAGGGGGTTGGTAGCTCTAAATCTCAACTTGTTCAAGGGCCAACTGTATTTACAACGCTACTTATTAGGCATCATTCTCTTCATTTCACAGATGAAGGACTGAGGTTCAGTGATAGAACTTGCCCAGAAACACCAAGCTCTGTCTGGTGCTCCTACTCCTTCTGGTGAGGCTGAGTGGACAGAGACAGGAGCCATCTGATGTTCAGGAATGGTTCCCAAATGAGGCTGCATACCAGAATCACTTGCAGAGCTCTTAAAAGATACAACTCTTCGTCCCTGTGCCCCAGAAACTCGGATTTATTAGTTCTCTGTATATAGAACACTCTCCTTATGATCCTGTTGTTTGGTCAGATTTATGAAGCACTTACAGATAGAAAAGCAGACAGGATTTAAGGTCAAAGGCCATGGATTGGAATCTGGCTCTTCTTTCATAACCTTGATCAAGTTGCTTAACCTTCCTGAATTCTATTTTTTAATCTGTGGGAAATGAGATTGTCTCGCAGACTATCAAGCGCTGAGATAATTCGTGTGAAAACATCTAATGAACTATATATAAAGTGCTATGAAAATGTAGACTACCTGGAACATTTTAAGTTGCAAAATATATCAAAGTTCTGGTTCCCTGTGTGAGATTTCATAACTTTCAAAAGTTTCTAGAAAGAGCTGAAGTAAGCAACTTCTTGTTCTGCTAAAAGCATTAAAAAAGAAAAGGAGAACTTCCATCATGTACTTCACCATCATCATTTCGTAATTGAAATGTTTTTTTTGTTTGTTTGTTTTTTTAATTTTTTTTTCAACGTTTACTTATTCTTGGGACAGAGAGAGACAGAGCATGAACAGGCGAGGGGCAGAGAGAGAGGGAGACACAGAATCGGAAACAGGCTCCAGGCTCTGAGCCATCAGCCCAGAGCCCGACGCGGGGCTCGAACTCCCGGACCGCGAGATCGTGACCTGGCTGAAGTCGGACGCTTAACCGACTGCGCCACCCAGGCGCCCCGTAAATGTTAATAACAAGGATGTAGTAACAACCTGATTTCAGAATTAAGGACAATAACATGAATATGGTCTGCCTTATGAGAAAGTTACTACACTGTAGTTAGTTTTTTTTTTTTTTCCTCCAGAGCACAGAAATTGTTATAGTGCTTCCCAGACCAACATTTGGAAAACACTGCCTTTGAGATCTAGTCCAGCCCCGAGGAATATTGCTCCTAGGTATGATTTTCCCAGGATCTTACAGCTTGTTAATGGCAGGCTAGAGGTCACAGAATGTCAGTGTTTATCAACATTTTTGATTGTGCTCCCTGTGTTATTTCATCAGCATATCCCATGGGCTAAAATTTTGTTCAGCTTTAATGCTATCGTTTATACGTGAAAACAACAGGTTTAGTGAATATATCTTTTCAAACCACATTTCCCCCTTTCCCTCTCATCCTAGAATCTGATCATTGTTCCTGGGAAGTCATTGTGTTGGTGTCTCTGAGCTTACATCTCAGACAGAAATTCTGGGATTCTTATTTGCTTGTTGTCGTTCAAGTCTCTATGAAGTTGGAGTTGAGGCAGGGCTGGGTTAGGGATGGAGTTTGTCATCATCTGAACAGTTAGGAAAAAAGGCTCTGGAGTCAGACTGCCTGGTTTGAACCGAGGCACCACCATTCATTGCTATGTGGCTTGGAGCCCGTTCCCAAGCCTCCGTTTCCTCATCTGCAAAATGAAGCTAAGGTTTGTAAACTACCTGATAGGATTTCTACAAGGCTTAAGTAATTAGATGCTTACATTGCTTACCATGAGCTTGATAAACGCGAGCCTGCAATAGCAGTCTTTGTAACAGCGGCAGTGGCGGTGGCAGCAGCGGTGGTAGTAGTCGTACCCAAACTACTTCTTGCCGCTGACTTTTTTAAGTGCCTGGGTTAATGCAGTTATACGTACAAAAGGGGATACTGACTTCCCAATGAGTGAACAGACCTTCCGTTAATTTCCTGTGGCAACCTTCTTTTACTAATAGCTCCACATTGTACCATTATCAGCTCCTGATCCAGGGGAGTGAATTGCATCCTGTCCAGAGTTAATGAGCCATCACAAATAGGATCAGCTCTATTAGTACTGCTGTTATTCATTTATTTGCATTATCCAAATTGCCCATGTATATTTGCCGTAAAGCACAAAGCTGGTTTCTGTTCTAAATGTATAAAAGTGAGTAGCATAAATTTACAGATAGAACATATGCTGCTGTTAAAAATAATTTTGAGGTTATTTTGAAGTCAAATTCAGGAAAGTGTGCTTTATTTTTATAATTAATGAAATTCGTCAGTTGCTACCTAATACGTGTACATCAAAAAAAGACAAAATGCCATTATAAACCAGCTCTTTTGTAATGAATCCACACATTTGTAATATTGCTTATTGCTATTTTAGAAAATAAAGCATTTCAAAAAAGAAAAGAAGAATTTTTTCTAAGTAATACCTTGTAGAATAGAATATTGTTTCAAAATGAATAATACAATTAAAAAGTAAGCTGCAAAGTGGATCATGGGGTTTTGACATCTATACTATGGCAATGTTACAATGAACCATGCTTCTAACACAGAAGTTCTTTCCATTTTTAATAACTCCTGAGGTGAGTAGTTAGAAATGAATTAAATGGGATGATTATTTCTCCATCTCTGTCTGTGACCTAAGTCACCAGTATCAAATGTCTACCAGTTATTCTAACAGTGGTGATGTCAGAAACAAAGACTTGGCCATTTGCCTTCTGTGTTTTGCCGTCTACTTCCATGTGGAAGCATGGTCCATGCTTAAAAGATTTAATGTGTATTCTTTCTTTCTCTCTCCTCCCTGTGATATAGTAAAGATGAAGTGTTAAGTGAGCTACTACTTACTAGTTAAATTTTGGCAAGTAACTTAGTTTCTGAACATTGTTTCAATTTCTTCTTCCAAAAACATTGCTAGATGTTGAGTACTGAGGAGACAAAGTTAAGTAAGACCTTTTCCTTCAGGAGTGATACTTTTGTAGGGTTATTGTGAATAATTTAGTTATTTAAAAAAAAGTATTCATGTGACAAATATTTACTTAGGAATTACCTGTGGGTGTGCTCGATACTGAAGATAGATGAATGAAGAGGAGAAAACAACAGTCTCTGAACTTACACTCTGAGGAGGGATCTGACAAATACACAGAAAATTTTACTATCGTCACTATACTACATGCCTCTCCCTGAATACAAAAATGTACATTTGAGTCACTCAACTATATTCTCCTCACTGTAAACAGAGTGCTCTTTGTAGAGTATGGATTTGGCTTCATTTACCTGCTGTAATCATTTATATTGTGCGCTTTAGTTTCAGGGTAAAGAAAGCCCAAATTTCTTTATACAGTGGGTTTCTTTACTGGGTGGCGTAAGACAACAGAAGTTTATTCTTTCACGGTTCTGGAAGCTAGTGTCCTCCAAGCCATGCTTCCTCTGAGCCTCTGGGTAGACTCTTGCTTTGCCTTTTCCTAGCTTCTAATAGCGGCCATCAATCTTTGCCTTCGTCTTCACAGGTCCATCTTCCCTTGTGCCTGTTGTTTTGCCTTTACATGGGCTTCTTCTGGTGTGTCTTCTTATAAGAACACCAGTGATATTGGATTAGGGCCCTTTGTAATTGAGTATGACCTCATCTTAACTTGGTTATATCTGCAAAGAGGCTTTTTCCAAATAACATTGCATTCGTAGGTGAGGAGGGGAGGGAGTGGTGAGAGAACTTCGACATCTTTTGGGGAGGCACAATTCAACCCACAATAGCATACATCTCTGTTTATTTCTGTATAGTAGTACAGACATATACATATATACACACATACGAATGTGTATATGCATCTACTTTTTTAAATGTTTTTATTTATTTTTGAGAGACAGAGAAAGAGAGAGAAGGGAAAGGGCGGGGGGAGGGCAGAAAATTCAAAGCAGTCTCTGTGTCTGATGCGGAGCTCAATCTCACAAACTGCGAGATAATGACCTGAGCCAAAGTCAGACGCTTGACCAACTGAGCCACCCAGGCGCCCCATACATATATTTTTCATAGTGCGTAGGAACCACATAGGGGAAATTAGCCTGTGGCCGACAGGTGGGATATTTAACTAAGGCATGGGGTCAAGACCTGCTCAGAGGAAGAGAACTGAAAAGACTTTAACCAGTGGCTAGAATTGAATGACAGTGGAAGGATAAAGGACTAAAGAGGGCATCAAGGCCTATGTCATGAGGAGATGTGTCAGGTGTATTAAGAAGACTGGGGACTTGTAATATTGAGGGCAAAAGAGTGCCTTTGAAATAACTCAAGGAGACGTAAGATAGGGTACGATGTGTATTTCAGAAAGAGAACTGTGTCTGCAGTGAGGGCAAAAGATTGGAAGGGGGCAGAAATTGTTGGTGGGATGAGGAGAGATTTTAATACAAATTAGGAGATGGAACCCATGGACTGGGTGACTCGTTAAATGCAGCAGGAGAGAAAATTGAGAGCTGAAGATCGTGCCTGGTTTTCTAGTTCGAACAATGTGTGTGCGTATGGTGCGCCCCTTCCTGGAAATGAAACATAGGACGAGGGTCGGGCATTGGTTTTAGGCAGTGGTGAGCGACGAGAAAGTAATGCATGTATCGTGTCTGTCTGCCATATGATATTCACGCAGGGATTTTGCACCCTTTTTCTCCCCCTCTTAACTCTGCCTTCTTAATCGAAAGGTGTGTTTCCATTGAGTTTATATAGTCACAGGCCTGTTTATGCATGGTTAACCTTCTCGGGGGCCATGTACTAGTTAGGTAACAAGTCAATCTAAATGTTTGTCTCTTTTAGGAGAAAACTGAAGTGAAACTAATGCATACCGTTTTAAAGCTCCTTGAGGTATCCTCTCTCTTTGAAGAGCTAAGAGATATAAAAAGTGACATTTCCTAGGTCCTCATTCATCTCATGTTATTTCCTTCCTGCCATCCCAGTTAGATCCTTTTTTTTAACTCACGTATCATGTCTACTCATGGAAAACGTTTCTCTGTTATATTGGAATGTTTTTTCCATCTTGCTATTCAGTTTGTGAGGTGGGAAACCTTTCTTCCTATAGCTTTCATAGAAAACCTTTTTTGAAAGTTGTATCCATTCAGTTTGCCCTTTGAAATTAAGCGTGGCTGGGAAAGACAGATTTTGTTTTCCCAAAGAGATTTAGTGAAGTAGATGAAGACAGAGTGAATCTAATGTAGAAAAAAATTCAAATTGTTATCCTTTTCTGTGTCATATAGTCTTCAGAGTACACTGTGCATTTCACCATGTGTTTGTGCCAATTCTTTGGGATCTCTTCATCATTTCTATTTTACAACCGGGGCGATTGTGGCCCATAGAAGTTCATACAACTACCAAAAGGTAAAGCTGCAATTAAAATCCTGTTTTCTCTCTTGCATGTCACTCTTTCTTCTGGGAAAAGATATTTTCACAATGAAGCATAGTTTCAGTGAGCATACCTCATTGTTAGTAGGGATATAGCTGTGTATAACTCAGGAAAGGAACCCTATGGCTTAGGATTCCGTGTTTCGTTAAATGAAAGCCCTGCCAGGATCTGACAACTTTCTTCAGTCATCTCATTATGCTTTGTTTCATGGATGATTCCTCGGGCCACTTCTTTGCAAAAATACTAAATGTACTAAATTTTACCTAATTATCTTTAAGAGTGTTTCAGTATTGTTAGCAACTACAAAGTTTGAGATTCCCCAAGACTACCCTCACTTCATACCAGCTTCAAGTTGGGCATCTCCAAACCTCGGGTTTGATAATTCACTAGAAGGACCCACAGAATTCACTGAAAGCTGTTGTACTCAGAGTTACAGTTTGTTACAGCAAAAGGATACTGATGAAAATCAGCCAAAGGAAGAAGTGCATAGAGCAGGCTCCAGAAGAGTTCAACTACAGAACTGCCAGTTGTCCTCACCCAGTAGAGTTGTGTAGACGGCGCTTGCTTCTCCTAGCAACGATGTGTGACAATACACATGGAGTATTGTCAAGCACGGCACCGCCCAAGTCTTGATGTCCAGAGTTTTTATCGAGGTTTGCTCACATAGACTTAGTTGACCACCTGCATGGCTGACCTTAGTCTCCAGCCTCTCCAGAGGTTGAGTTGATACCATGTGGCCCAAAGCCCTCACCATAAATCACATTATTAGCATAGACTCTCTGGTATGGCCCACAGCTCTCAGACAAACAAAAACACCCTATTGGTCAGGAAATTACAAAGGTTTAGAGATTACCTCTAAATCTAAATCTAAATGTGTCTGTTTTTGTGCCCATACCATACTGTCTTTATGATTACAGCTTTGTAATACACCATAAAGTCCAGAATTGTGATGTCTCCAGCTTTGTTTTTCTTTTTCAACATTACTTTGTCTATTCGGGGGTCTTTTCTGGTTCCATACAAATTTTAGGATTGTCCTACAGCAGTCGTAGCTAAACTAAAAAATATGCCCTGCTTCTATTTTTTGTTTCTAACTTTGGAGAATCACCTTATTACCTATGCCGGTATTCCATTAGAACTACTGCAACATTTACACCAAATAGTTATTTGTGTGTGTGTGTGTGTGTGTGTGTGTGTGTGTGTGTGTGTGTCTGTGTGTGTGTGTGTCTTGAAACGTTGTGCAGAATAGTACAGCTGCTTTAGAAAACAGTCTGGCAGTTCCTCAAAATGTTAAACAGAGTTACCATATGAACAGGCAATTCCACTCTTAGGTATATACCCAAGGGAAATAAAAGCATATGTCCACACACACGCAAAATTATACTCAGTTATTTATAGCAGCATTATTCATAATAGCCAAAAAGCAGAAACAACCCAAATGTCCACCAACTGATGAAAGGATAAATAAAATGTGGTCCATCTATATGGAATATTATTCTACAATAAAAAGGAATGAAGCGTGGATACACTCTATAACACGAATGAACTTTCAAAACACTATGCTAAAGTGAAAGAAGCCAATTCTATCGAGACAAAAAGTAAATTAGTGCTTGCTTAAAGCTGGGGATTAGAGTAATGGGGAGTGACTGCTAATGAGTATGGGCTTTCTTTTGGGGGTAATGAGAATGTTCTAAACCAGTGTTGGTGATAGTTACACAATTCCATGAATGTACTAAAACCATTAAATGTACACTTTAAGTGGGTGAATTTTATGGTATGTGAATTATACCTCAAGAAAGGTGTTTCTAGGGGCACCTGGGCAGCTCAGTTGGATGGGGATCCAAAATTGGCTCAGGTCATGATCTTACAGTCCATGGGTTTGAGCCCTGCATCAGGCTCTTTGCTGATAGCTCAGCCTGGAGCCTGCTTTGGTTTCTGTGTCTCCCTCTCTCTCTGCCCTTCCCCTGCTCTCTCTCTGTCTCTCTCTCTCTCTCTCTTTCTCTCTCTCTCTGTCTCTCTGTCTCTCTCAAAGAATAATTAAAACATTTTTTAAAAAAAGAACATTGTTTTAAAAATGTAGTACAAAGATTCAAAAGTCTATGGACTAAATCTAAAGGCTGTGTTTTCTGTGACCTTAAATAGAGCGTGACCTCACTATTTGACAGAGTTAATATGACTAACCCATTATTCTACAAGGGTGTCGTCTTCATTCATTATTGTTTCAAGAAGTCATTTATGACCCTAATTATCTGTATGTATTAAAACTGATTTAGAAATTGGCACATGACAGGTCTTGAATGAATATATGCTGAATGAATGGATAGTGATATCAAACTGGAAGGCGCACATCTTTCCTTTTTTTTTTTTCTTTTGAGTGAAGCAAATTTGGACTTGAGAAGGTATTTTCCTAGTATAGTAAATTTTCAACAAAGCATTATCTGTTTAGCTGTATCAGATATTAACTCTGCTCCTTAATTCACTGAGTGATTTCACAGAAGACAGTTTGAAACTAAAATGAGAATTTACAGTCTTACAATTTAATGCTTCATTTTACATTTGAGGTATTTGAGGTCCAGCTAGCCTCAATCAAATTTTTTTTAATATAATTTATTGTCAAATTGGCTTACATACAACACCCAGTGCTCATTCCAACAAGTGCCCTCCTCAATGCCCATCACCCATTTTCCTTCACCCCCACGCCCCCCCCCCCCCCACTGTCCACCTTCAGTTTGTTCTCTGTATTTAAGAGTCTCTTATGGTTTGCCTCCCTCCCTCTCTGTTTGCATCTATTTCCGCCCCCCTCGCCCCATGGATTCTTTTAAGTTTCTCAAGATCCACATATGAGTGAAAACATATAATATCTGTCTTTCTTGGACAGTCATGATCCTTGTCTTCAAGAGGCTTCCAGTCTTAAGGTGATGAGGCTCAAACACAAATAACTATAATCAGCAGGAGCAGCATGTAAAAAGAGGGAGAAGATGAGTTTGGGACTTGGTCAAATATAAGCTGAAGTCTGACTTCTAAACTTACTATCTGTGTGATCATGGAGTAATATATCAGCTCTTTAAGCCTCATTTTTCTCACCTATTAAAAGGTAAGAATGCCTAAGATTAATAATAAGAGCTGATCTTTATTAAGCTGTTCACCTACCAGGCAGTGTGCCGTGTAAGCACTTTACATATGTTACCTCCTTTAATTCTCTCGTGAGCCCGTGGGGGATTGTCATGCTACCATTTTTATAGAGGAGGGAAATGAGGATTCGAGATTAAGTATTGTCGATTCAGTCATTCAGTTTATTGAGCATCTAATGCTAGGCATCTGGCTAGAAACTAGAGATACACTCCATGTACAGAAACTAGAGATACACTCCATGTACAGTGGAAGCAGGTAGGAAGCGTGTTGGAATTTTCTTTTGAGGAGGCTGGAAGGCCTTGATGTCCCCCCTCAAGTTATCTTTTCCCCAGCACTCAGTCTTTCAGGGAAACTTCCCAGGGGAATTAATATTCATTCTCATCTCTTGTACCTGTTACTTTCTTGTTTCCTTTGTCTTTATATTAATTTTCATGCCCATCTTGCCAGTTAAACTGAGACCCCCTTACTGGCAGACCCCCACCTTATTCTTTGTGTATTTAGATTGATTTGCACAATAGGAGACAGTTGTGTGGATGAATCGGCAAATCAGTAAATCTCTCTGTTGACTGTTTTTGTCTCCGATGACCAAACCCTCTCTAAATCACAAAAATTACTCATCCTGAATGTCTTTTTTTTCTTATCTTTTTAAAAATATAATTTATTGTCAAGTTGGCTGACATACAGTGTATACATTATGCTCTTGGGTTTGGGAGTAGATTCCCGTGATTCATCGCTTACATACAACACCCAGTGCTCATCCCAACAAGTGCCCTCCTAGATGCCCATCACCCATTTTCCCCTCTCCCCACACCCCCCCTCAACCCTCAGTTTATTTTAATTTATTTGTGCCTTGTTCTCATTTCCTTCAGGCTGAAACAAAGTCCATTTATATAAGTTAATTTTTTTGTTTGTTTTATGATACTAGGCTAGAAACACTTTAGAATTTGGGGACTCCTGGGCGCCTGGGTGGCGCAGTCGGTTAAGCGTCCGACTTCAGCCAGGTCACGATCTCACAGTCCGTGAGTTCGAGCCCCGCATCAAGCTCTGGGCTGATGGCTCAGAGCCTGGAGCCTGTTTCCGATTCTGTGTCTCCCTCTCTCTCTGCCCCTCCCCCGTTCATGCTCTGTCTCTCTCTGTCCCAAAAATAAATAAACGTTGAAAAAAAAAATTAAAAAAAAAAAAAAGAATTTGGGGACTCCTGCCATCCATTCTTTATTTACCATTACTTAGGGGATGGGCCAGGTCTACCCAGAACCTTTGCCATCAACATAACTGTTGGCTTGCTTAGTACATCACCCATATCAGATTCTCTGGATGAACTCTCATTGCTGAAGCCCTTAGATCCTTCCTGGGATTAGTCTCACAAAATGCAAGGTTTCCAAAGACCATAAATATCAATTAGGATTCCAGTATGATGTACTTTTTTCCCCAAATGTATATTAGAAAATAGATCTGAAGAATGTTTGGTCCTACAGGATATTCCATGTTTCAAGTAGATGATCCTCAGACATAGTTTTAATTAGTTCAGTTCTCTCCATAATTAAGGTAATTATTAAGTTTGTGGTCATAGGTCCTCCCAGAAACTTGAAATGCAAAGTTTAAGTATATGAGAAATTTGAAAGATTTGAAACTTTTCCTTAGGTTTAGAAAAAAAAAAGTTAAATAGTAAAGTAAAAATCAGGAAAGCTTTTTGAAGCTGGGTGTCTGAAGTCACTTCATATAATTGTTTAAAAATGTGAAACTGGGTGGTTCAGTCAGTTAAGTGTCCGACTTCGGCTCAGGTCATGATTTCATGGTCTGTGAGTTTGAACCCCACATCAGCCTCTGTGCTGACAGCTCAGAGCCTGGAGCCTGCTTTGGATTCTGTGTTTCCTTCTTCTGTCCCTACCCTGTTCACACTGTATCTCTGTCTCTCAAAAAGTAAATAAACATTAAAACAAAATTTTTAATATGAAAACTCAAATGTAAATATGAAGGGTAATTAGTAAGTAATTGTACACTAGCTGATTGGCATATTTCCAAAGAAATATCAAGTAAAGGTATAGTTTTTTTTTTTTAATGTTGTAGCTACTTTAATTACCAAAATCCTTAATAAAAACAATTTAAAGCATCAGGTACCTTCCAGATTTTGAGCCATGAACATAATTTTACCCAAGTTTTAACATACTCATGGTTGCCGCAGACTCTCCTGGAACATTCGTAGGAAGGGCTACTTGCCAGTATCAGGAAAATCCACCCAGACACCTAAAATTAGTGTCGTACACCCCACCTGTTCTTTCTATTGCCTCTTGGTTGTACTGCCTTGAGGAGTTCAAATCAGGAAGGTACAAAGTGTTTTTTGCTGTGGGATGCCTATTTTCGATCCAAGGGAACACTTAAGAATCTGAGAAATCTAGACAGAAAGGCAAGAACCGGTCTGTGTGGTTAACAGAACCCAGAGGCCAAGACAAATTCAGAGGGCTTGGGAAATGTTTTGAACCTCTTTCCAAAGCTAATCACAAAACAGTGGCTTTGAAAGAAACCTTGGAGATCACCAGCTGAATCTCCTCACTCGGTTTCTGAAGACACTGAGCATCAGAGCAGGCATGTGACTTACCCAAGGTCTCTGAGCAAGCAAGTAGTGGAGCCCAGCTTCAAAGCTGGATGTCTTCTGGCTCCAAGTACAGTGCTCTTTAGTCTGTATTAACGGCAAGTGCTTTTTGTATGTGTGATTTTAAGGACCTGTAGCGTTTAAAGCATTCTTCTGATTTGAATTATTTATTCATTTTGTTGGTCTCTTTTACCATTATTGAGTACATTTCAGTCCCTGAGCTAAATTTCCCTCCCTTGTGGCCAAATTATCACCGAACATTCCATTCACTTAAAGATTGTTGTACTATAAAAGAAAATACAAGTGGAAAACCTTGCCAACAATAAACATTCTAAAAAACTTACACCACTTCCATTCCTGCAGAAATGCCAAGTGCAAACCTATTGCACCTGCAGGCTGTAGCAATCACACAGTGGCCAGGAACTGGTGGCTGGCTAGTCCCATGTGCACTTAGGATTATGACTAAGTTTGAGTATAACTTTAGTTTCTTTGCCAGGAGAGTGACAGGTGATTTAAAGAAACAAACAAGTATTTTAGGGAAAGAGTGAGTGGGGAGTTAGGAAAGCTTGGGAAGAAATGGCCAAAGTCACATTGAAATGAAAGAACATAGCCAGTGTTTTGCTTTCCCAAGCTCTTAACTACCGCATATTTGACGTCTTCTTCGCATTGGGTACTCTCAGCTTCTGAGGGAGAAACTTCAGTATTACTGTTGGTTGTCAGAAAGGCTTGTTAATTTGTTGATTCTCCCATTCATGCAAACAGCTTTTTATTGAGTAAAATGATACAATGTCTTGCAGCCATTTCCAGTCTAGATTTTTATGTGACCTAGGTACGGATGAATGTTTTTTTCTTTTTTCTTTTTATGCATAGTGATTGCAAGGACATGGTTTTCTGGGGTAAAGGATACAATTCAATTCGGCTGGTTAAGGCAAAGATATACTCAATGGTGAAGCAAGTTCAGCTCTACTGGCCCCTGCCCTCCCCCTCCCCCAGGCATGCTCTGAGCAGGGTATGTGCAGCTAGTGCTGACAAGGTATTTGGAAGGGAGTAGGATACCATCAGGTCAGAGGAACACTGAGTCTCTTCACGCATGGGTTTTTTTCAGAGAAACATTTTTATGCTCATTTAAAACATACTACTTTTAAAGTTTATTTATTTTGAGACAGGGTAAGTAAGAGAGGGGGAGAGAGGGGGAGAGAGAGGGAGTCAGAAAATCCCAAGCAGGTTCCGCACTGCCAGAAAAGACCCCAATGTGGGGCTTGAACCCACGAAACCGTGAGATCATGACATGAGCCAAAACCAAGGGTCGGATGCTTCACCAACTGAACCACCCAGGCGCCCCATTAAAACATGCTTTCTTGGGGAGTGTGTGTATAGAATGGTTTCATCAGGGCTACGTAAGCATGGCCTGGTATTTTCCCAAGTATTCTCCAGGTTTCTCTCTATAATTTGGAGTATAGTTTTCGTTTTCTCCCGAGATGATTATCATAGCCCTGAAGCAGAGGTTGCAAACTAGCAATCCTCCAACCAAATATATCTGCCACTGACAACTTTTCCTCAGAGGCTGTAGTCTGGTTTTGTAAAAATTTGAATTAGTTGCCAATATGTAAATATATTTCCAAGAAAAGTTCATATTCACAACATATCTTTTAAAAAATCAGATCTGCAATATTTGGTCTGCACTAGGACATAGTAGCCATTTGATAAAGCTGAATAGTTGCTCCAGCCATGAGATGGCGTGGACACTTCTAAGCCTGCATCGCTACCTGGACAGGCTGACTCTGCAGCTCTCTGTATCTCTGACCATTCCCCAAAGGATACATAGGCTAGATATTTTTATGGGCAAGGGCAAAGAGTTAAAATCATCATCATGGTAATTGTAAAAATAATAAAATAGTCCACCTCATATACTGAGCACTAACCATGCCGGGCACTGTGCCGAGTGCTTGACCTAAACCTCACACGAACCCGATCTATAACCCAAAGGGTTAATTTGCTTGCTTAAGGTCATATATCCTGGGAGTGGCTGAGTTAGTATTTGGACTCTGATGCGTCAGACTTGAAAGCTTATACTTTTGAATATCAGATAAAGAGCACCTACTCAAGTTTTTTAAAACCTTAAGATAGGAAAATACAAACTCTTAACCTGTGCAAATGGTGATTTTAAAAGGAAAATAGTGCAATTTCTTATTGTTGAAAGTATGGATTTTATTTTTGTTATCTTTCCCTTGATTCCAGCCTTGTACTGTCTTTATTTTTTTTTAATTTTTTTAATGTTTATTTGTTTTTGAGAGAGAGAGAGAGACAGAATGTGATTGGGGGAGGGGCAGAAGGAGAGGGAGACATAGAATCCGAAGCAGGCTCCAGGCTCTGAGCTGTCAGCACAGAGCCTGACGCGGGGCTCAAACTCACAAGCCATGAGATCATGACCTGAGCCGAAGTCAGACGCTTAACTGACTGAGTCACCCAGGTGTCCCAAGCCTTGTACTGTCTTTAAAGCCTACTTCTTTTTAAGTCCAGAATATTATAGATTTACTATTGGTTTCCTTTGGCATTATTTCCTTCACTTCTGTTTCTTTTCTTAAGGATTTCTCAAAACCTTTAACTCCTTTGCTTTTTTTTCTCTCCTCTTTTAGTTTTATTTTTTTAATCAATTTATGTATTTTTGAGGGAGAGCGAGCACAAGTGGGGGAGGAGCAGAGAGAGAGAAGGAGAGAGAGAATCCCAAGCAGGCGCCATGCTATCAGTGCAGAGCCCAAAGCAGCGCTCCATTTCAGGAACCACGAGATCATGACCTGAGCCGAGAACAAGAGTCGGATGGACACTTAACCAACTGAGCCACCCAAGCACCCCTCTCCCCTTTTTAAAATGCTGGAGGCATACCTCTTGACAAAATTTTCTTCTATACACCTAGCTTCAGGATAGGAAAACAAATGCCCCTCCTAGCAAAATATGTATCTCTTTGTTAAAGTTATTTTGGTTACAAGCAATAGAAGTGTATTCTGTTCAACTAAAATTCAAAAGAAAGGGTATTGAAGGGATAGATCAATGATAGGACTATCAACTATTTATTCAGAAAAACAGTTACTGGGTGGCTAGAATCAAAGAGCACGCTGAAGGGCCAGACCTCGGGAAACATAGAAACTAGGGCAGCTTTGAGGTCCTTAGCTACAAATGTGCCCAGATCTGGACGAAGACTTCTGTGTTTCTCTGTCTCCAGCCACTTTTTAAATCCCAAGAAGACAATCTGGTCTGGTCTAGGTGTCTCTGTTATTGACCTAATTAGCCCTGACTAGGGGATAAAGCAACTAAAACGGTCATGGCCACTAGGGACCTCTTAGGGATGCTATATATGACTGTGCATATGGTGACAGTTTTATAAATTGCTTGTATATTTCTAAATCAGGGATTCAGTCTACATAAAAGTAGACTTTATTAAGTGTGTGTAGCTTCTGTGGGATAATGTAAAATTACTGACATAGGCTCTTAGAAATTTTAAAAGTCCAGACTTTTAGTTGTTTAGAAATTGTCTAAGAAATATCCCAGGTATTTTCCCATAATAGGAAACAATCTATTAAGGCAATAGTTCTGCAGTTGCCTTAAAATTCTACCATCTTCCATTATTATTAGTAATTCTAACAAAGTACTACAGTGTGGGCTCATGCACTTAAAAATGTCTTAAGAAATGGATATGATTTTGCTACTGCCTACTGCCTACGGGAGAGTAGTTACACCCCGAGTCATTCTATTCCCTGGACAGTAAGGTGCACCCTTAGTGGGAGAATCTGATGGGCTGGAAATGCTCAGAAGTTAATATTGATAGACAAGCCATGGAAAACCTCTGTGTTGGTTCATACTAAAATCTTTTTGTACTAGGACAAGATGAACCTTCTGCTGCAAACATGAGCCTCCTCTCTTCTTCAGCCAAAAGTTCACCAGGGTTCAAACAATGTTTTAATGGATTCCAGCAAGACTTCTGTGGGCCTTTAAGGACGAAGTTTCTGGTGTGCAGCCTGGAGGAATGTGTCTAGCACAGTACCAGCACTAGAATCAGGACCCACCTGGCTTCAAGCCCCAGGCCAGCCTTCTAGTCTGCTTCCGATTTGGGGGGGACTTGGCAGGTTGCCTTTATTGTTCCAAAGTACTGCCGCCATTCCTTAGTTCACAGCTCACATCTCACCTCCTCTATCAACCCTTCCCAGGCTGATGAGAAACTAGTCCCATCTGTACCCCAAAGCTAGTACATAAAACCTTTTATTCTCCCATTCAAACAAACAGAGACAGACAATTCTCAGTTGTCCATATTGATACAGGAGTGTGCTCCTGTAGAGAATCTGTTACTGTATCTAATCTGTCAAGACTTTTCTTCCTCATAGAGAGGTGTTTGACACATGCAGATAAGTAGGTCAGACATGGAGAAGCAGGGGGACTGGGCGGCTGGCTAAGGGCACAACCAATGTGTTCGTGGTGGTGAATTCTGAGTTTTTGATACCTGTTCTGAATACTCCCATCTTCCTTCCTTATCCTAGGTCAGTGGGCAGCTTCTGAAGTAGCAAATTAAGTCACCTGAATAATGAATAATAATATTTTTATCTAAAATGAGAGCTCCATTTTTGAGTTTTAAAGAATAGCAGCGAACAATATTTAAAAACACACATTAGCATCTCCTTCTTGCCTTTCTCATTTCTTCAGCTTCCACAGCCGTATTTGTTGTTATAATTAATAGTGTTAGGAGCTTCTCCCATTGGTACACTTTAAGAGCGTTACATTGTTATAATGAATTCTCATAACAGCTTTTGAAGGTGTTATTGGAATTATATTACAGAAGAAACCAAGACATGGAGAAATGTGAGAACATGGGCAAGGTCATACAGCTAATAAGTAACAGAATTTGCATTCAAGTTCAAATCCATCTGGGGGCGCCTGGGTGGCTCAGCCGGTTAAGTGTCCAACTTTGGCTCAAGTCATGGTCTCACAGCTCATGAGTTCGAGCCCCGCATCGGGCTCTGTGCTGACGGCTCAGAGCCTGGAGCCTGCTTCGGATTCTGTGTATCTCTCTACCTCTAACCCACTCGCATTCTGTCTGTCTCTCTCAAAAATAAATAAACATTAAAAAAATTTTTAATAAAATGTTTTTAAAGTTAACGTTTTAACCATTTTAGATAGATAGTTCAAGTTCACCAACATTAAGTACATATACATTGCTGTATATGTAATCATCTCTGCCATTCATCCCCAAACGTTTTTATCTTCTCCAGCTGAAACTCCATACCCATTATACAGTGATTCCCCATTCCCCCTCCTCTAAGCCCCTGGTAACTATCTTTCCATTTTCTGTCTCTATTAATTTGATTATTCTGGGTACCTCATATAATTGGAATTATACAGTATTTGTAATCTTGGTCTCTTATTGAACTTAGTTTAAAGTCTTCAAGGTTCATTACTCTTGTATCATGTGTAAGGTTTTCCTTCCTTTTTATAGCTTGAATAATATTCCATTGTGTGAAATATTAAAATGATAAGCTGAGCCATATTAAAAAGTGAGTTTAGGGGCGCCTGGGTGGCTCAGTTGGTTGAGCATCCGACTTCAGCTCAGGTCACGATCTCACGGTCCGTGAGTTCGAGCCCCGCGTCGGGCTCTGGGCTGATGGCTCAGAGCCTGGAGCCTGCTTCCGATTCTGTGTCTCCCTCTCTCTCTGCCCCTCCCCCGTTCATCCTCTGTCTCTCTCTGTCTCAAAAATAATAAATAAACGTTAAAAATTAAAAAAAAAGTGAGTTTATTTGGGTGTTTTCCTATTAGAATCAGGCGGTATCAACACGGGACATTGTTGGGAGCACTTACCAACAGGAGCCGGGGGAGAGACTTATTTAAAGAAAGTGCAGAAGCAAAGAAAGGAAATTATTTGATTGGCTATAACTTAGAGCCTAATTGACTCTTACTGATTGGCTGTCTTTGCTGTTTTGATTTTGTAACCTTGAGGCATTTATAGACTTAGATCTAGGTTTCCTTACGTAGGCTGCCATGGCATTACAGCCACATCAGTCTAATGGCCTCCTTGTTTAATTTAACAGTATATACCACATTTTGTTTATCTGATCATCAGCTAGTAGGCACTTGGGCTGTTTCCATCTTTTGCCTGTTGTGAAGGATGCTGTTATGAACATGGGCCTACAAATTATCTGGTTAAGTCCTCGCTTTCAGTTCTTCTAGGTATATATCCAGAGCTGGAATTGCTGGATCGTATGGTAATTCTATGTTTCATTTATTGAGGAATCTCCATACCGCTTTCCACGGCAGCTGTACCATTTTTCATTCTCACCAGCTCACCACCTACTCCTCTTGTACCCATACTTCTAGCTTACAAAGCTCTGTAAAGCATGGGCTGTGACTTCTCAGCTGTTTACCCTCCAACAGCCAGGACAATACATTCCCATAAAGGGTGTTGAGTAAAGGGCTTGCTCATTGTGATGGAGATCATGGCCCTGAAACTTCTTCAGCTTCTCTAGGCAATTTACAAAAGTTTGGGCTTGGGATTCCTGGAGCCTGTATTCTTCCCTACCTTTTCTCCCTCTGCTGCTCACAAGCTCAGAGAATAACCATGAAAATGGTGAGATGCTGTCTGCTGGAAAGAAAGAAAAGTATAGCTGTGCCTCTTTGCATACCAATGAGGTGTTTCAGAGGGCTGCGGCCTGCTATGTATGCGGGTGTTGATTTATGATAGCATGTACACGTTTGGCAGGCTGAATCCACGTCTGCAATTTAAATGACCACTTACAAAATGGAGCCTTTTCTTCAGATCTAATTGGACCCAATGCCAGCATTGTAGTTGAGAAAGCAGTTATGTCTGAAAGAAAGTTCGAATCCCATTGCAAAAGAAGTGGGTCTTGTGGAACTACCAGATAAGCACTTAGTCCAGAAACGTAACCTTGACAATGTACACATTTTAAAGCAATGCGTGATTCTATTCAGCTGGGGATTCTGCCCTCTCTTTAGGAAATCTTTATGGAAATGGGGTGGACAGGCACAGAGACAGAATTGCTCTTTCAGGGGCGTAAGTGGGCTGCCAGCTTCCCACCTAACTAACGCTTCCCATGGTCCTCATTTTTTACTTGTAGTTGTCCTATGACAGGAATCTTGAACATATCTGGAGCTGAAGTTGCCAGTGTTCCTGTTTTTTGGAATTATGTGAGGTTCTCAAATAAAAACTAATACGAGAATACTCTGTTCACATGCTTTCCAAATGTTTTTATTTTGCCTCTGACAGAGAAGGTCAGGACTGTGCGTCATGGTGCTTTGGTATCAGAACGCATCCTTCTTCCCTCACGAATTGGCCTCTGACCCAAGCTGGGTGGAGGGAGCAGAGGCAGGTACTGTATGTGTGAATCAGGTGTTCAAGTCAGGATGCTAGAGAATTGGCCGTGTGTCGTCCTGGGCTTTCTTCTTCCTGACACTGCGTGGTACAAATCAAAAGTTCGCCTGGAGGTCGTACTCAATGGCTACTGGCAGGGCTTTTGAGGTCTTTGCCGGGTCAGGCCGCCCATATGTGAGCTGTGTTTGGGCTGAGTTCAGCTCCTTTCCGTCTTCTCCCTCCTCACTGCCCCCCTCCTTCCCCTTAGTCTTGCCAACTGCAACTGAAGATGTTTTCCCCTCTGCTTAAGGTAATAGCTGACTTAATGCCAAAGCCAAGCTACAGGCAAGCATTGAAAATAAATTTGCGGAGGTGGGGGTGAGGGGCTTCATACTATTGGAAAAAGCCTTGGAATCTTTTTTTGGAAGTTTTTGTGTCCCAAGAGACTGTCCTGCAGAACCATCTTCCCCTTTTGAATGTCCTTAGTTGGGTCTAAGAAACAAACGTAGTGAACATTATTGTTACATGATAGGCTAGGTTTTAAAGCAGAGGTACAAACATTCCCTGAAAAACTATGTCTTTAAACAGTGTGCTGTCATCTAAGAAGCTGCTACATCCCAGCGGTGCTTCCCTACTCCTCTGAGTATACAGACAGCTGACTTAAAAGTCCTCTGGTAACCCTTTTGCACTGCTGACAGGGATGCAAATTGGTGCCGCCACTCTGGAAAACAGTATGGAGGTTCCTCAAAAATTTGAAAATAGACCTACCCTATGATCCAGCAGTTGTACAACTAGGTATTTATCCAAAGGATACAGGAATGCTGTTTCAAAGGGGCACGTGCTCCCCTATGTTTAGCACCCCTATGTCGATAGCAGTGCTATCTACAATAGCCAAAGTATGAAAAGAACCCAAATGTCCATTGATGGATGAATGGATAAAGAAGATGTGGTATATATGTATATGTATATACACACACATACATACATATGTACACACAGTGGAATATTACTCGATGATCAAAAAGAATGAAATCTTGCCATTTGCAACAACATGGATGGAACCAGAGTGCATTATGCTAAGCAAAATAAGTAAGAAAGACAAATATATGATTTCACTCATATGTGGAATTTAAGATACAAAACAGATGAACATAAGGGAAGGGAGGCAAAAATAGTATAAAAACAGAGAGGACGACAAACCATAAGAGACTTAAATACAGAGAACAAACTGAGGTTTGCTTGAGGGATGTTGGGTGGGGGGATGGGCCAAATAGTCAAGGAGCATTAAGGAGGACACTTGTTGGGATGAGCACTGGGTGCTATATGTAGGTGATGAATTACTAAATTCTATTCCTGAAATCATTATTACACTGTATGTTAACTAACTTGGATTTAAATGAAAAAAAAAAGTCCTCTGGTGTATCAGACCACCCAGTGTAATAGGAATGAAGTATTACAAAGAGGTTGGAACCCGAAGTCTGCCATTTTCTAGACAGGTGACAAAAAAATCACCTAGGTTTGTCATCTGTGCAGTCAGTTTGTGTAAGGCTTGGTGAACTCAGCAAAACATCAGTCAGTACCTGGGGGACATAGTCGTGGCTTCCTGATAATCATGATACTTTCCCCTTCACTAGTTATTTATTGTTGTCTCTTCTTGACATCACATTTGACAAGTGAGAAACATCCTTTGCCACAGTCTGTCTACAATTTCTTAGTATAATCTCCCACTCTTAAGAATAATTGTGGCTGACACTATTTATTTTCTACCTTCCTTTCGACTCTGATGCAACACTAACCACAAAACAGGAGGCTTCATGGACTGCAGCTGGGAAGACCACACCTTGCTAAGGCAAGTGACAAGGGAATCCACGTGTCCTTAGTCTTAACACTTTCATTGGAAAGAGTTTAGAAATAGAGGTTAGAAATCATCTGAGAACTCAATGCCCGCATGTTCTGGGCAGCACCATATTCATAAAAGCTATAATGCTGATACTAACAAATATTTTCATCTGTTCTTTTAAATTTTTTTTAATGTTTATTTATTTTTTGAGAGAGACAGACTGAAAGCTGGGGAGGGGCAGAGGAAGAGGGAGAAACAGAATCGGAAGCAGGCCCCAGGCTCTGAGCTGTCAGCACAGAGCCCATCGTGGGGCTCAAACCCACAGACTGTGAGATTATGACCTGAGCCAAAGTCTGACACTTAACCGACTGAGCTACCCAGGTGCCCCTATTTTCATCTATTCTTTGGTAAATATCCCAGTAAGTGATTCCTTCTAACATGCCTGCATCTACAGGAAATAGTTTAATACAAGTGGAATTTTAATATAGAAAATGGCAAGAAGACTAGGTCAAAACCATGCAAAGAATCCATTTGACATGACAGCACTTGAAAACCTTAAAATCAGTGGTTAAAGCATGTTTTTCTAGCAAATGTGGTATTTAGTAGGCCCAGTCTTGCAGAATTGGGGGACATTTTTATTTTAGATTCACATAGTTGTATTGATAAGGACACATTGCATATTATTTTAATATAAACCAATTATCCAAAATTTATATAACTTATACATAATACATACAGAAGATATGTTACTTGGTTTAGTATTTGTCAAATTATGATTGTTGCATGAGCCATGAAAATCTCCCCTCTTCTTTACCTCTGGTCCACCAGGAAGCAATAATGTGAGGGCATTGAAACAGGTAAATGTGTATCTTCATAGAAGTTAGAAGATAGCACATAGATAAGCTTTCTGTGCTCGTTTTTTAGGTAGTTTTAGAAAACTGACTAAAAACCAATTATACCTATTACAAAAACTTGAATCTTAAAATATGTCGAGATTTAAATGTAAATTTTTAGACATATGCTAAGTATCAAATTCCGTTGGATTTGAAATTTATAGTTTCAGCTGATTTTAAACTAGGACTATTATAGGAAAGAATAATAGTTCATTTTTATGAATGTGAGTGGGTGACTAGTGGAATTTTCTTGATCTTTCTCAATGGGAAAATTGTATGCAGTCATTTCTTTTTATCTCGGGGCCTTTGAGTGAATTTGGTTTTGTCTAAAATGAAAGAAAGGGCAGTTTATTTTTGCCACAGTGAGTATTGTAGTGATTCAGCAAAATACAACAGATTATCATAAACTCACAAGCCTAGATAGAGTTTGAAAGGGTGACCAAGTGGATAACCGTCAGTCTTCTTCCCACTCAATCCAGTCACCACATCCAGAGGCTGACCTAACATCAGATTTAGGAAATATAGAGCCCATTAAAAATCAGTAAGTCCATGTTTCTCTTACGACTTTGTGACTGCTATTTGATTGGTTTATTGCTAATTCTGATTGAGAAACCATTCTAATTCCCAGTTTTGAGCAGGCTACTTTTCCTTAAAAAAATAAATAAATAAAAATTTTAACTGATTTGTTTTGGTTTGCACATTCATATTCAAGGTTTGTTCCCCATTAACACAAATAGATTTTTTAATGTTTCTCCGACGAACTGGATTTGCTGACTACTCGCTTTCTTTCATTAAACTCAGCTGTCATATATTAACACATATATTAACATGTTCCTATGGGTGCAGACTCCCATGGAGAAAACAGGACTCCAAACTCTTGCTCCCACCTCTGAAAATATATTTTGCCCCAGACTTCAGGTTTTAGAAGACTGAACTTGAGAAATCTCTTTTGTGTTGACAAATAACGCTTAGTAATTGTTCTTCTCTTAAACATATTTGAAAGTGGTCTCGAATTAACTAGGTTAGTAGTCTAGAAGTAGAGCTAAGGAAGGATATTTTAAGAATCCTAAGCATTCTTCTATCATTTGAGTGGACTGCAGAGGACATTATTTGCTACTCCAACAGCAATCCCAGAGAGGCTTTTTACGTTTCTAACAGAGTCCTTAAGAAGTCCCAATTATCATTTCCTGAAGAGTCAATCAAGCTTGCTGCTATTTCACTGGCCACTTTTGCAAGGTGGAGGGAATTAAAAAAAATTTTTTTTTCAATGAAGCTCTCTTGCTCTGCCCTCTAAAACAGAGTCTGTTTCTTCCACAGGATCAGGGTTATGATCTTACTTTATATTTGCTATTGTCAGATCCAGAGGAACTCAAATGGATCTGAGCTCTTACAAACTTGACCCTGTACCTAGAACTGTGAGACAAGCAGTCTATAGGTGCTCAAGTCACCATGCCACCCTTTACAACCTCAGACACATTTTCACATATAGGAGCAGAATACCTCCCCTTTGCACAATGGCCACATATCCCCCCAAGGTAATCAGCACATATGGCCCAATAACTATGGGGACTATAAAACAGAAGGTTTGAGAGTAGAATTATCCCATAAATTCCAGGACATATATCAGAGTTGTTAAGTGGTAGGCCCTGTAGTAGATCTTCTTCTGTAAGCTATCACGTGAAATCTTTACAAGTATATAAAGTAGATTGATCATCCTCTTATAAGTCATGAGAGAACTGAATCTCATAGTGAACGTGTGTGATATATTCAAGCAAATGTACTAATTATCACTTCCAGGTTGAGTTGTTTGTTCCCCCCACCACGATGTCATGCTGCCTCTCTCATGAGTTAGGGCTATACAACACATAGATTCTTTATATAAGTAATGATATTCCAGGAGTGAATGTATGGATAAAAGACTGGGATGGGCACTATGGTCCTATTGGTCTTAAGTATAAAATTTCTAGATGGGGAGCAAATACTTTTAACAATTGTAAGACTCATGGTAGAACTGAGGATTATGTCATGGCTCTATTTGTTCCCTGAAAGAGTAAAACAATCAAAACAATTAATTTTTTTTCATTAAAAGAAGTTTACTATCCCATCCAAATATTTTGTGATATGACTTGTTCCTCAGGGAGTGATCTGAGGTTAACAACCTTTAGTTTTTCAAACTGATCTGAAACTTTTCTGCCTTGTGCAAGTATGATAGCCATATGGGACAGAAGTTTGGAGGCATTTTACAGATGATATTTTTATATAAACTCTTAGATAAACTCTGTTTTGATCCATTTTATCGGCTTTTACCCTAGGACAGAAATGTTAATGGAGAACCCAAGAAAGGAAAAAGGAAATGTCAGTTGAGGACGTTTATGACTGACTTTGAATCAGAATACTAATAGCCCCACCCAGAAGCTTCACATTAGAATAAGGTCATAGGTTTTGGGAAGTAACTAGGAATTGACTTGAGAGCCAAGGAATGGTGGAAGCCGTCCTGGCTAGGGATCCCAGATGCTTGGATGGCTGTGGGACCAGAAGTATTTTGGGAGACAGATATGTCTCTCTTCACCTTTCCTTTTTTTCCCCCTCTATCCTTGCCACACTCGTATAGGCAGCATACTACTGCTTTTTGGATATTGACTTCAGATAACATACCTAAACATGTGAGTGAGAGCATTGTTATTATATGCAGAATTTTGCTGACTTGTGGCCACATCTGGAATTTTGACCTCTTTAGATGTAAATTTTCACAGAATTTTCCAGAGCGATGTGTATGAGTGAGTTCTAACCATCATAGCAGAATGGCTACTTTGTGGTGACTTACTGAACAGACACATTCCAGTAAGATCCACATTTGTACCAGAGCAGAAGACCAGCTGCTATCTTTTCTTCTCAACAAAGGACTCTTGTGTTTGAACAAAAACTATGCATTATATGCCCAGCAGCAGAAGGGAGTCTGAGCAGTGATGTCAAAGTATACCATGATGTCACCACAATTCACAAAGAATTACAGTTAATGCCATGTGAAGTGAGGCCAAATTCAACACTTTCCCTCTTGGGCACTTCACAGTCTAAGAGACAGAAGCAAGGCTGGAGGTCACGCCTTTGTATAATTTTGTTTCGCATTCTCCAGACACCCTAATTTTGGAAGCAGGGGAGAGAAGAAGACAGCCTGTTAAAGAAAAGTCCACTGACCATGTGCCGAGAATGAATTCTAGTCTATGTCTATACTAGGATAATTCTTAGAATTTCTACTGAAGACTACTAGACAAACAAATTTAACCAAAAGCAATATGCGAAAAAGTCCATATGTTTTTAGCAATAAATTTACACCACAATTTGGCCAGACCCTGAAATAAATAAGAAAGGAGAAAAATAAATTAGATCAGGAGCACCTAAGAAACATAATAAATGTTGGAAATAAGACTTAGTCATTCTCTTTTTCCATTTCAGGGTATGTTTACCCAGCCATTAAGTAGATTAAATTCTTGATCTCAAGAAAGGCAGTGCTGGAAAAACACTTAAAAATATTTGCAATCTAATAAATTCACTGCTCCTTCTATCAGCTGTCTCATACCCCTAACATTGACATCATTTTCTTCCATTTGCTTAATAATATAAAGAGTTAAACATCAGAGAACCAGTGGCAATCCCCCAGCATCTCTAGAACTGCAAGCATAAGCAAGCTAATAAGGAGCACAGGACAATATCTCTAGCTCAAATGGTAGAGAAGATAGAAATAAGACGCTTAAAAAACAGCACCTGGTCACATCTTATTGCAAGGAGTCCTCCTTTAGCCTTTAACCACAGAGGTGGTTAAAGTCCCTACCCTTTGATGAGAGTGTGGATGGGTAGGTTGGAGGTAGAGAAGGACTATGGTTCTGATCCAGCCAGATGACCAGCCAAAGGGCTAGAGCCCACACAGAGTAATGGGAGGAGTCAGGCCTAGCACTGTCCAAGCTAAAGTCCCTTTGGAAAAGCCAAAAATCAGGTGCTCAGGAGATCAAGTACAAATTAAGCTTCCAGGTCCAGAGTTGATGTCAAAGCTAGGACGTGAAGCCTAGAGCACTGTGCCTAGTGGATAAAGAGGGAGGCTTACTTGAAAATAATAAGCATTTATACCTTAAGGCAATTTTGGAGCAGTGCATGAAGGACTTGAAACACAGTAGGCAAAGTGACAAGTGGAAATCAAAGTAGAAGTTGTAGTACTATAAAGTGATGCATCCATGGAGATATTTTTCTTTTTTGACCGAGAGCTCTTTTTTGATCTTTGGAACTAGTGGCAGAGAGTTTAAGTAGTATAAACTGTTATTATGTTCTAGGGTGGGATAAGGAGGAAAATTCTTTGAAACATAATCTATCTCTCTCCCCACTAGCCTTGCCTATATACAGAATTCATTCATTCATTCATTCATTCAACAAATTTTTATTCATTGTTTGTTATATTATTAGACACTGGAAACTTGTGGTATTATATTCTAGGAGGAGATAGAAAATAAACAATAAACCTAATAAGCAAATTATATTATAAAAGAAGTGCCATAGAATGAAAAAAAAAAAAAAAAGAACTGTGGAACATGGGTCTGGGATGCAGCTTTAAATAGTCTGATCAAAGTAGAGCTTATTGAGAAGATGAAAGTTAACAGCAAAGCTTAAAGGAGGCTTTAGTGGTGTCTATGAGAGAATATTCCAGGGCACTTGGGTGGTTCAGTTGGTTGAGCACCCAGCTCTTGATTTCAGTTCAGGTCATGATCCCAGGGTCATGGGATCAAGTCTTTCATGAGGCTCTGCCCTGAGTATGGAGCCTGCTTAAGATTCTCTCTCTCTTCCCCTTTTCCTGTCTCCCCTACTTATACTCTCTCTGATTAAAAAGAAAGAAAGAAAAAGAAAGAAAGAAAGAAAGAAAGAAAGAAAGAAAGAAAGAAAGAAAGAAAGAAAGAAAAAGAGTGTTCCATCCAGAGGTGCTATCCTAAGACAAGAAAGTGCTATTTTTGAAGAACAACAAGAAGAGTGAGCCAGAGGGAGATAAGGTCACAGAGGTAACTCAGATGGTAAAGGATCTTGTGGGCCATTGGAAGGACTCTGGTGAATCCAAGAGGAAATTGGGTAGGCCTACCTACCAGTGATTGGTAAACTCAGAGGAGAAACTGTTATGTATTGGGAAGCTCCCTTTGGAAAATCTTCTGGAGCAAATGGAATTAATGCCTTCACATAAATTTTTTGCCCACATTGTGGTGTATTAGAGCATAGGACAGCTACACCTCATACATTTGGCCTGATAACCTGTAGGTATTTACCAGTGTTTCTCTGTGACATGTGTGCGTCGCTGTTGAAAAAAAAAAAACCCAACAAATTTCTTTTTAAATCAATTCAATTGCTGCCTCAAAAAAGGAATCCTTCCCATTGAAAATATATTTTCAAAGCTACTGAAGGCAAAGATCCCACTTTTTCTTGATGCTCAATCTCAGTACTTAGAGCTGTAGGCTGATGTTGCTCTTGGCAACAAGTTGTGGCCGACAGACATGTTCATCCTCATTCTTCCTGTCTCCTCAGTGCCCTTCTAACCCCCAAGAGGAACACAACACATCATGGAATAGAGGAATCACTCACTGATGACATAATGCTACTCAGCTTGGATTTCAACTCTGGCAACATCAATTCCCAGTAATGTGACCTTGGACAAGTTGTCAGACCTTCCTGAGTCTCAGTTTTATTTTTGTAAAATAGACATAATTTTAAGTAATTTTCAGGGATATTACAAGAATTAAATAATGTTAACTAGATTTATGGTGGTGATAATTTTGGAATATATATAAATATTAAGTCATTATGTTTTATACCTGAAACTAATGTTACATACCAATTATATCTCAATTTTTAGAAAAGAATTAAGTGAGAAGATATATATGGCAAATGTTTGGCAAACACTAGCTTACTCTCTCCTGTCTAGGTGGGTTTCCCTTCTTTCTCTACCTCCATACCCCTATGACCTTTAGTCTTAGAGATCTTACTCCTTTTCTGTTCTCAACTATTTTGAGGAAATTATCTGATTAAACCCATTCACCCTAGATTGGACTATGCCTACTACTTCTGTGTATTCCCCACAGCACCATAACAGCCAGCATAATGCCTTATGCTCAGTTGGTTTGGTTTAATTTAAGTAGAATCAACAACTTCATGTGTTAGTCCTCCCAAGGGTATTTGAACAACAAACAAAGGACTCAACCAGTGGTTCCCAACTTTGTAACACAAAGGTGTTCTTTATTATTTTTTTCCTATGGGCCTTGTGTTTTGGAAGTTTCCATCTACTCAAAACACTGCATGTATTAACTAATAATTTGTTTTCCCATTTTATGACTTAAATACCTGAGTATAAGTAAAAAAAAAATGCAGTAAAGATCTGGATTCAGCTTATTTGTGTAATGAGATGGTTGGGGGCTTGGGGGGCCTTATATGCTTTTATTGCAGTAAATATATTTCCATTAGGCCTTGAAAATACTAAACATAGCTCATGGACCACTATTAGCACCTTTGTGAATGGTCAGGGATTTTGTTTTCTCATATTAGGGAGGTGTGAAGCACAAGTGTAGATGGAGAGCGTACCTTCCCATTTACTTCCTATATGTGTTTCCAAGTCACATGTACAGATGAAGCCACCTATCCATCCCTGTGCATATGTCCTGCTCTGGTGGCAGTGGTCTTGATAAGAATAGTCAACTTTGTTATCACCATTCACCATTGTCATAATAAATATTATATTGTGTGTGTTTCCATGGTTCATAGAGATCCTACTATAACCTATAGTCGGAAATCCTAAGTTGGAATTGTGGTTTTGTTAGTCACCATCTTTGTTACCTTGGGGAAGTTGTTTAGCTTATATGAACCTCAGTGTTATAATCTGTACTTGAAATCATTCGAATCTTAAGGAAGTGTTAATTTTTTTTCTAAGCCAAACAGTATCCAGCTTTATTAAAGATACTTTCCGTAAACAATCATGGTATTGCAGGCAGGAAATGGGCAGATGGTCATTAACAGTATACAACAACTTTCAAACTCCATTTTTCAATGGACTACCAAAATCAGAATGCCACTGTAAAACCCAATGAAGTCTTCATTTGATGCTCTGAACAAGGAAAGTTTAGAGTGAAGGTTAACATTTCACGCTTAGCATATTGCTTAACAACTTTTCACAAGCTGACCCTGACTTTTGGGAAATGAAAATGGCAGAATTATCAATCTGAAGATCCACAAGCTAAAAAAAGAACTCTTTTAAGGGACTGGGAACCATTTCTTAGGCTCAGATTTCAGTAGGTCTTTGGGTTTAAGGGAGTCAAGTTGAAGGCAGAGAGGGAGATAAGGACAAAAAAATGAATTTTAGTTTTTCCACACCACAAAATATCTGTGCCAAGATGGCTAATGTGTGTCAACATCAAGGAATCTCTTCTCCTGGGAACGAAGAGGAATTTTCTCAAAACTAGAAGAGACAGTTTTTTCCCCTCATATCAATCTAGCTTCCAGGATATTCTATTAGTGACGTATGCCCTTCCCCCCAAACAACAATGAGTGTTCTGTGTGCT
The DNA here is from genome assembly GCF_014898765.1 of Herpailurus yagouaroundi. Classification (NCBI taxonomy): domain Eukaryota; kingdom Metazoa; phylum Chordata; class Mammalia; order Carnivora; family Felidae; genus Herpailurus; species Herpailurus yagouaroundi. The sequence continues at coordinate 6,807,260 of NW_024412401.1, forward strand.
AATAACATAGCTTTAAAAAAAATTCTGCATTTTTATAATACTTGATTAAAAATAGTATTTCAAATTGTATGATCACCAAAGTATACATTTATCAAAAATGCACACACTTCACTTGACATCTCTGGCACCTTTAACTTTCTGCGCCTCTTCTGTTTTGGCATCTCCGTTTTCTGCAGGGTTATTCCCATCCTTGCCAACATCAGCTTTCCCCCTTTTCCCTTTTGGTACCTTCTACCCCTTCTTTGCAAGGACCTTTTTGGTCTTGGGCTCTGGCTTTGGAGGAGTAGGTTTAGTAGATCACCTTAGATTTGCCACCTTGACCATGGTGGCAATGGCAGCAGGGCACAGGCATTGGACACGGGGATGCAGCAGCACACGGACTTTGGTGGGTCCAGGGGTCTCTCCTCTTCTTCTTCACACTGTTCAAGAAGGTTATTTTTAAGACAAAGATTTGTGTTGAATCATCCAAATGATAGTCAGCTGGTTCATTTTTCTGGCTCTGGAATAGTAAATTGGTGTAGTCTCCTCCAATGATAGCCATACTCTATTGGATTTGATCTTCTAGAGCACAATGTCACTGAAGATTTGGGGCCACATAAAATCTCAGTGGCAAAGAGTGCTACAGTTGATTAGCAATGTCTGTCATGGGTCCTGGCAGGAAAAATAGATGCACATGTACCATATTTTTGCCAGCCCAGCCCTAAGTGGTATGAAGTCTATTCTTAGATGAAGTCTATCCATTAAAATGCTGTGTACCTAGATGATTTGTTTTGGCTTCTGAAAATTTGCCTTTACCAAATGTTCCCTGACCACTAGAGTTCATCAAAGGTAATTAAAGAGCCAGTTCTTTGAAAGGTCTTATATTTATTTGTTCAGTTGTTATTGGGACATTATTACATGGCACTCTCTTTCAGAAAACCACAGTAAATGTATATCTAGGATTTCAGTACTTTGAGTAGTTATGGTTCTCCTCAGCCAGTTTGTCATTCATTCATTACATAAATATTTATTAAGTGTCTACTACAAGGAACACATTATCCTTTACATTTTCTAGAAGATCCAGTAATGTTGTAACTCTTGCAATTGCTCATGTTTTCCTCTCTTCTAGGAAGCTCATTTTCAGACATGTAACCCACATCTAGCCAATGTGTACAACCTCAGTATGCATTCTGTGTAGTTCTCTCATTTCTGACTTTAATTCATCTTTCTTACTTATTTTTCTGCTTGCCCCATATTCCCACGTGTGCTTGTATTTATTTTATTGTCTTGAATTATATACATATATGTATACATATATGTATACATATATGTATATATATGTGTGTTTATATATGTATGTATATTTGCTGTAGATATTTTTGTAAAAAGGTAAAGCATAAACAAATCAATCGATATCTAAATATTTTGAAGGTGAAGTTGGAGATTACAATATCTTTCCTATTAGTGTAAATAGTAAATGAGTTATAAGTATGTAAGAGCTCACTCTTCCCCATAAAGTTCTATCTGAATTAAATAATTATAAATAAAAGCAGCTGTGATCAGATTTGCACAGTTAAGTTTTCCATATTTGTCTTTCCTTGTGCTGAAAATAAAGGGATTTAAAAGTTTCTTACCTCATGGTGTTGGATCAAGAAAAGCTTGACATCACTGGCTCAGTATTTGATGCTAGAAGTTGAGGTCCTTATGGGAAACCATTTGAATTGGGGCCAGCAGTGAACCCATCTAAGCACGTCAGTTTGGGGCATGGTATCGGCTTATAGATAGTGTTTATTTACATTCTCCAAATTATTCAGATGATAATCTTTCTTTTTCCTGTGGCTCCTAGTGAAGACATTTTATTATACATATTTCAGTGTCTAGAGAATTCCAGTCTTGTGGTCTGTCTGTTCACTCACTATTAGCTCTGTAAAATAAAGGGAGAGACCCCTATCAGCACACTCTATAGCCCTGATGCCTAAAATTGGCATGACGTGCTTCAAGTCTGTAAGCCAATTCGGATTGGATAGTATCACCCTAGTTTTTGTTTAAGGAGGGTTTTCTGGGGCGCCCCCCCCCGAGTAAACCCTGAAGGAGAAGGAAGAAGAATCAGCAGTGGTAAGTGTGTATGTTCTACTTAAACGTAGGATGGAGGACTGCACGTCTGTGCTTGTACATACGTACGTGAGTGTGAAAAGGGTACAATCAGGACAGAAAAGCAAAAGTTGATGACTGGCTAATGGTGTTTAAACTACAAAAATATCTTGGAGCTTTTCACTTTTTATGTCACCTGAGATAAAATTTTGTTACAAAAAAAAAAAAAGGGAGAGAGAGCATAACATTGTGCAGTCATTTCAGATGCAGAGAATAGACTGCTGTATCAAGTTGATACCTAGTAGCAGAATACGAATAAAATACATTAGGCCAGGGGCGCCTGGGTGGCTCAGTCGGTTGGGTGACCAACTTCGGCACAGGTCATGATGTCACGGTTTGTGAGTTCAAGCGCCACGTCAGGCTCTGTGCTGACAGCTAGGAGCCTGGAGCCTGCTTCGGATTCTGTGCCTCCCTCTCTCTCTGCTCCTCCTCTGCTTGTACTCTGTCTCTCTCTCAAAAATAAATAAAGTAAAAAAAAAAAATACATTAGGCCAAAATATTCAGTTAGTGTTCCACCCTTTATAAAAATATTCTGCGTAGTTGCCAAAGTTATGAGTGGTCACTATCTCACTCTAATGTTTTGTCCAGAATGGGGTGGGCCTGGGAACTCAGTGACCTGAACATTGCCTTCTATGACACTTCACTAATAATGAGCATAGGTGCACTTGGGAAATAGTCTCTTAAAAATACTAGCCCTTTACTGTAATTCTTGTGCATGCATCAGGACAGAAGCTTAAGTTTGACCTGTAGTTGTCATTTATGATGTGTCTGTTCTTCTGTGTACACAGATACAAACAAGCACACATACACACATACATGTGCATTTTTGTCTATGTGTGTGCTATCAACGACTGCAGTCTAAAGCTGCCTATCTGTAATCTACAATGCCTTCATTAACAAACCATTATGTTTGCTATGTGTTTCATTGATTCACCAGCATTCACTGTGCATGTCAAATGTCAAATGCTGTGCCATACAGCAGAAGCACAAAGATTAATTAATGAAACACAGCCTCTCAAATAGCCCATGATCTGGTATGGAAACAGACATATTAATAGATTAAGCTCAATATAAGTTATACAACTACTTGAATTGGGTGTATATAAAAGAAACCCCAAAGTAATAATGGCTTAAGCACATAAAGGATTTACTCTCTCACAAAAAAAAGAAGTCAACTCGTCATCAGTCCAAGGGGAGTTCAAGAACCAAGCTCTTTCTTTCTGTTCTGCCATCCTTACTGCAAGGCTCCCATTCTTAGTATTGTCTCATTTTTCAAGATAGCAACTGGAGACAACAGGAAGGAAGGAGAGTGTTAGAGGGCAGGAGGGGCTATCTAAGTCAGCTGCTTTTTAAAAAATTTTTTAATGTTTATTCATTTTTGAGAGAGAGAGAGAGAGAGAGAGAGAGAGAGAGAGAGAGAGAGAGCACAAGCTGGAGAGGGGCAGAGAGAGAAAGAGAGGGAGACACAGAATCCGAAGCAGGCTCCAGGTTCTGGGCTGTCAGCACAGAGCCCAATGCGGGGCTTGATCTCACGAATCGTGAGATCATGACCTGAGCCTAAGGAGGATACTTAACTGATTGAACCACCCAGGTGCCCTAATCAGCTTCTTTCAAGTAGATTTCCCAGAAGTCCCACACAACACTTTCACTTTTATTTCACTATTTACAAGTTGGTCACACAGCCAATGAAAAATATATTCTTTTAACTGGATATATTGCTACCCCCAAATAAAATTGAAGTTCTGTTACTGAGAAAAATAGGGAAGATGGATGTTGGGTGGCAACCAATAATCTCTGCCACATGGAGGTATGAGCAAATGGCCACATAGAGGATGCATAGAGGAATAAAGCCATTAGCTCTGGAACCTAAAAAAGGCTTTTTTGAGGAGGAGACACTTAATTTGAGATTTGAAGAATGAATAGGATTCTTCTAAATTAAGAATTTAAGAAGAGCACTCTAGGCAGAAATAATAGTATGTGCAAAGGCACAGAGAGATCTGTCATTATAACTGCCAAATAAGCTCATTTCTGTATATTTCTTTTTTTCTCTGTTATTAATGATATCCCTCAGGGTAATAGTTTAACTAATTTTTATTTTTTATTTATTTTTTAAAAAATTTTTTTTCAACATTTATTTATTTCTGGAACAGAGAGAGACAGAGCATGAACGGGGGAGGGGCAGAGAGAGAGGGAGACACAGAATCGGAAGCAGGCTCCAGGCTCTGAGCCATCAGCCCAGAGCCTGACGCGGGGCTCGAACTCACGGACCGTGAGATCGTGACCTGGCTGAAGTCGGATGCTTAACCGACTGTGCCACCCAGGCGCCCCATTTAACTAATTTTTAATTAATCTAACAGTTATTCCAGATCAATAGATTGAGGCAGACTGAGATATGTCAATAATGATTTTTTTTTTTATATAACTGCAAACAGTTTTCCACTTGGACCAAAATAAGAACATTTTATCTGATGCTAAAATATTCCACGTTTTAAAAATAATTGAGTTAGAATATTTTGGCACCTTAAACAGGAATTGATACAAAGTAGGGAAAAGTGTGTCAGGGAGATGTTTGTCTTTTCAATTCTGAAGTTAAACAAAGCCCAGTTCGAACTCACTTGGTTCATATTTTGATGCCCATAAATCCACTTAACATCTGGTTAAGTTAGCCTTAACGTATGTCACCTTCTATTTAGATGCTCCTATTAGACTGTTACTTTGGATCTGTGAAGCTGGATTGTTCTTTTCTTAAAATGGCTTTGGAGCCATAAGAAATCTTTAGGATTAGAGAGAGATTTTCATGGTAATCTCCTATTTGGCTCTTTAGGTACATGAGAGACTGCTAAAATTTTTCCAGAGAAAGTTAAATATGTTGAGGAACCTGAAATTTATTTAGTTTAAAGAGTAAACCCAGTTATTTTTGAGACACCTGAGAGTATAAATTCCCATGCCCACTGCCTATCACCCTTCCATAGTGCTGAGTATCTTATAAGATTAGGGTCATCTCTTTCCAACCCTAAGGAACAGATGAATCAATGGTTCTTTGAATACTGCCTTAATTAAGACTGCCATGTTTTTCCAAAGGATTCAGCCCTATTAAGGCAATCAGATGGTTTAGTCTTCTGACATTTTTGCTTTTGTTTTTGTTTTTTGCCAACTTTGGTTTTGAATTACTTTCTAACTAGCTAGTTACTGCACATGACTGACATGCAGTAAATCTCACAGCAGCACTCCCCTTTCGTCTAGTTAACTCTGGCATCTCATTCATATCCCAGCTCAGAAGACTCTTCTTCAGGAAGACCTCTGACCTCCCTAACCAGATCAAATTCTCCATATTTTATGTTCTCAGGGTATCACGTATCTGCGTTTTATAGTTTGAATCACGATTATCATTTTACATTTTTTGTGTGTGATGCTTTGAGTAATATGTTCCTCCACTACTAGACTCTAAGTCCCATGGGGGTAGGCCCTTATGTGCTTAAATCACCATTGGATTTTGCTCCTATCACAGTGCCTGGCCCATAGCAGGTCTTGGTCATTGTTGGCTAAATGATTAAATGATTTTTTTTTGTTTGTTTTTTGTAAATAAGTTACTTCTGGACTCCCATTTCACACTGCGCTCAGAATACAACTCAGCTCCTATGTGGATTCGTCTACAGAAAGTTTTTGAAAATAATTTTACTGCAGCTCCATAGAAACATACCAATGAAGTCGTAGACCAGCATGTGCTGGCTCTGCAGGGATGAAGCTTGGGTGAATTCTGACGTGGTCTCACTGCAACCTGTGAACATATTGAGGTGAATTGCAGCCTGACCACAGTGAACCCCTAGGACAGAGCCAAACCACCTTTGCTCCCCACATAAGGCTGGGCAGTGTGTTTTCCTGACAACTTTGTATTTCAAACAATGTACAATTGTTGAAGGAGTTACTGCCTTGTCATCTATTTTAAAAGTTTCCTGTATATGTATGATGTGTATAAAAATACACATTACGGCATTTTAAAATGCAGCACATGTGTAATGCATTGCTACATAATTGTATTTCTCAAACCTTTGCCTAAACGTGTGTTTGCAATTATTAATTAAAGGTACAAAAGGAAAATCAAGCCTCAAAGAAAGGTCATATTAACAGTCAGATTTTTGAAGGACGAAATGCATTGTGGAGACTTTCTGGAGAGAAGCCCCTTCCGATGTCCCTACAGTTTTCATTTGACTTTTGTCAAAGACAATAGTTGAAATCATTTGGAAGTGAAATAAGTCTTTTGATATTAGCTCTAACTAGAACTATAGAAATACAACCTGATACAGTTTGGATTTGAATTTTTTAACTTGAACACTGGAGAGGAAAGAAAGAATAAAAGTACAAATGAGTTTGTCCATATACTTGATTAAGTGCTTGTGATTTTGTTAAGCCTGATTTGGACTAAGCATAAATGTTTTGTTAGATGTGTTTAGAACTCAGCTACTTATTAGCAAAGTAACCTTGGCAAGATTCATGGCTTCAGCTATAAAATGGAGACATACCTTGCCTAATTGTTCTCAGAATTAACAAGATACTTGTGCCTGGTACAGGACATGGCCAGGCAAAAAGGGCCTCAGTATTAGTTCTATCTGCTGCCTTCCACATCAACCCTCCTCTCCTACCACACATACATACAATGATCTTGCCTCTGTCAGATGATTCTGTGATTGCCTCTTAGTTGTGCTATAGAAAGGGAAGTATTTTCATTATCATTCAGCAAATATCTATTAAGGGCTTATATTTTGCCAGTATTCTTCTAGTGGCTTGGAATACATCAATGTACTCCAATGGACCCCATATATAAAACCCCTTCCCTTACACAGCTTACAGCCTAAGGAACATATGGAACATGAAAATAATTCTTGGAACTTTTCTTGCTACAGTTACTTCGTGATTGCATTTTTGTAGTTTTCGTGAATCATAATTATTGACAGTGGGAATGATTTTTTAATGAAGACTCTATAATATCAATAGTTGAAGATTTCCTTTCTCCCTCACCTTCTCCCCTGCCTCTTTTCTCTCTCTCTCCCTCTGTCTCTCTGTTTCTCTCTCTCCACCCTTCTTTCTGTTTATATATTTAAACTGTAAAAACATCGTTACCTGTTTTCTTCCCTAGCTTGATTGGAATTCCAGCTGAATTCACTCCCCTTTATGGGAAGCATGTTTTATGCTTCCTCAGAAATGAAGGGAGGGTCATTTAGTGGTTGATGATGGGCCTCACAATGGATCCCTACAGTGAGCACCTGCTTGAAATATACATCTCTCTTTCCTGTTAGATTGTTGGCTGTGATCACCAGCTTGGAAGCACCATGAAGGAAGATAACTGTGGAGTCTGCAACGGGGATGGGTCCACCTGCCGACTGGTCCGAGGGCAGTACAAATCCCAGCTCTCTGCAACCAAATGTAAGACACGACAAACGTGGGGCAATCCTTGGGTTTGTTGGCTAATTCATCTCCCCTGATTTCATGCTGGCTCACCTCGGCATCTAGGGAATAACGCCACCACCAAAATGAATATGAACCTGAAAATGTTGTAGAAAGCTTCATGTTCCTGCTTTGTGTATTAGTGTAGGTAGACCAAGTCAGGTAACCCATTGCAACCCCAAGTAGGAAACTTTTCCTTGGTGGTGCCACAGGAGTGAACTACACATGGATCAGGACACACTCTATTGATAAACGTAGACATGCAATTTGCTGCCCACAATGAGGATGGGCTGCATCCAAGCCTCAGCCTGATATGTAGTCTGGTGTGCCTGGTGGAATACAGCAGGGAGAGTGTGCAGACCTAAACAAATTCACTTCCTACCACTGTGAAATCACTCTGCCTTCCTTTACAAAATGACCTTTGATTGGTGCTGATCACAGGTTCTTTCAGAATTAATATCGGGCAGCGATTATGTGAAGCCATTTATTGACTCTTGTGTCTTAGCCTCTCTATACAATCACAGTAAATGTATGGTTATTACAATATGTGCTGAGAGCTTTGCATGATCATCTCATTTCATCCTTATAACAGCCATTTAGCAAGGGGTTGCTTATTCTTATATTATGAATAAGATAGCTGAAGCTTAGATAGATTATGTGACTTGCTCAGAGTAACACAACTCTAAAGTAGTAGAGCCAAGATTCAAGCTCAGAGTCCAATTCCAGAACCTAAGCACTTATCCATTCCTCTAAACTGTCCCACAACCCTGCTGACTGCTTCCATGGTGGGACATTTGAAAGCAATTAGATGGATCAAGACAAGGTACCTCAGATGTCTGCCCAGCTGGGTCTTGCTAGGGGAGATGGTGTATGTTCGCATGATACCTAAGATAACAACACAGTCACACAGCAATCCAGATCATTTTACAATACAATGTCCTCTGTGATGGTCACTGCTCTAGGTACTGCATCAGATATAGATAGAAATAAGGCAGCTCTTGGGGTACCTGGGTGGCTCAGTCGGTAAAACATCCAAGTCTTGATTTTGGCTCAGGTCATGATCTCACAGTTCGTGAGATTAAGCCCTGCATCAGGCTCCGTGCTGACAGCATGGAGCCTGATTGAATTTCTTTCTCTCACTCTCTCTCTCTCTCTCTCTCTCTCTCTCTCTCTCTCTTTCTCTCTCTTTCTCTCTCTCTCCCTCCCTCCCTCAAAATAAATAAATAAACATTAAAAAAAAGAAATAAGGCATCTCTTGTACTCTAAGACATATATTTTTAGAATAATCTGACCTTGCTTGGTATACTGTCTCCAGATTTTGCCATTATCCAGAATCCTTTAATAGATCTTTGAGTATCTTTGCATGTGTCTCCCCTGGCTTGGGAACTGAGAAGGAATATCTTTACTGAATGTGGTTTTGTTCTCTCTACTTGTTGACTAGCTGGGAAAAAACAGTTGACATTTGGTGGGGTCTGTGGCTTTAAATGGACTTGTAGGTCAAGAAAAAAGGCAGTGTGTGCTAGAGAATTATTCCCAGAAGTCAGAAAATGGCAGTTTGCTCAAAGGAATAGGCTCTAGGGAAGAAAAGGTAGTAGCCAGAAAGACTAGGGACTTTTAAACACCAGAAACATTGGAGGTACCAGCTCAGGGAACTCTACATTCTAACACCCCTGCAGGCAGTGAAAAATGTGAATCTGTGGGGGAGAGAGACTCTGGCAGAGAAAATGAAGGATGAGGTAAGTTAGACATTGATATAGTGCATTCAGGTGAGATTTTTTTCTTTCGTATGTTGGTAGCTTCTTTCTATAAGATGAAAAATTAAAGAATTTGGAAGATGAAAACCAGAGGATAGAAGCATAATTCTTTTGTAAATCTCTGAAGTCATGGTGGGATATTTGAGGGAGGGGGAAGCTACATTTTAAAAGTCACTTATATGGAAAACAAAGCCTAGAAGAGTTAAAGTCTTTCTAATTATTTATGTCACATAATTGAATCAATGCTTGTTATCTAGGAATCTAGGAATTTCTGCTAGGCACAAAAAAAGGAGATTGCGCTGTCTTGTGCAGTAATTGCTCTGTAGCAGGGGCAGGGGTAAGGGTAGGGAATCTTCCTTGCATTCCCATTCATGTTATCTGCCTAAACACTCTGCCTGGATAGATAGTCCTCTTACCCTCCTGTTAGGGTGTCATCAGGGACCTCTGGGGCCTGAATCACTGGAACAATGTGGAGAAGCTCTGAAAGAACAAATTGAAGCAAACTAAGGGCCATAAGTCATCCCCAGGTCTGCCAACAGGTATTTCAATGAAAAGCACTCAATTCAGGACCAAGAATAGGTAAATTATATAATACACAACCTGATGATTATCCATAATGACAAAACACAATTGATTCATTTACCCTAGCACTGATGATGCCTCATGACAAAATGATTTATCTGAATAAAGCCCAACATATGCATGTACCTCGCCACAATGTATAGCAGATGCTGAACAAACTGCCTCATTTACGTTTTCTCCACCCTAGAAGAATCTTCCACCCTATATTTACAGACTGTGAGTGACCCACAGGCAGGGAAGATTAGGCTGCTCTGCGGGGCCCAGTGTGCTGGCCAGGTGAGCAGTTCCCCACCCGTGAAGGCCTGGAGGAGCTGTGCCAGATCTGTCCCCTGCACTCTGCCAAAAGGCACTGTAAGCCAGCCACATGCTCTCTTCGAACTCCTAGCACTCAGATTCCCCACATTGAACTCATTTTCTTCTGAACTTATATCCAAGATTTTTTTAATGTTATCAAGCCTTGGGGGAACAAAGAGAAAACAGAAGAGTGAGAAAGACCATGGCGGGAAGTGCCAGAAGGAAAAAGAGAAGTAGGAGAAACTTATCCAATGGCTGCCATTTGCTGGCACGTAAAAAAGAAACCATCTTTGTATCAAAAGACATTATAATTGCCTAATACAAATACAGACAAGAAAGAGAGATCAAGGCACATTTTCCCCTTTTTTAAAGGCAAAGGCTGTCCACTGATAGCCTTCAGTCTTTCCATTTTTCCCGGTCACTTCAACTTCCCAGCCCAACAAAAAAAGAATAAGTTTAACTAACATTAACTTTTGATTCTTGAAATTAAAGGCTCATTTTCTTGCAAATTGTATTGGCTTGTACCCTATTACATATTTTCCAAGTGTATGCAATATATACTTAGAACTAAAGGCAGCCTATTTGCTATCAATTTAATATCTCCAGCTTTGCAAACCTCTCATATGAATTGGTGTGTTTTGAAATCACCTGGATAGCCTAAGGCTCCTGAGGGACAGAAAGAAAAAGAAAAAACAAAAAACAAAAAAACAGACAAAACAAACAACTAAATAAAATGCGTGTGTGTCATATGGTGGTAGGAGTCTTGGAAACAAGTAAAGCAGGGAAGAACAGGAGATAGGGATGGGCTGCCAGCCAAGTGTGTTACAGGGAGTTGCAATACTCAACAGGTTAGTAAGAAAAGGACTCACTGATAAGGTGGCATCTGAACCAGGACCTGAGGTCACCATGCAAAAGTCAAGGGAAAGAGATTTCCAGTCATAGAGAAAAGCAAGTACTAAGGCCCTGAGGTAGACACATCCTTGGCATATTTCTGGAAGTGCAAAGAAGCTAATTTGACTAAAGTAAAGTAAGTTTAAATTTTTTTTAACATTTTTTTCATTTTTGAGAGTGAGAGAGACAGAGCATGAGTGGGGGAGGGGCAGAGAGAGAGGGAGACACAGAGTCAGAAGCAGGCTCCAGGCTCTGAGCTGTCAGCACAGGGCCCGACACAGGGCTCGAACTCACAAACCGTGAGATCATGACCTGAGCCAAATTCGGACACTCAACCGAGCCACCCAGGTGCCCCTAAAATAAAGTAAGTTTAAAGACAACTAGAGGAAATCATGAAAGCAGCAGGGTTGTGAGACAGGCTGAAGAATGGCGCAGATATTGTAGGATTTTGTAAGGACTGTGGCTTTTAGTCAGAATGAGATGAGAATTAACAAGAGGATTTTGAGTAGAGGAATGACTTGATTTATTTTTAAAGGCATTATTCTATCTACTGTGTTGGGAACAGACTACAGTTGGTCCAACTATGGAAGTAAGAAAAGTGGTCAAGAGGCTGTCACAGTAAGCCAGTCCTGGAATGATGACAACTTAAACCATGGTAGGAGTGATAGAGGTGTTAAGTAATTCAATTCTGAATATACTGCATTTCTTTGAATCTAAGACATCACTGATTAAAAGAAGTGCCAGTATTTTATGCACCACAAGAAAGAAAATTAAGAGACTGTGACACAATGCCTCCTGACAACTTAGGGTTCTTATTTGATAGCTCTTAAACAATCTGCTTGAGATTTAAACATTTTTTAACATTTAAAAAATTTATTTTAGAGAGAAGTGAGAGTGAGGGAAAGAGACAGAAAGAGAGAGATTCTCAAGCAGGCTCTACACTCAGCACAGAGCCTGACTCGAGGCTCAATCCCACAACCCTGCAATCATGACCCAAGCCAAAATCAAGAGTCAGACACTCAACTAACTGAGCCACCCAGGTGCCTCTAGATATGCATTTTTTATTTTTATTTTTTTTTTAATTTTTTTTAACGTTTATTTATTTTTGAGACAGAGAGAGACAGAGCATGAATGGGGGAGGGGCAGAGAGAGAGGGAGACACAGAATGGGAAGCAGGCTCCAGGCTCTGAGCCATCAGCCCAGAGCCCGATGCGGGGCTCGAACTCACAGACCGCGAGATGGTGACCTGAGCTGAAGTCGGACGCTTAACCGACTGAGCCACCCAGGTGCCCCAAGATATGCATTTTTTAAAAACTATGTATTACTCATACATACAGAAAACCTGAAATAAATTCATAAGTTGGTAAATAAAGCTAAAATAAAACTTTTTCTCAAATTTCAATTTCTTTTTAATCATTTTGGACTCAATTTCCACATGTCATGGGGGTACTTGTAATACAGCATTTTTAAATGAATCCATGAAAGAAATAAAATCCATTGGTACCGGGTTATTTTTTTAACCAGCTGTATTGAGGCATAAATGACATACAATAAACTAGATATTTAAAGTGTTTGACTTTGTGCATGTATCTGTGAAGCCATCTCCATGATCAAGCTCATAAACATATCCATCATCCCCCAAACTTTCTTGTGCCCCTTGTAATTCATCCCTTCTGCTCTCCTGCCTCTGTCCCCTGGCAACCACAGATCTTCTTTTTGTCACTATAGATTTAGTTGTGTTTTATATAAATGGAATTATACAATATATGCTATTTTCCAGATGGCTTCTTTCATTCACCATAATTATTTTGAGATTCATTAATGTTGTAGCTTGCATCACTAGTGTATAGTAATTCCAGTGTATGGACATACCGTAGTTTGTTTCTCCATTCACCTGTTGACAGAGAGGTTGGGTTGTTTTCACTTGGGAGGTCTTATAAATAAAGCTGCTGTGAATAGTCATATACACATTTTCATATGGACATATGCTTGCATTTCTCTTGGGTAAATTCCTGGGAGTATAATGGCTAGATCATATGGTAAGTATATATTTACCATTTTAAGAAACTGCCAGACAGTTTTCCAGAGTAGCTTACTATCTTGCATTTCTACTAACAATGTGTAGGAGTTTCAGTTGCTTCACATTCTTGCCATCACTTAATATTGCCAGTATTTTTTTTATTTCAGCAATTCTAATTGGTGCATAGTAAGTAGTATATCATCATTGTTTTCATTTGCATTTTCCTGGTGACTAATGATGTTGAATATCTTTTCATTTTCTATTAGTTTCCAGTTGCTACTGTATCAAACTACCACAAACTTAGTGTCTTAAAGCAACACACTTATTATTTTATGGTTCTGGAGGTTCAGAAGTCTGAAATGGGTCTTGCTAAGCTGAGATCAGGATGTTAAGCAGAGCTCTGTTCCTCCTGGAAACTCTAAGAGTTCATTCATTTTCTTTGATCTTGCCTTTCTAGCTTGTTAGGTTATCTAAGTTGCTTGGCATCGTTAGAGCTTGCAGTGTGAAATCTTCACATCTCCTTCTACCTCCAATGTCTTCTTCCATCTCTCTCGTCCAATTTAAAGAACACTTGTGATTACATTGGACCCACCCAGATAGTCCAAGATGATCTCTTTATTTTATAGTCAGCTGATTACCAGTCTTAATTTCATCAGCAATCTTAATTCCCCCTTTCCACTTAACATAACGTATTCATAGGTTCTGGGGATTAAAACATGGGCATCTCTGGTGGAGTGAGGGGGCAAAATTATGCTGCCCACTACACAGGTGCTTATTTCTTCTTTGATGTGATGTTGGTTAAAGTCCTTTGCCCAGTTTTTAAATGGGTAGCTTGGTTTCCTACTAATGAGTTTTGAGAATTCTTTATGCATTCTGGGTACAAGTCCTTTGTCAGATATGTGATTTGAAAATATTTTCTCTCAATAGTTACTCTTTCCCCCAAAACTTGCTTAATATTAGCTTTCATAGAGCAAAAACTTTTAATTTTGATAAAGACCAGTTATCAGTTTTTTCTTTCCAGTACTGTGCCTTTAACATTGTATTAAAGAACTCCTTTCCTAATCCCAGGTCACAAATTTTCTCCTATATTTTCTTCTAAAAGTGTTACAGTTTTATATTTTAGCTCTGTATCAATGACCTATTTTCTGTTAATTTTTTTGTAAAGTATATCTTGGTATTATAAGATACATCTAGGTTATGTTTTTTGGTATTAGAAAGTCCAACTCTATCAGCCCCATTTGTTGAAAAGTTGACCTATTCTGTCTTGAATTCCCTTTAAAACTTTGTCAAAAGTCCACTGGCCATTTGTGCATGGGTCTTTTCTTGGACTCTCTATTCTGCTCTATGTGTCAATCCTTCACCAGTACCACATTGTCTTGGCCACTATACCTTTAAAGTAAGTCTTAAAATCAAGTAGTTTGATTCCTCAAACTCTGCCCTTCTTCTCAAATTCATTTGGCTATTCTGTTCTAATTCCTTTACCTTCCCATATAAATTTTTCAATCTGTTTGTCTATATCTATAAAAAAAATCCTGCTGAAATTTTGATTTACAATTTTGCTAATTCTATAAATTGGTATGTGGGGAGTTTAACCTATGAGCATTTCATGGCTACCCATTTCTTTAGGTCTTTTTTTTCATTCCTTCCATCAGCTTTTATTGGTTTTCAGCATACATATCTGTATTTAGTTAAATTTGTACCTCTGAATTTTTTGCCCTATTGCGTGGTTTTCATTTCAATTTCCAATTGTGTATTGATAGTTTATTTTTGTCTGTTGTCTGTGTATTTTGCGAACTTCCTAATCCAGTTACTAGCTCTGAGAGTTTTTGGATTTTCTACATAAACAATCACATTGTTTTATAAATAAGGATGATTTACTTCTTCCTTATCATGTCATAAGCCACTTACTTATGTTTATGGCCTCATTGCCCTGGCAGGGATGTTCAATATGATGTTAAATAGAAGAAGCAAGAATGGATATCCTAATCTCTTTTCCAATTATAAGAGGGAAAGCATTCAGTTTCTTGCCATTGAGTATAAAGTTAGCTGTAGGTTTTTTGAAGATACCTTTTATCACATTGAGGAAGTTCTTATGTCTTCCTAACTTGCTGAGAGTTATTATGATGAATGGATGTTGAATTTCGTCATACTTTTTCTGTCTCAAATGATGTGATCATGTGGTTTTTCTTCCTTAGACTTGTTGTGATGGAGAATATGAATTGATTTTCAAACAAAGAAGCACTCTTGCTTTCCTGGGATAAACTCTGCTTGGCCATAGTGTATTATTCTTTATATAGATTATTGGATATGATTTTCCAGTGTTTTGTTTGAGGGTTTTTTACATCTATGCTCATGAGAGATAGTTTTCTGTAGTGTGCTTTTCATACACCATCTTTGGGTACCTCATACAATGAGTTGGGAAGTGATTTCTCTGTTTTTTGGAAAAAGTTGCATAATATTGATGCTATTTCTTCTTTAAATGCTTTGCATCATTCACCATTGAAACTCTCTGGGCCTAGAGATTTGTGTGTGTGTGTGTGTGTGTGTACTTAAGTTCCTGAATATATGGAATAAAGTTATAGTAAATATTTTAATGTCTCTCCTGTGTTTTGATGGATTGATTTTTCCCTTCAGTATGGGCTGTAATTTTTTTGGCTCCTTTGCATACTGGTAATTTCTGACCTGATTCAGATATTGCAAACTTTATCTTCTTGGATAGTAGATATTTTTGTATTCCTATACATGTTTTTGAGTTTTGTTCTGGAAGCAATGAAGTTACTTGGAATCAGTTTGATCTTTGGGGGTCTTAAAATTTGGTTGGCAAAACTAAAGCCATGTTTGACTAGTGCTAATTGTCCCCTACTACTAAAGTAAGACCCTTTGAATGTTCAGTGTCCCATGAATTATAAAGTTTTCTAGCCTGACTAGTGGGACAAGATACTATTCCCAGCCCTATCTGCATGCCAGATACTCATCTCTATAATTCTTTTGTCCTGTTATTTCCCTAGCCTCAGGTAGTTTCTTTATACCCATGTTCTGATTTGCATGGTTATGCTGCTGGTTACCCAAAGAGAATATTTTTAAATATATAATAGCATATATTATTAGTCTGTCATGTAAATATTTTTCCCAGTTTTACTGAGAAATGATGGATACGTATCACTGTACAAGTTTGAGGTGTACAGCATGATGGGAGAATACTCTTAAATCTCCAGAATTGCCTCTGTGTTGCTCTCTTCTCTCTGATAGTCTGTCATTCAAACTCCAGCCACTGATCTTTTTGGATTCTTGGCTTTGTCTCCTAAACTCAGGGAATCCTCCGGGCTTGGAATTCCCACCTTCTGAGGGGCAGCCTGGAAAGTCTTTCAAAGCTGGGGCAATGTTAAGGCTCACCTACCTTGTTTCCTGATTCTCAGGGACTGCTGCCCTTATTTACTTGATATCCAGTGTCATGAAAGCCATGGTTTTATATAAGTTTCTGACTTGTTGGTTGTTTCCAGGCAGAATATTGAGTCTGGGTGCTGTTATTTGATCTTGTCAGGAACCAGAAGTCTTTTTTTTTTTTTTTTTTTTTTGAGAGAGAGAGGGTGCAAGTGAGCAAGGAGAGAGAGACAGAGAGAGAGAGAGACAGAGACAGAGAGAGAGAGAGAGATGGGCTTCACCTGAAGCAGGGCTCATGTTCACCCAATGTGGGACTCGAGTTCACGAACCATGAGACCATGGCCTGAGCCAAAGTCAGATGTTCAACAACTGAGCCAGCAAGGCACCGAGGAACCAGAAGATTTAATGATGGGCTCTTAATTCAAGTTTGCAGTTGTGTATGGCTAGCTGGGTTTTGACTGCACTTTAGCAATGTTATTAAATACTTCTGATTCCTCATCTCCCTATCCTCCATAACTGTTTAGTTCCAAAACACATTAAATAAATGTGTTCCACTATTATCTTAGAATCTTCTTCCAAGCTTCTGACACCCATTTTGCAAGTTTGATACTGGTTGTTTTAGTGCTAGCAACTGTACAAGCAAAGGTAACTAAAGCAGGACTACTGCCTCGGTGAGAGAATATAATGCAGCATTGATCGTGGGATGCATTCTGATTTCACATACATTAAAATGTGAAAGACTGTTCTTCTTACAATCAATGAAATATGGTATTTTGACTCCTACGGCAATAGGACTTTCTAACTGATTATATACGAATATGAAGTCAAGGATGGCTCCAAAGTTTTTGACCTAGGCAACTGTAAGGATGAAGTTCCCAACAGTCCAGCAGGATGTGTCTTGTTTTGTGTGTTGGGTGTGTGTCCTCCATTGTGTAATCACTGATAACCTCTGGGGGAAATTTTCAAGGGCTCAAATGCTCAGCTTCGCTTATTTTATTGGGTATGTTTTAAGAGTAATAAAATTGGCATGAAGATAAAAAATATACTATTAAAACCTCCTTAAGATTGGCAGGCTATTACTATATATACTATTTCTATATGTAGCCAACTGCATTAACAATCACTCTTTTATTAAAGAAAATTACTAGTCCCAGAGACTTAGAGGGAAAACTCCTTAAAAACATAAACATATCAACAGGTCTAAAAATAAGGCAAACTCAGGTATCAGAATAGGAAATCCTGCCTCTTCAAAAATGATCATATCACCTTTCTCTGATACAGCAATGAATCACACAGAAAAATCCACATGTGATAAGATTGAAAAACAAATCTAAAATACTCTATAGAAAGATGTGGACAAAGCTGTAATCATCAAGACAGCATGGTATTGGCACAGAAACAGATACATAGACCAATGGAATAGAATAGAAACCCCAGAATTATACCCACAAAAGTATGGCCAACTAATTAACCTTTGACAAAGCAGGAAAGAATATCCAATGGAAAAAAGACAGTCTCTTTAACAAATGGTGCTGGGAGAACTGGACAGCAATATGCAGAAGGATGAAACTAGACCACTTTCTTACACCATTCACAAAAATAAACTCAAAATGGTTAAAGGACCTGAATGTGAGACAGGAAACCATCAAAACCCTAGAGGAGAAAGCAGGAAAAAAACCTCTCTGACACCAGCCGCAGCAATTTCTTACTTGACACATCCCCAAAGGCAAGGGAATTAAAAGCAAAAATGGGGACCTCATGAAGGGAAAAAGCTTCTGCACTGCAGGGGAAACAATCAACAAAACTAAAAGGCAACCAACGGAATGGGAAAAGATATTTGCAAATGACATATTGGACAAAGAGTTAGTATCCAAAGTCCATAAAGAACTCACCAAACTCCACACCCGAAAAACAAATAATCCAGTGAAGAAATGGGCAGAAAACCTGAATAGACACTTCTCTAAAGAAGACATCCGGATGGCCAACAGGCACATGAAAAGATACTCAACATCGCTCCTCATCAGGGAAATACAAATCAAAACCACACTCAGATACCACCTTCACTCCAGTCAGAGTGGCTAAAATGAACAAATCAGGAGACTATAGATACTGGCAAGGATGTGGAGAAATTGGAACCCTCTTGCACTGTTGGTGGGAATGCAAACTGGTACAGCTGCTCTGGAAAACAGTGTGGAGGTTCCTCAAAAAATTAAAAATAGATCTACCCTATGACCCAGCAATAGCACTGTTAAGAATTTACCCAAGGGATACAGGAGTACTGATGCATAGGGGCACTTGTACCCCAATGTTTATAGCAGCACTTTCAACAATAGCCAAATTATGGAAAGAGCCTAAATGTCCATCAACTGATGAATGCATAAAGAAATTGTGGTTTATATACACAATGGAATACTACGTGGCAATGAGAAAGAATGAAATATGGCCTTTTGTAGCAATGTGGATGGAACTGGAGAGTGTTATGCTAAGTGAAATAAGTCATACAGAGAAAGACAGATACCATATGTTTTCATTCCTATGTGGATCCTGAGAAACTTAACAGAAGACCATGGGGGAGGGGAAGAAAAAAAAAGAAAGGTTAGAGAGGGAGGGAGCCAAAACATAAAAGACTCTTAAAAGCTGAGAACAAACAGAGTTGATGGGGGGTGAGAGGGAGGGGAGGGTGGGTGATGGGTATTGAGGAGGGCACCTGTTGGGATGAGCACTGGGTGTTGTATGAAAACCAATTTGACAATAAATGTCATATTTTAAAAAATAATAATAAAAAAAGAAAGATGTGGAATACACATATAGCTATGATTTTTGACGAAATATTTTAGGTACAATCTTTGAGAACAATTTTCTTGAGAAAGAGCATTTGCAATCCATATCTGTGAAATGACAGCACTTATGATTTCCAGGGAAAGCTTATCAATTTAATTGAGAAAGAGGTCGTCTGATCTCTGAAGCAGGTCTTCTAGAATTGCTGATTAATAACCTAGAAATGTGTCCTAAAGATTAGCATCATGGTTTTGTCAACAAAGCGAGAATAGATTAGGACAGATGCATTTGATCATAGAGCAGTGTGCCTTCTTTGAAAAGGGCACCCAGATGAATGTGAATCACAGTGAGAGAGGATGGAGCACCTGCCTCACCAGCCAAACCTAATGAATTAAACACTAAGGAGGCAGGTGATGAAGCCAGACTGCCCACACATTCTCAAATATCTTAAACACCATTCTGTACTCACTACTGTAATAGCTGCCAAATAGAAGAGTTCCCCCAACCCTAATAATTGAGAATTTATCCTTAAACAAGACCATTACTAATACATATACAACTCAAAGGGTGGCTTTTTATCAACATGCAGAATATGCAATTAATTTTTTTCCTGTCTTTTGTAAAATTAAGATCACCATTTCTTAAATCATGTTTTGAGATGTATCAACCAGTGTTAATAGATAATATATATAAACAATTTCTCTGGGTAAACCCTTTGGGGATACACTGGATTAAATAGAATGAAATGAGGTTCTCTGGTTCAGGGCTTCTAAGAAATCAACGTGCTTTGTGAATTTCCATGAACGGTGTATAGCGTGTAGTGTTTTTCCAGATTTTGTCTCAGGTCCCTTCTTCTTGGACCATTTTGTGCGGCTGCTGCTTTGCTTGCCTTTTTTGTCACTGAATCTCTGGTGCCTGACATGGGACCTGACACCAGGAGACACTAAAAAAATATTTGTGGAATAAATAATGAATTTGCTGCTTGCCTGATGAGCTGCTAGGTGCCCATGAGTTCTTACAGAACCATACAGGAATAGACTATGACTCTTCATACCTCTTGTATCATGTGCTGCTGACTCTTCAAGTGTGTACCAGCTTGAGTTGCTCCCTGTTTCACTTTGACTAGGCAAGCGCAGTCTCCATCGTAGCCTCTTCCCCCAACAACCCTCTGGGTTTCTCCCCTTCTTCTTTGGGGAGCATGCAAAAGTTAGCGTATCAGCCAGAAGCTGGGGTGAATGCCCCAGCATGTGGAATGTGAGTCCCTTCTCAACAGAACAAGAGGGAGGCTGCCTGAGTAGTGTGTGGGTCAGAAGACTGCCACTGAGCATTGCAGGGACGAACAGAAAACTTCCCTTTTACTTGCACTTTATATGACCTGTGGATAAACAAAGCCTTTCTATTTCCAGAAATCCCATTGTTTTAACTGCTTTGAGTTTCTTTTGTAAACTTAAAAATCCATGTCTTTATGCAAGGCATTTAACGCTCTATGGGCCCAGACTGAATATTTTTTGTTCCTTTTCTATATTCCCCTTACATGTTTTTTTTTTTCTTCTTATATGCCACAAACTCTTGGCTATCTGAAATTCAGCCTTTTCTTCAACAATGTATGACATTAAAAACAGCTAGAAGGCTGTAGTGTGAGTAGAATGTTCAATATTGTAGAGGACTTGATAAATGTAACCTCCTTAGGAAAAGAATTGAGAGCATATGATTCTTCATTCTCATTCAACTGGCTATGTGCTGGGGCCTCGGAGGGTTTAAAAACAGAGTAAAAATAAACAGTCTCTCAGTTTCTGTCCTTAAGGATATTTGGAATAGAAGGAGGAAAGTAATATTTATAAAATGCCTCCTGTGTTCCATGCTATATATCGATATCAATCTCTGTATCTTTTCACAACAATATTATGCAGGAAGTGTCATTTTCCCTGTTTTACAAATGAGGAAACTAAGGATCAGAGAAGTTGGAGAACTTTTGAGGTTCGTTTATTGAAATCAAATTCTCTTAAAGACAGGATGATGTTAAGTTTCAGAAAAATGGGTACCTTTTAGGATTACTCTTATTGAAACTAAATTTTTCCAAAGAGTATGATAATATTTAATATTAGAAAAATATATGTGAAACAGAGAATCCCACAGAGCTTGCGAATATGCTGGTGAATTTAAAAATACTTACTTTCCCCCTTGTCTTCTGGAATGCTCTCCTATTTTTTGACCATTGGCTACTCATTAAACTTCTCAGAGGCTTCATTTCTTCATCATAAAATGGGGACGGTAGCATCCCCTTTGTCTATGTTACAAGTTTTGGGTGAAGGGGTAAATAGTATAATTTAGGTGTAAGTGAAACTCTTCAGTGGCATAAAAATGTGAGGTATTGTTGTCACAAATGTCACAAGGAAGAATGTCGGTGGTGTGTTTGCAGTGCATGTGATATACCTTTAATTTTTTTTTTCAAAAATGTAGATTTGGGGACTGCTTCCAATGAATTGAGGCTCAGTTTGCAAGTAGGGTGAAAGTAACCCATTTCTAAATTATCTGTGATTCAGCCAAAAAAAATTCTTTTTTAAGCTTCGAGCAGA
The DNA here is from genome assembly GCF_014898765.1 of Herpailurus yagouaroundi. Taxonomy (NCBI): domain Eukaryota; kingdom Metazoa; phylum Chordata; class Mammalia; order Carnivora; family Felidae; genus Herpailurus; species Herpailurus yagouaroundi. Next base: position 6,829,108 of record NW_024412401.1, read on the forward strand.
GAGAGTATGTGGGGGGAAATGTTCATAGCCATTTCTGAGACACTATATATGGTATATATAGATGTAGATAGGGTGAAGGATATGAAAGAACCAGAAGGCATGATTTCTGCCCTCGAAGTATTTAACAAATGCAAACAAATTTGTTTTCTCCTATTCTTATGTGTCCTACTAATCCAAGATCATTGCTTTGCTAGAAAGAAATCCAGGTTTTGATATAATAAAGTCCTTCTTTGGACATTATAATTTATTTTCATTTTGTAATCTGGAGAAGTTTGGCAGTGTAAAACCAGTTTTAAAATCAGAAATGAAAACTTACAAATTCATTTCTCAATCTATCAAATATATATATATATATATATATATATATATATATATATATATATATA